>NC_064835.1:65174545-65477575 GCF_024166365.1 Elephas maximus indicus
TGTACCTCAACATAAAGAAAACAAAAGTTTTTGCAACTAGACCAATAAGCAGCATCATAATAAATGGAGAAATATCGATGTTGTCAAGGATTTCATTTTACTTGGATCCACAATCAACTCCCAAGGAAGCAGCAGTCAAGAATCAAATGACACATTGCATTAGGCAAATCTGCTGCAAAAGACCTCTTTAAATTGTTGAAAAGCAAAGATGTCACTTTGAGGACTAAGGTGTGCCTGACCCAAGCCATGGTATTTTCGATCACCTCATATGCACGTGAAAGCTGGAGAATGGAATAAGGAAGACCAAAGAAGAGCTGATGCCTTTGAATTATAGTGTTGGCAAAGAATATTGAATATACCATGGGTGGCCAGAAGAATGAACAAATCTGTCTTGAAAGAAGTACAGCCAGACTTCTCCTTAGAAGGAAGAATGGCAAGACTTCATCTCAGGTACTTTGGACATATTATCAGGAGGGACCAGTCCCTGGAGAAGGACATCATACTTGGTAAAGTAGAGCATCAGCAAAAAAGAGGAAGAGGCTCAACTAGATGGATTGACACAGTGGCTGCTACAATGGGCTCAAACATAGTAACGATTATGAGGATGGCCCAGTATCGAGCAGTGTTTACTTCTGGTGTACATAGGGTCACTATGAGTTAGAACCAACTCAACAGCAAGTAACAACTACAACAACAGCCTCTTACAGTGTGAGAAAATAAACTTCTGTTTGTTAAAGCCATCCACTTGTGATATTTCTGTTATAGCAGTGCTTGATGGCTAATAACCCACTCTCAGGAAAGGGAGTCATGCCTGTGTCAGGGAGGTGTGGTGTTGGGGGGCTGCCAGGCCTCTTGTGGTCAGGGAAGAGGAACAGTTAGTTCTAGAGTTTACAGACAGAACTTAACACAAGCAACAGTATGTTGTTGATGGAAATTAGTGGGAATGGACAAATGTGTTCTCAGAATGGAGAATTCCCAAGATGGATGGGGGCTCACTCCTTCCATTTAATACTGGAGTCTGTATCTTTGCCCCACTCTGGGTATCCCTGATAGCATTTGACAGTGTCTGTCATCCTTCTGTCCCAAACTTATGGCCTAATTCCCTTCTAGATTCGTGCCCACTCTACATTCAAGTGGGAGAGCAAGGTTGGAGAAAAACCACCTAATTGGACAGACTGGGGCCATAGGAGGAAAGCATTACATGCCCCTCAGTGGTGTGTGGAAATGAGCTCTTAGCTCTCAAGAGCCAGTTGTGTACATCTCTTCTCAACTCTGTTTTCAGTGACATCATATTGGTAGCTTGAAATTTGCCATGGTAGGAATATTTACATGATGGCAATTGGCAAATGCTACAATTTTTCCCCTCTAGAACTAGAGGGCCAGTTGTTAAACATCTGTGAGCTTACCACTGCATATTCCATTTATTTAAGATTCTCTTCTACCTTTTATTTTCCACATTGAAGTCTTAAAGGACTTTTCTCTTGGACTAATGGATTTAACCTTAAGAATAGGCTTAGTCTTAAGAATATCACTTATAAAAAAGATCTTAGAAACATAAGGAGAAAATGTCCCCTCCCCCAAACTATAGGAAAGCAGGCATAATTTAAACTAAGTTCTGATAGAGAAGTGTATTGTGAATATTCACAAAGAGCATCAGTTTTACTCTCTTGCCCAGTGGGGACACATAGGTAAAAGTGTATAATTCTATTCTGTTTTCGTATAAGATACCTGGACTTCAGAAATTGTTGTTATGTACTTGTGTTAGTTATTTAGTGCTGTTATAACAGAAATACCACAAATGAATGGCTTTAATAAGCAGAAATATGACGTTAAGTAAAAATGTATTACTACTAGGGTTCCCGTTCATAGATGCATGGGTTTATTCCAAACAAAAAAAAAGTGTTTAAACATGTCTCTGTGATCAGTGGATGGCTGCAGACAAATTCTTTCAGTAATAAATTGTCTTAGTCTGGCTAGGGTGCCTTCACAAAAAAAAAAAGAAAACTTATTGTGCCATGAAAAAAAACGATTTTTGAGATCAGGGCTAATACTAAAATTCAAGTGGACATCTTGCCAAATCATTGAAGCTTTGCAATAAGTCTATGAGAATGCTGCCCCACATAAAACAACAGCTTTTAGAAGGATCAAGTGTTTTAAGGAAGGTCGGGAAGACCTCAAAGATGAACCAAGAGAAGAAGACTGCTCAGAAGGTTATGGTGACTGTTTTTTGAGATTCCAAAGGGATAATCTTTCTCTTTATTTATTTTCTTATTATTTTACTTTAGATGAAGTTTTACAGAATGAACTGTCTTCTCATTAAACAATTAGTACACATATTGTTTTGTGACATTAGTTATCAACGCCATGACATATCTATACTCTCTTCTTCTCAACGTTGGGTTCCCTATTACCAGCTTTCCTGTCCCCTCCTGCCTTTTCGTCTTTTCCCCTGGGTTGGTGTGCCCCTTTAGTCTTGTTTTGTCTTGTGGGCCTGTCTAATTCTGGCTGAAGGGTGAACCCCAGGAATGACTTCATTAATAAGCTAAAAGGGTGTCCAGCAGGCCCTACTCTCAGGGTTTCTCCAGTCTCTGTCAGATCAGTAAGTATGGTCTTTATTGTTTTGCTGAGTTAGAATTTTGTTCTACATTTTTCTCCAGCTCTGTCTGGAGCCCTCTGTTGTGATCCGTATCAGAGTATCGGTGGTGGTAGTTGGGCACCATCTAGCTGTGCTGGACTCAGCGTGGTGGAGGCTGTAATACTTGTGGTCCATCAGTCATACAGACTAATCTTTCCCTTGTGTCTTTGGTTTTCTTCATTCTCCCTTGCTTCAGATGGGGTGAGACCAGTGGAGTATCTTAGATGGCTCAGAAGCGTTTAAGACCCCAGACACTACTCACCAAAGTAGAATGTAGAACATTTTCTTTATAAACTATGTTATGCCAATTGAGCAAGACGTTCCCCAAGAGCATGGTCCCCACAGTCCACAGCCCAGTAATTTGGTCCCTCAGGGATTTTCAAAGTGGCTATGGAGCGTCCATGACCTTGCCTTGGACAAGTTGTGTTGGCTTCCCCAGTATTGTGTACTGTCTACTTAAAGGGATAATCTTGAAAGATTTTCTTGAAGACACAGGATGATAACGGAAGCTTATTATAAAGAAGTTTTAAGAATATTGAAAGCTGCATTGGTGAGAAAAAGGCTGGGAAATTTGCACAGAGGAATTTTTTCCCATCATGACTAAGTACCTGCTTATTCTTTGAGAGTAGCAAGTGCAGTCCTATGAGAATTTTGTTGGGAAACTTTACCCCATCCACCCTACAGCCCTGATCTTGCCCCTTCAGACTTCTTTTTGTTCCCCAAACTCAAAGAACATTTAAAAGGAACATGATTTTTGTCCCTCGGGTTGCCAAACCTGCTGTTTTGATGTGGTGTAATTCAAAGAGTACAGAATTCTTTGGGGAAGGGTTAGAGAGATGGAAACACCACCTTCAGAAGTGTATAAATCTAGAAGGAGTATATGTCAAGAAACAATAGCTTCACATCTTGATATTTTTGTTTAATAAAGGTTTCTATGATTTTGTAATAATACTTTTTGACTTACCCTTGTATATTCTCTTACAGTTTAGGTGGCTAGAAGTTCGAATTCAGGGGGCCAGCTCTAGAGGAAGACTTTCTCTCTCTCGGCTCTGGGGGAAGGTCTTTGTCTCCTTTCTGCATCCGTGGGCAAGGTGTTCCCTGGAGATCTCCATGTGTTTTGGCATAACAGGTTATAATTCAGCATCAGAAATGATTCATGATATAGTTCTTTGATCAGGACAGCTTCTCAGCCATGCCTGCCTCTCTCTCTTTCTCTCTCTCTCTTAGACCTTGGCCCTTCAGCCCCTCAGCCTGGCCCCACCTCTGCCTTGCTCTGGCTAGTGTTATAAAGCTCTTCAGCTCCATCAATACAGGCCCAGAGGTACCCCACCATGCCAGTAAGCCTCAGCTGGAAGGCGCTCAGCTCTCTACCTCTGTGGGCCGGTAAGCCTAGCTCCATCAACAAGTGCCTGGAGGCACCCCACTCCACCAGTAAGCCTCCTGCCCAAAGACGCTCAGCTCTCTCACTCCGTGGGTTGGCACTGTGTCATCTCCTGCTGGTCCCCTGGTTCTGCTGCTGTGGGTTCTCTGCCACCGTTTCTCACAATCTTGCACTGTCTTCAGTGTTACAGCTCTCTGTCTCCTGGGTCTAGGAGGTTCTTAGTGCAGGGATCTTGGGCCCAAAAGACACAAACTGCTCCCAGTTCTTTTTTCTTGGTGTTGGTGAGGTACCCTGTCTCTGCTTGCTTCTCTCTCCTTTTCTCTCTTGTGAGATAAAAGGTGTGACCAAATAAATGTGTGATTTGATTAAGGGTAAGGATACAACGAGTAAGGGTGTGACCTGAGTCACACTCTCTTGCAAAGTGGTGACTCAAGATACACTCCACCCTAATCCTGCCTCATTAACATATAGAGGTTAGGATTTACAGCACATCACAAAATGGAGAATGATTACATCAGTTCATAAAATGGAGTCCAACCACACAATACTGGAAATCATGTCCTAGCCAAGTTGACACATATTTTTTGGGGACACAATTCATTCCATAACAGTACTGTAAAATGTAATAAAATCCATAGTTCTGATTGGTTTTCACTCATTAATTTGTTGCCCTGCTAGTAATGTTTACACTGATATATATATATTATATATATATATAATACATATGCATATTTTTTGAAGGTATAGCTTCCAAGTTTTTTGGTTAGTCTAGAAAAGGAGCTTTGGTATTTCCCTTGCCTACCTTCATGCATGGAGGTAAAATAAACCCAGGTCTTTGATGGGTCTCAGGGCTGCTGGTCCCTTTCCTTGTCTTTGATGAGCTTCCTCTTCAAATTCCCTCCACTGCTATTCTAAATCTTCACTCCTCTGAGAAGTTAGTTCTCCTATGCAACCCTCTTTTAGCTCCAGCAGATCTTTTCCCCCTACTTCATCAAAACAATCAGAAAAGACTAAGGGGAAATAGCCATAGAGAACCCTCCAGGCAGATTTCTGGGAATGGTGGTGGGATATGAGCTGGCTAGCTAACTGAACCCCCTCCCACCCTTTTGTTTGAAAAGAACAAAATGAATAAAAGTAGCAAACTTCACACCAGTTGTGCTGAAACTCAGGGTGCCAAGAACCTTGAGAAGTGTCATCTAGAGGCAAAAATTTGGACTCTAGAATGGAAAGAAGATTGTATTCTCCAACATGGTTCTTCTCACATAGTGTGATAGTGGGGCAAAAGGAAGCCATACAAAATTCTGAAACATTTCCTTGTTATTCCCACCCAACATTTCTACATCAAATCTACTACCAAGTCCTTTTAATTTCTGTTCCTAAATATATCTGGAATACCTCCCCCCCCCCCATTTCTCTCCATAGCCATATTTTCTAAAGGGTTGTTCTTTTTAGTATATAGGAAAGTTGTTCATGTGGATAATTTTTGTTCATATAATCATTGAACTCTCTTACCAATTTGAGTTACTTTTCCAGATGCTTCATTTCGGTTTCAAAGGTTAAAAAACAAAATCATATAATCTACAAATATTAATAACTTTTTATTCTTCCCTTCAAAAAGGAAAGTTGAAACTTACATAAAGAAAACTCACAAATGTTGACTGACAGATAAAAGGAATAGTGGAACACCATGTGCATCTAGATGTAAAGACTATTTTAAGGACATCAAATATTCCTAAATTATTTTATAGTTTTACTAAAATTCCATTTAAAATCTCAATAAGACTTTGTTTTTGTAACTTGTCAAAGGCAATCTGAAAGAGCAAGTTAAGAATGGTGGAGAAAACTTTAATAAAAAATGTTAAAAAGAGAAATTGCCCTATTTTAAGAAGTTTCATAAAGCAATTATTAGTCTGGTAATGTTAAGAAAATGGAAAGCTCACTGAAATAGAACAGAGAGGCCCCTAACAACCCAGAATAAAACACTTTGTAAATGTCAAAGGGAACATCAGAAGTGAATGGAGGAGGAAGATATTATTCAACAGAATGGTGCTGATATTCTGTGCATTAGCTTGATTTCCTTTGAAGAAGACGATGAATGTTTGTGTGATTCAACTGGGGAAGTGACAAGACCTCAGACAGCAAACTGGAACTTGGAAATCAGAAAGAGGGAACTGCAGTCTTCCTCTGACTCTTCCTTTCTTGGATTCTGGCCAGTGTTGCTCAGAGTGACAAGTGTCCATTAAGTAATTGTAAAAGAAAAGAAATTATACAAACCCTTGTATAAACAATTTTAAACAGTTTTCCTTAGCACAAGAATTCTCAGAAACTTTAACATGCCCACAGTTACCATGAATCTCCCCAAAAGGCATATAGCATGGAGTATTTACCAAACTTATTTATACTTTTTTAGTCAGAGCACATTTCTAGACTAGTGTCCCATGTAACACACTTTGGGAAGGTTGGGTAGCCATAGCTTGGAGGAAATATTACCCAGGATTCTTGCTTGGAAATAGCAAACTTAACGTCTGCATGAGTGAAGCACAAGAGAAATGTATTCGGAGGTTAACAATTTGCTATCAGACTCAATGGGAAGGCTTGGAAAATGGGGCAAGACCAAGGAAGGGTAGGTATTAGAGAAGACTCTTAAGATGTTCCAGAAAGAATCTCAGACATCCTCTGAGACTGTGTGTTATTATATTAACCATGTCTTAGCCTGGATAATGTTTCTGAGACCAAGCTGCCAGGGAGTTGGAAAGAGGGAATATCTGATCCTCTCTATCTTCTAATAGGAGATGAATTCCTGTCTACCAGTGATTTTGAGACTTACTTGTATTAGGAAGGGTATTCATAACCTGAATAGCCAAAAAAGAACAACTCTCTTTATAGTCTAGTATTCATATACACACTTTTTCTCATACTGACACTTCCAGAAACTGACCTAAAAAAAAAAAAAACAACCAAACCCAGTGCCGTCGAGTCGATTCCGACTTATAGCGACCCTATGGGACAGAGTAGAACTGCCCCACAGTGTTTTTAAGGAGCTCCTGGCAGATTTGAACTGCTGGCCTTTTGGTTAGCAGCCATAGCACTTAACCACTATGCCACCAGGGTTTCCAAAACTGACCTAGTGCAGCTATATCTTATTCAACTGAAAACATAATCTTTTTCCAATAGTAGACAACCTAATGTGCTTTAAGTTATTTCGCTGAGCTCCAAGTTCAGGATCAATGAGTGACAGGCCTTCCTACTCTAGTTCTGTCATGATCCAATTTGTATATTCTGAACAGTTTTATCCAGTGGTAAGGGAAAAGAAGAGGAAAGAAAAGTGAAATTAAATAAAAAACGTGAAAAATACACACAGCACCGCAAGAAGGGAAGTACAGGTAGTGGCTTTAGCCCTTGTTTCCACTATAGTTATGAGGCCATATAACTTCTCTCCATAGCCATTTATTCCGTTTTCCTTTTCCCTTTAGTAAACACACCAGCTTTCTGGGCTCTTTACTTGGTAGGAAGAACCACAACTTCATTTCTAATGAATCTTAGTCTATTGGTCATCTTGCTTGTCAAGAGTTTTAGGAGAATTCCAAATTTTACTGGTTGAACTGGAAGATACCCCAGGTTATCTATCTCTTGACTCCCTGTCATAATCCTCCCTGACTCCTGTATTAGCTGTCTATTACTGTGTAACAAATTACCCCAAAACTCAGTGGCTTTAAATAACAAATATTTATTATATCACAGGTTTTTTTTTTTTGTTCAGGAATCCAGGTGTGGCTTAGCTGAATGCCTCATAAAGTTGCAGTCTAGCTGTCTGCTCGGGCTGGGCTGTGGTCTCATCTGAAGGCTTGACTGGGGTGGGTGGGGGCATGTATCCAAGCTCACAAGGGTATGAATACCAGGAGGCAGTGGTTGTTGGGGGCCATCTTAAAGGCTGTCTACCATGCCTGGCTTGTGTGTTAGTGAATTTTCTTCCCTTGGTAGTCAGGATAAGTCTTCCATTGTGGTGGACATGGGGATACACTTCCCAGATACCTCTTCAAAGAAGTGCCTGTAGCCCACCTCTTTGGAGGGCCATCAGCAGGTGGCTTCCAGCCATAAAATTCTTCAGGGAGCCCCAGTTATGGAGATCCTTTCACCCAAGGGCAAGTCCTTCCCAGGGTGGCCATATCAAATGACTTATTGAGTTGGGACTTATCAGGCCTGGCCATTTTAGCCCTCTGTGTTGGACCTGCATTATAGCTCAGCTTCTCTCTCTGCCCAATCCTGCTTGCTCCTCCTCCCTTCAACAAATGTTCATCTTTCCTAAATATCCTGCCCGACAAACTTCATCTCAGCATCTGCTTTTGAAAAACCCAGTCTGAGATATTGCCAAATCTATGACCACATTTTATTTTTTATCATAAAAAGTGTTTAACAGTTTTATTGATGTCTAATTTACATACCATTAATTCACCCATTTTATGTGTACAGTTCAATGAGTTTTAGTAAATTTATAGAGTTGTACAAATATCACCACAATCCAGTACTGGCATACTTCCATCATCCCCAAAATTTCCCTCAATCCTGTTTGCAGTCAATTCCCACTCCCACCTCCAGCACTCAGCAACCATTGATGTACTTTCTATCTCTGTAGTTTTGCCTTTTCTGAACATTTCATATAAATGAAGGAATACAATAGTGTCTGATGCCCGGCTTCTTTCATTTAGCATAATGGTTTTGAGATTCACCTGCATTTGTATTAATACTTCACTCCTTTCTATTGCCAAATAGCTTTCTATTTTATGGATGAACTTTTTTTTTTTTTTAACTATTCACTAGTTAATGGATTATCGGATTGTTTCTACCTTTTGGCTATTATGGGTAGTGTTTTTATGAATATTCACATGCAAGTCTTTGTACACACATATTTCTATTTCTTTTGAGTAGATATCTAGGAGTGCGAACGCTGCATCATTTGGTAAGCATATGTTTAACTTTATATTAAAAAAATAAAACCTGCCAAACTAGTTTCCAAAGTAGCTCTCTCACTTTGTATTTCCACCAATAGTATATGAGGGTTCCAGCCAGTTTCTCCTCATTCTCACCAACCCTTAGTATTGTATGACCACTTATAAAAAGCCTGTTTTCTTGGTGGCATGAGGTGTCTGAAATAGCCTGAAGGCAGGCTCAGGTTCTAGTAAGTGAAATCATTGTTGTCTTCCCTGGTGGAAATATCCCTCGTCTGGGTACACTAAGTCAGCAGACCCAGAGTTTCAGAAACAGGAAGTAAAACTCTTGAGGACAGGTCATTACATGTCAATGTGAGAGATACTACCCTATTTTTATTCCTTGGTTCCCAAATTCATGCATTTATTGGAAAAAAAAACTGTTTAAAAGCATATGCTGCATGCTGCAGAACAGCTCCCCAACATTTCAAGCTGTTTTCTCTCAGCTGGTAGTATAAGTGACTTTTCAATAGACCAGTCCACTGTTCTGTAAGGCCAGCTAGTTCTGGGTGATGGGGTACACGATAAATCCAGAGAATCCCAAGGACATAATCCCATCGCCTTTCTTCTTTCACTCTAAAGTGAATTCCTTAGAAAAAGGCTATGCCGTATAGGATGCCATGGCATCCAATAAGTTAATATGGATGATGTCTCTGGCAGAAGCATGGCAAGCAAGGAGAGCAAATCCAAATCCAAATAAGTTTCTATTGCAATGAGGACAAAACACTGATCTCTCCATGATGGTAGGGTCCAATGCAGTCAACTTGACATCAGGTGGTTCTTTGATCCACCCAGGGAATGGTAGCATTTTGAGGGCTCAGAGTTAGCTGCGTTGTTGGTAGTTTGGGTACTCGGCAGTGGCAGCCTTAGAGAGGAGAAGTCTGTGCTGTTGAGCCCATGCGTAGACTTCATACGTGATGCTTTGAACTTGAGCTTATTGAGCAATTACTGAAGAGGCCAGCCAAAGAGGCCACTTCTTATCTACAGAATTATCTGGTTCACTTGATTGTTCGGAACTTCCTCTTCAAAGGAGGCTCTTCAGTGAATATTCACATAAGACACAAATATTTTCACAATCTAGGTCCATTCATTGCCCCATCCTTGCTGGAAAGGGCCCAAGATATTCAACATGCTGCTAGGCAGATGACTGTTCCCCTGCAGGTGTATGGAAGTAATAACATATATTGAATACTTACTGTACATTTGTGCTTTACTTGTATTAACTCACTAAATCCCTAACAAAACCCTGTGAAGTAGGTACTGTTATCACAGTAATTTTACAATGAGGCAGTTGGCAGTACGGAGAAGGTAAGTAATTTTCCCACGGTTATACGTTGAAAGTGGCCAACCCAGATCTGATCCCAGGGGTTCTGGCTCCAGATCCTTTTTTCTTAAACACCATGCTGTGCCATCTCTGCGTCTCAGTCTTCTTGACCTTCTTTCTTCCAATGTGCTACACTCCCTTAGGACCCCAGTCTTGCAGGAAAGCTTTTTCTCTGCCACGAAAGTTTACTCCTACTTTTCTGTCACATCTCAGCTCAAATGTCACATTTCAGGGAAGCTTTCTTGGATCCCAGCAGACAAAGTCAGCTTGTCCTTTACATACTCTGATTGCTCCATGTACTTTTCCTTCATGTCACTCAACATAGCATGTGATGTACTTATTTGTGTTGTATTGCAGGGCCTGGCAAAGAGAAGGTGTCCTAGTCATCTAGTGCTGCTATAACGGAAACACCACAAGGGGATGGCTTTAACAAAAATAAGCTTACTCTCTCACAGTCTAGTAGTCTACAAGTCCAAATTCAGTTTCAGGGGAAGGCTTTCTGTCTCTGTCAGCTCTGGAGGTAGGCCCTTGTCATCAATCTTCCCTTGGTCTGGGAGCATCTCAGTGCAGGAACCTCAGCTGTGAAGGATGTACTCTGCTCCCGGCGCTGCTTTCTTAGTGGTATGAGGTTCCCATGTCTCTCTGCTCGCTTGTCTCTTTTATATCTCAAAAAAGATTGGCTTAAGACACTACTTAATCTTGTAGACCTCATCAATATAACTTCTGCTAATCCATCTTATTACATCATAGCTATAATAGGATTTAGAATATTTAGGGAAATCACATCAGAAGACAAAATGGTAGACAACCATAAAATCATACAAGAGAATGATGACCTAGCCAAGTTGACAGATATTTTGGGGGAACACAATTCAACCCATGACAGAAGGTATGAGGCAAACATATGTTGAATGACTGTCTCTGGTGAGAGGTTCCTTGTGTATTCTTGATTCTCTGTGAATGTGTTTTGTTCTAGGTGTCTGACTGACAGACTGTGATGACTCTTCAAGGCCCCATGCACACACACTTGCAGCCCTAGAGCAATTGAACTACGCAGTCTTGAGGTTTATTTTTTGGCTACAAAGTGGTTCGTTCCTTTCTTCCCTTTCTGGTTCAAGATCATTAACTCTGGGTAGGCTGTGCTGACATTTTCATCCAATATGTCTAGACTGAGCAACTCTGATTATGAGGCACTTGGACATCACTCCAGGTGATGGAGACTCCCCCAAATCATCCATCCAACCAGTATGTGGCAAAACCAGGATTCTACCCCAGCTCTCATATCTTTCCACTGGATCAGTAATTTTCAACCCTGGCTGCACGTAGAACTCATCTGGGGAGTAATTAAGAATACCGATGCTGGAGATTCACCCTACACTGATCAGATTAGAATCTCTGGGGGTGGGGCACTAGCATTTTTACAGAAGTACCACTAGGGATGAGAGCCACTGCAATAAGTCCCAGATATGTAGCTCTCATTCTATCTCCACCCGACCCAGGGAAGAAGACTCTGGGCAAGGGCAGTGTGAGCATGTAATTCATGCTGGGCTGACCAGTTGAGAATCAGATATATTTTGAGAAACTGATGTATTTACGGGAAATAAAAGCATGTAACCATGTGATCTCTGTACTGTGCTTTTAAATAAAAGTAATTTGGAAAAATGTCATTATGTTGTCTACCACTCTAAATTACATTTTTTGGAGGGGGATTAAGCTTAATCAAGGACACACTTTATTTTTTATTTCCTGCAAGGAGTTCGCAACCTTAATGAGATGGGAAAAGAAACCAAAAGCATAAAATTGTACCCAAGAGAAAAGTTGTCATTACTGACTGAAAAAGCAAAATGGAAATGTTTGGGAAAAGAAACCTATTTTCAAAATAGAAAAGGAAAGATGGAGGGAACTGTACCGGGAGTTGGTGTATATAGTAGAGTCTTTAGAAGGTGGGTATATGTTGAGATTCCGGGATTTATTAGCTTAATGATTTTAATTTGCAGAGGAGAAAATGTATTAAAGATATTATTGTGAGATTTTATATTTTCTGATGTTCTGTTCTTTTTTGTAGGTCTGGGTGCAAGTTTGATGGGTAGCCCATGCAGCACAAAAAAAGTCCCCTTAAGACAGAACCTGTACACTTGATGGATTTTATATAGTCTGGGCACTGGGAACTTGACTGTAATAGCCAAACAGGATTCATATGGTCAAAGACTAAGTGATTATTATAAAAGGAATTTGTACATTATACATGGAAGTGAGAGGTTAGCTCTCATAGGAAGGGGACCATATCCAAAGGCAGTGTGGAATATAGATGAATTAATTATAAAATATAAATCACAGGTTATGATGTCATCTTAAGTTATTCCTTGCTAGGCAATTAGTGCTGCCTCCTGACCAGTGTGGTTAAAGGGGCAGCTTAGATTCTAGGGATTCTCATATGGGTATTGCATGACAAGTTTTCCCCATAAAGGCCGAGGCTATACCCATTTTCACCTCTTGTGGTTTTCTCGTTAAAGGCAATAGTTGGCAGTTGTCTACAGAAGCTCAAGTGTTGTGTGGTCCTGAGTAGAATGGAGGGACTGTGGGAGTGGATGAGGGAGGCTATAATTCTCATCCCACGTTGGGTCTGTGGGCTCTACAGCTCTGAGGACTTTTAAATATATATACATATTTTATTTTTTGTTGTTGAAAATATACATAGCAGAACATACACCAATTCAACAATTTCTGCATATACAATTTAGTGACATTCTTCAAGTTGTGCAACCCTTCTCATCCTCCTTTTCTGAGTTCCTCCTCCCCCATTAACATAAAATCATTGACCACTAAGCTTCCTATCTAAATTTTGAGTTGCTGTTGTCAATTTGATTCCATACGGATAGTTCTTTAAAAGAGCTCAGCGCTCAGGGGAGGCATTCTTTACTAATTAAGCTAAACTAATTTTTTTTTTTTTTTAATACTTGATTTAAAGAAGACTTCAGGGAACATTTTTGGTTTAGGTTTAGATTTAAAGGTTATCTCAGGGCAATAGTTTCAGGGTTCATCCAGCCTCAATTCCACGAGAATTTGAAATTCTGTTTTATAGTCCCCCCCTTTGGATCAGGATTCTTCTGTAGAATTTTTGATCAAAATGTTCTATAATGGTAGTCAGGCGCCATCCAGTTCTGGTCTCATAGCAAAGGAGGTAGTTTTTCATGGAAGCAATTAACCACATATTCCACTCCCTCCCCCTATTCCTTACTCTCCTTCCTCTATTGCTCCAGGAGGATAGAGATCTATTGTTGTGCTTGGATGGCCATTTGTGAGTTTCTAAGACCCCAGGCACTATGCAACAAACTAGGAGGTAGAGCAGAAGAGATAAACATGTTATTAGCCCAATTAACTGAGATCTCCATGAAACCATGACACTAAATCTCCAAATCAAGAAACCAGATTCCGTGAGATGTTTGGTTGTACCTAAGCAGCCTCTTCGAGCTCTGGGGATTCTTAAAAGTTAACTGGACTATAACTGTTTTACTGAATGAGCTGGATTAGGTAGAAAACAATTTATTATTTACCATCGTTTCCCCTTCAAACTTGCTTTTCTGAATTGTTCTTCCTTACCACCAGATGATGAAATCCCAGTATAGCTTATGATGTGTCCTTGTGTGAGTTTTTTTTTTTTTTTTTTTTAATGTCTCTTATGCTTGGGGTTTGTTGAGGTTCTTCATTGAACCTGTGGGTATATAGTTTTCATGAAATTTGGACAATTTTTAAAATGAACTTCATTTTGTAGTAATTTTAGATTTACAGAAAAGTTGCAAAGATAGTACAGAGTTCCCATATACTCCTCACCCAATTTCCATTTTTCCTGCTGTATCATTTCACATTATTGTGGCACATTTGTCAAATCTAAAAAAGCTAACATTGGGACAATGTTATTTACTAAACTCTAGAATTTATTTGGATTTCACTAGTTTAACCCTTAATGCCCTTTATCTGTTTCAGGATCCAATCTAGGATACATTGTATTTAGTTGTCATGTTTCCTTAGTCTCCTCTGGTCTGTGACAGTTTCTCAGTCTTTCCTTGTTTTTCATAACTTTGAGAATGTTGAGGAGTTCTGGTCAGGTATTTATCTAGAATGTCCTTTAATTTGGGTTTGTTTGATGTTGTCCTCATGATAAGACTCGGTTTTCGGAAAGAGTACCTCACAGGCAGAATGCCCTTTTTCCATCACATCATATCAGAAGGTACCTGATAGCCACATCTTTGTTCATGTTAAACTTTATCACTTGATTAAGGTAGTGTTTGCAAGGTGTCTTCATTGTAAAGTTACTATTATTTCCTTAGAAGTCCAGTGTACTCTTAAAGGGAGGGGAGGAATTAATGTCCACCTCCTGGAGAAGGGAGGATCTACATGTATTATTTGAGATTCTCCTGTAGGAAGATCTATACCTTCTGCTCCAGGTATTCATTGATTTTATCATTTATTTATATCAGTATGGACTCATGTACTTTATTTTATTCTCTGGGTTATAATCCAATGTTACATTATTTATTTTGTTGCTCAAATTTTTCCAGGTTTGGCCATTGGGAGGTCTTTCAAGATGGCTCCCATGTCCTTTTTGACATGCCCTACTGTTTTGTTTTTGAGGACTTCTTCACTTTTTGTTACTACAAGATGCTCTAGGCTCATCTGTATTTTCCCTGCCCTAGTCCTAGGACCAGCCACCTCTCCAAAGAATCCTCTGAAGAATCCTTTCTTTTATTGGAGAATATTATTTAGAAACCAAGGTCTGAGTGCTGGGTGTACTTGTTGTTACTGGGGTGTCAGTGCTTTTAGGCTCTCAGTCAACAAAACTAGGTAATATATTTATACTACCTAGCTCATGTATACACACATATCTATACATCTGTATATATCTATATCGAGGTAAACATGAGTTCGTACTGATATCTCTGACTCTAATCCAGTGCCACAGGGTTTATTTTAGCCTTTTGTTCTTGCTTATCTGTAATTTTCTTTTTAACAGTGAGAAACAAGGCTCCCATTATTCACCATCCATTTACTTCTCTGTTCAATCCCAGTATACATATAAAGCTGTTTCAGAATTGTAAACCCATACTCCTGTGAGAAGCAAATTTACTAATTAGATTACAGTGCTTATGCACAATTTCTTTTGTCTTTAGATGTACAGTCAAAACAACATTTTGCAAAGTTACTTAGGTCAGTGCCTTCCCCCACTTCAGTGCAGTTATGTCATACATTTATAATAAAGTTAGATTTACTTGTCACAGTCTGTAAGCTTCCATCCTGGGATACCCAACATCCTGGTTATTTATTGATTTATTTTCTAGTTTTCCTACATTAAATTCACTCTTTGTTGTTTAGTTCTATGGGTCTTGACAAATGCATAGAGTCGTACGTCTACCACTCCATTATCATACAGAAGAAATCCATCACCCTAAAGATTATCCTGTCCGTTAACTTTGTAGTCACCACTCCTTCTTCCCCTAACTCCTGGCAACCACTAATCAGTTTTCCATTCTTACAGCTTTGTCTTTTCCAGATGCCACATGAAAGGAAATATACAATTTGTAGCTTTTTGGGTCTGGCTTATGTAAAATGCACCAATCCATGTTATCGTGTGAATCAGTAGTTCTTAGGTTTGGAAAAATTTTGAGCATTATTTTTTCAAATATTTTTCTGTTTCTCCTCTCCCCTCTTCAGGGACTCCAATTACATGTATATTAGGCTGTAAAAGTTGTCCCAGAATTCACTGATGATCTCTTCTTTATTCTTTCTATGTTTTATTTTGGATAGGTTTTATTGCTATGCTTTAAGTTTATTAACATTTTCTTCTGAGATGTCTAACTTGGTGTTAGTATGTTCCAGTGTATTTTTTTTTTATTAACTTTTATTGAGCTTCAAGTGAACGTTTACAAATCAAGTCAGTCTGTCACATATAAGTTTATATACATCTTACTCCGTACTCCCACTTGCTCTCCCCCTAATGAGTCAGCCCTTCCAGTCTCTCCTTTCGTGACAATTTTGCCAGCTTCCAACTCTCTCTATCCTCCCATCCCCCCTCCAGACAGGAGATGCCAACACAGTCTCAAGTGTCCACCTGATATAATTAGCTCACTCTTCATCAGCATCTCTCTCCTACCCATTGTCCAGTCCCTTTCATGTCTGATGAGTTGTCTTCGGGGATGGTTCCTGTCCTGAGTCAACAGAATGTTTGGGGACCATGACCGCTGGGATTCCTCTAGTCTCAGTCAGACCATTAAGTCTGGTCTTTTTATGAGAATTTGGGGTCTGCATCCCACTGATCTCCTGCTCCCTCAGGGGTTCTCTGTTGTGCTCCCTGTCAGGGCAGTCATCGATTGTGGCCGGGCACCAACTAGTTCTTCTGGTCTCAGGATGATGTAGGTCTCTGGTTCATGTGGCCCTTTCTGTCTCTTGGGCTCTTAGTTATCGTGTGACCTTGGTGTTCTTCATTCTCCTTTGCTCCAGGTGGGTTGAGACCAATTGATGCATCTTAGGTGGCCGCTTGTTAGCATTTAAGACCCCAGATGCCACATTTCAAAGTGGGATGCAGAATGTTTTCATAACAGAATTATTTTGCCAATTGACTTAAAGTCCCCTTAAACCATGGTCCCCAACCCCCCGCCCTTGCTCCGCTGACCTTTGAAGCATTCATTTTATCCCGGAAACTGCTTTTGGTCCAGTCCAATTGAGCTGACCTTCCATGTATTGAGTGTTGTCCTTCCCTTCACCTAAAGCAGTTCTTATCTACTAATTAATCAATAAAAAACCCTCTCCCTCCCTCCCTCCCTCCCCCCCTCGTAACCACAAAAGTATGTGTTCTTCTCAGTTTATACTATTTCTCAAGATCTTATAATAGTGGTCTTATACAACATTTGTCCTTTTGCCGCTGACTAATTTCGATCAGCATAATGCCTTCCAGGTTCCTCCATGTTATGAAATGTTTCACAGATTCGTCACTGTTCTTTATCGATGAGTAGTATTCCATTGTGTGAATATACCACAATTTATTTACCAATTCATCCGTTGATGGACACCTTGGTTGCTTCCAGCTTTTTGCTATTGTAAACAGAGCTGCAATAAACATGGGTGTGCCAGTGTATTTTTTAAAAAGAATTTTTATTGTGCTTTAAGTGAAAGTTTACAAATCAAGTCAGCCTCTCACTTATAAACGTATATACACCTTACTACATACTCCCAATCACTCTCTCCCTAATAAGACAGCCTGCTCCCTCCTTCCCGTCTTTCTTTTTGTGACCATTTTGTCGGCTTCTAACCCCCTCTACCCTTCCATCTCCCCTCCAGACAGGAGATGCCAACATAGTCTCAAGTGTCCACCTGATGCAAGTAGCTCACTCCTCCTCAGCATCTCTCTCTAACCCATTGTCCAGTCCAATCCATGTCTGATGTGTTGGCTTCGGGAATGGTTCCTGTCCTGCGCCTACAGAAGGTTTGGGGACCATGACTGCCAGGGTCCTTCTAGTCTCAGTCAGACCATTAAGTCTGGCCTTTTTATGAGAATTATCTTCTAGCGTATTTTTCATGTCAGACATTGTAGTTTTTATTGTTAAAAGCTCAATTTGTATCTTTTTATATCTTCTGTGTCTCTACTTAACTTTTCTGATATATGGAATACAGAATAATGTCTGTTTTAATGTCTTATCTGCTAACTCTAATATCTGTGTCAGTTCTGAGAGACCTGGGGAGGCCATATCTTGGTTTGCTAGTGCTGCTGTAACAGAAATATCACAAGTGGGTGGCTTTAAAGAACAAAAATTTATTTTTTCACAATTCTGTAACCTAAAAGTCCAAATCAGGATCTTGGCTGTGTCAATCTTTTCTGTGAATTTCGCTCCTAGTTTCTTGGTGTCTGTCTTCCCTCTGTGTGTTTCTGTGTCTATTTAGCTCTTTTTATAACTCAGAAGTGATTAGGTTTAGGACCCGCTGCACTTTGGTATGACATCATTAACATGACAAAAGAAAAATACCTATTTCCAAACAGGGTCATATTTACAGGTACAGGGGTTAGAATTTCAACATATTTTTGGGGTACAATTCAATCCATAATATTGTCCTCAGTTCTGAAAAGGGACTGTCTTCCTTTCTCGTCATTTAAAGATGCCATTTTTTTCAACAAGAGGAACGCTATTTCTGAGGGCAAGGTCTATGGCTGTCTTTTTCCTTGCTGTGTCCCTGGTACTCGATATGTAACATGCATTCTATAAATACTGGAGGAATGAATGAATGCTCTCACCTTCTACTCCTTTCTTCTTGGTTTTTCTCCTCTTTTCTTAAGGCATGCATCTAGATGGTGGCATGGAATTCCTTGGAGACCTGAGGTATGCAGATCAGACCCTTCATCATAGCATTATATATGGAAGTTCACTCTGAGGCCTGTGTAATAGCCATCTCCTCTTTCATTTCATAGTCATTCTCCCTCCCTCTCTTCACTACTCTCCTGCTTTCCCTCTCTTCTTCTCCCACCCTCCTACCAAGTTTGTTTTCACTCCAGTTTTCTCCACGTCTTGACTGGAGGGATTTGAATTGCCATTCCTCGGAGATGATTCTGAGCATTTCTGGGTCATTTTGAACAACCCAGTTCTCTTTTCCACTCTGACCATGGCAACCTTGGTGATTGGGGCCATTGTTCACCTCCAAGCATAAGACTGGTCCGAACCAGAGAAAGGCAAAATGTGACCAACAATTTATAGGAATAGATGCACCCACCAAAAAAGAAGAAAGGGGCAAAATCAAAAGATTAGCTACACAACTCAAACAAATAGAAAAAAGAACAGTGAAAAAAGCCCGAACAGCCACCAGAAGAAAGGAAATAATAAAGATCAGAGCAGAAATAAATGAAATGGAGAACAGAAAAACAACTAAGAATCAACACAACCACCAAAAGTTGGTTCTTTGGAAGGATCAACAAAACTGACAAACCACTGGCCAAATTGATAAAAGGATGTAAATAACCCAAAGAAGAAGAAATGAAAGGGGGACATTACATCAGACCCAACTGAAATAAAAAAGATCATAACAGAGTATTATGAAAAACTATACTCCAACAAATTTGAAAACCTAGAGGAAATGGACAAATTTCTAGAAACACAAGACCTGCCCAAACTAACACAAAATGATGTTGAAAATCTGAACAGACCCATAACAAGAGAAGAGATTAAAAATTTAATTAAAAAACTCCCAAAGAAAAAAGCTCTGGCCCAGTTGACTTCACTGGGGAATTCTACCAAACATTCAGAGAAGAGCTTACACCAGTACTACTCAAATTATTTTAGAATATAGAAAAGGAAGTGATACTTCCAAATTCATTCTAGGAAGCCAGCATAACCCTGACACCAAAACCATGTAAAGACACCACAAAAAAGAAAATTACAGACCAATATCTCTCGTGAATATAGATGCAAAAATTCTCAACAAAATTCTAGCCAACAGAATTCAGCATCATATAAAAAAAAGATACAGCATGACCAAGTAGAATTCATACCAGGTATGCAAGCGTGGCTCAACATTAGAAAATCAATCTATGTAATCCACCACATAAATAAAAGGGAAGGAAATAATCACATGATCATCTCAATCAATGAAGAAAAGTCATTCAACAAAGTCCAACACCAATTCCTGATAAAAACTCTCAATAAAATAGGTATAGAGGGGAAATTTCTCAACATAATAAAGGGCATCTATGCAAAACCAACAGCCAGCATCATTCTTGATGGAGAGAGGCTAAAAACATTCCCCTCGAGAACAGGAACAAGACAAGGATGCTCTTTATCACCATTCCTATTTAACATTGTGTTGGAAATCCTAGCTAGAGCAATAAGGTAAGAAAAAGAAATAAGGGGCATCCAAACTGATAATGAAGATGTTAAACTGTCCCTATTTACAGATGATATGATACTATATATAGAAAACCTGAAAGAAAATCACTGGAACTAATAGAATGATTCAGCAGAGTAGCAGGATACAAGATGAACATACAAAAATCAGCTGGATGCCATACACCAATAAAGAGAATGATGAAAAGGAAATCTGGAAAACAATACCATTTATAACAGCCCCCTAAAAAAATAAAATACTTAGGAATAAATCTAACCAGGAATGTAAAGACATATAAAAGAAAACTACAAAACACTACTGCAAGAAACCAAAAGAGATCTACATAAATGGAAAGACATAAGATGCTCATGGGTAGGTAGGCTCAACATTGTGAAAATGACAATTCTACCCAAAGCAATTTACAAAAACAACACAATCCTGATTCAGATATCAACACCATTCTTTAAAATAATGGAAAAACTAATCATTAACTTTACATGGAAAGAGAAGAAGCCCCAGATAAATAACGCACCATTGAAGAAGAAGAATAAAGTAGGAGCACTTGCACTACCTGACCTCAGAACTTATATACAGCTACAGTAGTCAAAACAGCCTGCTTCTGGTACAGTGACAGACACATTGACCAATGAAACAGAATTGAGAACCCATATGTAAATCCATCCACCTATGGTCACCTGATCTTTGACAAGGGCCCAAAGTCCATCAAATGGGGAAAAGACAGCCTTTTTAACAAACTGGATATCCATCTGCAAAAAAATGTAACAGGACCCATACCTCACACCATACACAAAAATTAATTCAAAATGGATCAAAGACCCAAATATAAAGCCAAAAACTATGAAGTTCATAGAGAGAAAACAGGATCAATGCTAGAGACCCCAATACACAACATTAACCAACAACACACAAACTCTAGAAGATAAGCAAGATAACTGGGATCTTCTAAAAATTACAAACTTATTCTCATCAAGAGACTTCACCAATTCTGCTTCCCACTTTGGTGAGTGGCGTCTGGGGTCTTAAATGCTAGCGAGCTGCCATCTAAGATGCATCAATTGGTCTCAACCCACCTGGAGCAAAGGAGAATGAAGAACACCAAAGACACAAGAAAATTATGAGCCCAAGAGACAGAAAGGATCACATAAATCAGAAACTACATCAGCCTAAGACCAGAAGAACTAGATGGTGCCTAGCTACAATTGATGACTGTCCCAATAGGGAACACACAGAGATCCTTGGTGGAGCAGGAGAACTGTGGGATGCAGACCTCAAATTCTCATAAAAAGACCAGACTTAATGGTCTGACTGAGGCTAGAAGGACCCCAGAGGTCATGGTCCCCAGACCTTCTGTTAGCCTAAGACTGGGACCATTCCCAAAGCCAACTCTTCAGATAGGGATTGGACTAGACTATAAGATAGAAAATGATACTGGTGAGGAGTGAGCTTCTTGGCTCAAGTCTACACATGAGTCTACTCTGGCAGCTCCTGTCTGGAGGGGAAATGAGAAGGCAGAGGAGAATGGAAGCTGGCTGAATGGACATGGGGAATACAGGGTGGAGAGAAGGAGTGTGCTGTTTCATTAGGGAGAGAGCAACTAGGAGTACATAGCAAGTATATACATTTTTGTATGAGAGACTGACTTGATTTGTAAACTTTCATTTAAAGCACAATTAAAAAAAAAAAAAAAAAAAGACTTCACCAAAAGAGTGAAAAGAGAACTCAGATTGGGAAAAAATTTTTGACTATTACAAATCAGACAAATCTCTAAAATCTATAGGAAAATCCAAGATCTCTACAACAAAAGACAAATAATTCAACTAAAAAATGGGCAAAGGAAATGAACAGATGCTTCACCAAAGAAGACGTTAAAACAGCCATCAGACACATGGGGAAGTGCTTGTGG
This sequence comes from Elephas maximus indicus, assembly GCF_024166365.1. Lineage (NCBI taxonomy): Eukaryota > Metazoa > Chordata > Mammalia > Proboscidea > Elephantidae > Elephas > Elephas maximus. Next base: position 65,196,656 of record NC_064835.1, read on the forward strand.
TCACCGGCCACTAGAGAAATGAAAATCAAAACCACAATGATATACCATCTCACCCTGGCATTACTGGCACGAATTAAAAAAAAGAAGAGGAAATAACAAATGCTGGAGAGGCTGTGGGGAGATTGGAACTCTTATGCCTTGCTGGTGGGAATGCAAAATGATAGAACCATTTTGGAAAAAAACGATATGACGCTTCCTTACAAAGCTAGAAATAGAAATACCATACGATCCAGCAATCCTACTCCTAGTAATATATTCTAGAGAAATAAGAGTGGTCGCATGAATGGATATATGCACACCCATGTCCCTTGCAGCATTGTTCACAATAACAAAAAGATGGAAACAACCTAGATGCCCAACAACGGATGAATGGATGAACAAACTATGGTACATACACACAATGGAGTGTTACGCAATGATAAAAAACAATGATAAATCTATGAAGCATCTCATAACATGGATGAATCTGGAGGGCATTATGCTGAGTGAAATAAGTCAGCCACAAAAGGACAAATATTATATGAGGCCACTAGTGTAAAAACTCAGGAAAAGGTTTACACTCAAAAATAAACAATCTTTGATGGTTACAAGGGAGGGGAGGGGTGGGGATGGAAAAACACTAAATAGACAATAGATAAGTGGTAACTTTGGTGAAGGGTAAGACAGTACACAATGCTGGGGAAGGCAGCACAACTTGTACCAGGCAAGGTCATGGAAGCTCCATAGACACTTCAAAAATCCCTGAGGGAAGGAATTGCTGGGCTGAGGGCTGTGGGGACCATGGTTTTGGGGAACTTCTAGCTCAATTGGCATAACATAGTTTATAAAGAAAATGTTCTACATTCTACTTTGGTGAGTAGCATCTGGGGTCTTAAAAGCTTCTGAGTGGCCATCTAAGATACTCCACTGGTCTTACCCCTTCTCTGGGAGCAAGGCAGAAAGAAGAAAACTAAAGACACAAGGGAAAGATTAGTCCAGAGAACTAATGGACCACATCTATCACAGCCTCCACCAGACTGAGTCCAGCACAAGTAGATGGTGCCTGGGTACTACCACTGACTGCTCTGACAGGGATCACAATAGAGGGTCCCAGACAGAGCTGGAGAAAAATGTAGAACAGAAATCTAACTCACAAAGAAAGACCAGACTTACTGGCCTGACAGACTGGAGAAACCCTGAGACTATGGCCCCAGACACCCTTTTCGGTTGGTAATGAAGTCATTCCCGTGGTTCACCCTTCAGTCAAATATTAGACAGGCCCTCAAAAAAAAAAAAAAAAAATGAAACTAAAGGGGGACACCAGACCAGGGGCAAGGACAAGAAGGCAGGAGGCAACAGGAAAGCTGGTAACAGGGAAGGAACCCAAGGTCAAGAAGGGAGAGTGGTGACATGTTGTGGGGTTGTTAACCAATGCCATAAAATGATACGTGTACTAACTGTTTAATGTGGAACTAGTTTGTTCTGTAAACCTTCATCTAAAGTACAATGGAAAAAAAAAGTGACCAAGCTATTTTCTTCCTCCACCTTATCTAGAGAAGGTCTTAGAAGCCCAGGAGCATGGGGAGTGGGGAAACAGAAAAATGAGCACAGACTTCCCTTTCTCTGGTCACAGCAGTGAGCTTTGGTCACTCTAGGTCTGGCCCAAAGTTCCTCTTCTGTTTGGGAGAGCTGGGCATCTCCTGCGTGTCCAGGAGAACTACCACCAAGTTTGCTGGCCTGGAAGTGTAGCCGAGGCACCTGCCTCCTGCTCTGTATTTTCTCCTCTCATGCTGTCGGGCCAGGGCCAGATAGGACAACTTGAGGGGCGCACAGGGAAGCCACTCAGTAAATATCCCATGCAGACGAATGTGGCCATAGGAAAATAGCTTGTGATGCACCCCTTTCCCTCCATGTGGGAAATGAAACTCCTTCTGGTTTGGGACTTTTACACCCACCTCTGACACCCCAGAGGGCCCGCAGTCCACTCTAGGAGTTTGGTGGGCTCTTGCTCTCCTTCCTCATGCTTGATCAGCCTTTTGCCCAGTGATCAGCAGCATGTGTACCTGAGGCCTCCATTTCCATCACTCAGAGTGAATGCTCCCCAACTCCAGCCTCTTCCTACGCAATAGGTTCCAGCTTGGCGAGGGTTCCTGATGCTTTCCTGGACCACTGAGTGGGCACATGGAGATTCTATCCATATTTCATGCTACAAGCCAGCAGAAGTTTGGGAATTGTCAACTCCTTGACAGAGAGGGAGGGTACTGCACACTCCCAAGTGTATTTTGTGGCAGCTTCTCTCCCTCAAATGCCCCAGGAGGAGGCCAGGACCTCTGAAGGGCCTCTTCTACCAGGGTCTTGAGTAACTTGATTCTTCTCTGTCCCAGGCCATGGAGTATGAGAGTTTGTGGATGTAGGGCCAGGATCCTGGAGCAGAAGAGTTGAGGCCACTTTGGGGTTAGACTACCAAGCATGAGAACCCAGAAGCAGAACATTCTAATCCCTTCTAAGCCTGGTGAAACCAAGGCTCTGCAACCATCTGAGCAGCCTGAGAGAGTGGGTATATTTATAAAAGTTCAGACACAGGCAGTGAGTTGGAGTGAGGCCCTCCATTTCTGGGGTTGCTGGTGTCAAAGGTTAGAGCAGAAAGCAGGTCTGGAAGCTACAGACAGAATGTAGATGGGGCAAATGAGACAGGATGGATGGGTCACCAGCACCCAGGACTATTTCCATCTTAGTGACCAGCTTTGGCTCCCCAGCACCTGGAAAGTGTGGCGTGGGGTCTTCTGTGTGTTCCCTCAAGCAGTCAGAGAAAGAGCTCTAGTCTGAGGCCCAATCAGTGTGGAGAGAGAGAGCAGTGAGGGGCTTTAAGCAGCAGGGAGGTAAGATCTCAAATATCAAAAGCAGCTGAAGCCCCTGCAAGTATAGGTTGCTATTTCTTTGGCCCTGCTCATTTAACCACCAGCTCAGACTCAGTAATGCCAGGCCAGCTTTCTAGTCATGTGGCTGGAGCTTTATTTCATTTCTAGGTAAGGTATAAATCACACTTTTCTTATGCCTTGGCTCTGGAAATAGATGAAAACTGCTGGAGGCAGTGGGAAGAAGCAGTAGTTTTTGGAAGTCAGATGCCAGTCCACAGACTTCATAGTAGTCATGATCAGTCATCAGATCTCCCATTCATTTATTATCATCTATTTATACATTTGGAAACCCTGGTGGTGTAGAGGTTAAGTGCTACGGCTGCTAACCAAAGGGTCGGCAGTTTGAATCCGCCAGGCGCTCCTTGGAAACTGTACGGGGCACTTCCTATAGGGTTGCTGTGAGCTGGAATCGACTCGATGGCACTGGGTTTGGTTTTTGGTTTGGATCCATACATTCATTCTTCCATCCTCCATCTATTTGTTTATCCACTGATCCTTCATCCATCCAATTACCTGGACCAACTTTCTTCCTTCCCTGCCTTTTCTTCTCCCTCTCCTCTTTCCTATCTTCCAACAAATATTTGTTTAGGGTCTGCTATTATATGCTAGATTTCTCAGGTTTGGCAGACTTCTTCAAAGCTTGAGACCCCTGAGCAAGGATGACACACAAATTTGTGAAGCGTTTCATATTTTTTTTATGAGACTCTGACCTGAATTGTAAATTTTCACTTAAAGCACAATTAAAAAAAAAAAAAAAAAAAGCATGAGAGGTTGCCCAGTAGAAAATTTAGTCCTTCACTGAGCCCCAAATGAGTTCCTTTCTGCCCTGAGCAACTCCCACAAGTATAAAAAAGGATGCAGGGAGGGAGAGGGAAGGTGGGGACCAAGGGAAGAAGAGAAAAGAGACAAAGAATAAAAAGTTCTTGGTTTCATGTTTCTGAGCCTTCTGGTTTGGGGAAGCTCACAAGCTGCAGAAAGCAGGGAGAAGAACCCAAGTCTTATATTTACATTTTTAACCCTCAAGCAGCATTTTAAAAAGACATAGTGTACTGGAAGGAGGGAGCAAGCTGACTCATTAGGCGGAGAGTAAATGGGAGTATGGAGTAAGGTGTACATACGTTTATATGTGACAGACCGACTTGATTTGTAAACTTTCACTTAAAGCACCATAAAAATTATTAAAAAAAAAAAAAGACAGTGTATCAGCTAAGATGCCTTAATAACAGAAAGTGGAATATTTTATTGCAGTGGTTTATAGGGTTGCTATGAGTCTCAATTGACTCAACATCAATGGGTTTTGGTTTCCTAACTAGTCTTCCTGTTTCCAGGCTTGCACTACCCCAATCTATGCTCCTCTTCATGATTAGAATAATCTTTTAAAAAGTCACTGTTCAGGCTACAACTGATGACTGCCCTGACAGGGAACAAAACAGAGGGCCTCTGATGGAATAGGAGAACAGAGGGATGGAGACTTCAAATTCTAGTAAAAAGACCAGGCTTAATGGTCTGACTGAGACTAGAGGGACACTGGAAGTCATGGTCCCTGGACCTTCTGTTAGCCCAAGACTGAACCATTCCCGAAGCAAACTCTTCAGATAGGGATTGGACTGGATTATAAGACAGAAAATGATACTGGTGAGGAGTAAGTTTCTTGGCTTAAGTAGACAAGTGAGACTATGTGGGCAGCTCCTGTCTGGAAGAGAGATGAGAAGGCAGAGGGGGACAGGAGCTTATTGAATGGACACAGGGAATACAAGGTAGAGAGAAGGAGTGTGCTGTCTCATTAGGGGAAGAGCAGCTAGGAGTGCATAGCAAGGTGTATATAAGTTTTTGTATGAGAGACTGACTTGATTTGTAAACTTTCACCTAAAGCACAATTTAAAAAAAAAGTCCCTGCTCACTTTCAGAAAAAATTATTCACAATATTATTAAAAAAAAAAAGTCCCTCCCCACGTGTCTCCCCTGTCTGAACTTTTCACTGGCTTTGTGTCACCCAGAAGCCCAAGTTCGAGGTCCTTAGCAGGATCCAAAAGGATCTTCCTGATCTGACCTGAGGTGTTTCTTGCGCCCCAAGCCCTGCCTCCTCCTATACTTTATACTCCAACAACTCCAAACTATTTATAATCCGCCAAGTACTCCATGTTCTCTTATGCCCCATACTTTTATTTGCAAGTCCCTAATAACATTTTTTTTGATGATGAGCGCTTTCTCATATGCTTATTTGCCCTCTGTATATCTACTTTGGTCATTTCCATTCAGATCTTTTGGCCATTTCCAGTTGGGTTGTTTGCTTTCTTATTGTTGGGTTTTAAGAGTTCTTGGTATGTTTTGGATACAAGGCCTTTATCAGATATGTTTTGCAGATATTTTCTCCCAGTCTGTCTTTTTATTCTTTTAACAGTGTCTTTTGCAGAACAGAACTTTAAAATTTTAATGAAGTCTGACTTATAAAAAAAATTTTTTTTAATGAATTGTGCTTTTGATGTTATATCTAAAAGGTCATTGCTAAACTTGAGGTCACCTAGACTTTCTCCTATATTAGCTTCCAGAAGTTTTATAGTTTTGCATCTTACAATTTAGGTCTATGATCCATTTTGAGTTAATTTTTGTGAAAGAGGTAAGCTCTCTGTCTAGCTTCCTTTTTTCCCACGTGGATGTCCAGTCATTCAAGCACCATTTATTGAGAAGATTATTCTTTCTCAGTTGAATTGCTTTTGCTCCTTTGTCAAAGATCAGTTGTATAAGCCTATTTCTGGGCTCTCTATTCTATTTATTGGTTTATTTGTCTCTTTCTTCACCAATACCACACTGTCTTGATCATTATACCTTTATAATAAGCCTTGAAGTTGGATACTGTCAGTCTTTCAAGTCTGTTCTTCTCAGTATTGTGTTGACCATGCCCCATACTATTCAATATGCTAATCACTCTCTTCTCTGTGCTTCCCTTGAACTGTGCATATCCATCTACTGCTATGCTCATCAGCTGTATTGTAATTACTTCCTCAGGTCTGTCTTTCCTGCCACACTGTGAGATGCTTCAGGGCAAGATGATGAGTTTTTCATCTTTCTGGCCCAGTGCCTAGTACAGCGTCTGGTATACAGAAACACTCAATATGCATTTGTGGGATGAATGGATGGGCAGGTTGATGGGTGGAAGAGGGTAATCTTATAAGAGGCACGAGATAGTTTTGGGACAAGGTGTTTATGCAACAGATTCCCCAGAGAAGAAGATAAATTGCCTTTTCCTGAAAGCTCAGACATTTGAGGAGGGGACTAAGCTGTGGCCCAGGCCAGGCAGTGTCTAAGCCAGGAATGAGGAACTTTGGGATGATGTGGGTGACCTCCTGCCAGACTCACTTCCCTTTTCTTCTAGATAAAAGGTCCCTGGGGAGATGGCCAGCTGGAGGCACCTGTACTGAGAGGGTGAGCCGTGTAGGATGACAGGTGGAGAGGAGCTTCCTTGTGCACACTTTGAAGTAGATAAACAGAACATCTCCCTCTGGCCCAGAGGCAAGCATCAGCCACTGTCTCAACCTTGCTCATTGCTCTGCACCCAAACCAGTTGTTTGCTGGTCCTTCAACAAGTGTTTGCTTCTTCTTCTCCCAACAGAGCCTCCTAGCAAGATGGATCGGCCCCTGGCTCTGAGGAAACCTTCTACCCTGTGTGCCGTGTTGACCTTCTTGACTCTGGTCCTGGTTACCTCCATCCTACTGCAGAGTATCCTCTGTGAGTCCTCAGGCTTTATCTTCTGCACTTAGCCCTTCTTCACTACCCAGTGGCACTCTTGAGGCCCAGTCCCTCCCTTGTCTGCCCTTCGGTGGACCCCCTTCCTCTGACTTTTCCACCTGTCTTGTTTCTCCTCTTTCCATGTGTAGTAACAGGGTCACCTGGCCTGGTAAGATGAGCCGCTGCACTTTCCTTCCAAATTCCTGGGAGATTTTCCGGACTGGGATCAGTGATTGCATGTTTGTGCTCATGGATATGCATTGTTTGTCCCCAGGAAATGTTCACCTACTTCTTCATCCCTCTTCCCTGAACTATGCATCCCTTTGATTCAGAGCCTGTGAGCAGCCCCAGCGGCAAGTGAAATGTCTCTTGGCCTCATGAGGAACTGAGTCCCACATGTGCCCTCAGCCCCAGCTGACTGGATGGCCAACGAGCTCACAAATCTCCACTGTTTGACACCCCTCACCAGGACTCCTTCATGCTCTCTTCATTCTCCTGTCCCCGTGAGATCACTTCATGGGAATCTTCCTACTCATTCATTGGATGTGTAATATACCTTTCTTCCTCTTCTGGTTTTGCAAATTTCATGCTCTCTGCAACTGGCTGAGAGTTCTTCCTTCTGCCAGGTCTCCAGAAGCACAAGGAGAGAATTGATTGTCTTCTCTCTTCGTGGCCTTGAGGCACATATGGGCTCAGACTTGTAGCCTCTGAGCAGAGCCTCTCGCCACCACTTGCCCTATCCGAGACCCCTGGTCTCTAATTTGCCTTTTCCACAGGGCTTTCCTTTGCACCCTCTTGGTTTCCTTCTGTTCCCCCTTCAAGGTACCCAAGACTGTGACATGAGTTGAGTGTGAAAGGGCAAGGGAAGGGGAGATGTGGTTTCATAATTCTCCCTTTCTGTTTCTGTGGAGAAGAAACCACTTCCAGATTAGGAAGCTGCATGGCTGGCCTTCCCTATGTGGGCAGATGTGGGAGGTGTGCCCCCGCCAACAGCCACTGCAGGGGTATCTGATCAGAGAAGGTTGGGAATCAAGTGATAGGACCCAGAGGGATGTGGAGAGGTGATGAGGGAGTGATTGAAGACATCCCTTTATAAATGTGCCCTTAATGTTCAAAGAAAATTCAGACTGGGTTCTAATCCCTGCTTTTGCCTGCCTGTGAGTTCTTCTAACAAACAGTTTATGTTTTTATCAGTTTTTGTATTGTCTGCATCCACCAGAGCTCCTGACATGTGGTAGGTGTCCACTGCATGTTTGTTGAATGAATATATTAATGAATGAATGGAGATAGGAGGGAGCTACTTGGGCTGGCTTGGTTCCTTGAGAAGCTTGAGCCTGTCCCTTCCCTTCTCTTCCTTTTATCACCCCACCCCCAGGGGTCCCCTCAGTTGACCTCTTGATTTCTCCAATTCAGATTCCTGGTTGTTGGGCACAATATCAGATGTAAGGATCAATGCTCAGTTGCTGAAAGGGCGTGTGGACAACATCAGCACAGAAGGTTCTGAAATTAAGAGGAATCAAGGTGGCCTGAAGACAGCCAGTGTTCAGATCCAGAGGGTGAATGTCAGCCTGAATCACGTGCACTCTCAGCTTCTGACGTTGGAAACTGGTCTGGAGAAAGCCAATGCACAGATTCAGATGCTAACAAAAAGTTGGGAGGAAGTCGATGCTCTAAATGCCCAAATCCCAGAGTTAAAAAGAGATTTGGATAAAGCCAGTGTTTTAAATGCAAAGGTCCGGGGACTTCAGAGCAGTTTGGAGAATATGGGCAAGTCACTCAGACAACAAAGTAAGTGTCTCAGCAAATAAGATTGCAAGCCCACCAGTGCGCTTGGGACCTTGCCCATCTCAGACATGAGAATGTTTGGCCTGTGGTTGAGGAGAGAAAAGGAAAGGAGCAGGGCTGGCACAGGCGAGAAAGTTAAGAAGAGAGGGCTCAGCACTGGGGTGGGAAGGATTTAGGAACTGCTCAGGAGATTTTTTTTTTTTTCAGGAGAGGAGGAACCAGGGACCAGCTAGGGCTCCCATACCAAGGTGCAGAATATAAAAGCATTAGGGAGTCTTTGTCCTGGCCCAAAGCAGCCATTTCCCAGTAAGTTCCTAACCTAGATCCCACAGGCTCAGCCACTTGTGATGGCCAATGGAGAATTGTTTTCTGCCCACGGTAGAGAAAAATCCTTGAACCATCCTCTCTCCCTTTCTTCTCTCTAGCCCAAAGGCTCTACTAGTCTCAGTCAGGCTTTCAAAATCTGAGAGTATCCCAAAACCCCTACATGAGAACCCAGTAGCCCCAGGCCCAGCCTAATTCATTACTCTCTCTGGCATCCCATTCAAGTACCCCCACCTAGCCAGCACCCACAGAAAACAGGAACAGCAGTGTTCACCTTTAGCCCTTGTTCTCCAGATGACATTCTACAGATGGTTTCTCAAGGCTGGAAGTACTTCAAGGGGAACTTCTATTACTTTTCTCGTGTCCAAAAGACCTGGTACAGTGCCCAGCAGTTCTGTAAGTCCAGGAATTCGCAGTTGACTTCAGTGACCTCAGAGAGTGAACAGGTGAGTATTTTCCTATGGGTTCTGGGAAGGGGGTGTGTTAACAGCTCATGGCCTTTATCAGTCAGGATGGGCAAGATTATGCTACATAACAAATGATTCCCAAATATCAGTGATACAACAACAAAGGATTATTTCTCATTTATGCTACATGTCTAGTGAGGGCCAGCAAGAGGGCTCTATTCATTATGGCTACTCAAAGATCTAGGTTGAAGGAGACTTCATTTCAACATGTGTTGCCACCATAGCTGAGGCAGGAAAATGGAAGATGGCAAATTATTCATTAGCTCTTAAAGCTTCTGCCTGGAAACAACAGACATCACTTCTACTCACATTTCACTGGCCAAAGCAAATCACACAGAACCCTGACCCTCAAAGAGGGCAGGGAGGTGCAATCTTTTCACATGCCAAGAAAACAGAAATACTTGTGAACAGTATTAATGGTACCACATGACCCAGGAAATCTGCCTGGTGAGACAGAATATTGAACAAAGGCCTTTCATCTGGGAGGCAGAATAGCAGAGTGGGTAATAGCATAGGCTCTAGATTCAGTCAGAGCATGGAGTCCCGATGCTGCCACCTAACCAGTCCTATAGCCTTGGGTAGGTTATTTATCCTCGCCAGGCCTCAGCCTATTTATCTACGAAACATGTATGGTAATAGTATCTGCCTCAGAGAATAAATGAATAAGTACACATAAAGGGCTTAGCATAGTGCCTCCAAAACCCATTGCCGTTTAGTAGACTCCGACTCATAGTGACCGTATAGGATGGAGTAGAACTGTTCCATAGGGTTTCCAAGGTTGTAATCTTTACAGAAGCAGACTGTCACATCTTTCTTCTATGGAGCAACTGGGTTCGAACCACTGACTTTTCAGTTAACAGCCAAGCGCTTAAACACTATATCACCAGGGCTAGCATAGTAAAAAAAAAAAAAAAAGACATATTAATAGCTCAGTAAATTTGGCTATTATTATCTGGGCCATCCTCTTGGGGTCTCTGCTCTGGGGTTTAGCTGAGTCTTTCTTGAATTCCACCCGCCCCTTCCTAAGGCCTGAGTCTATTAGTTGCAGGGCAATGAATAATAAGAATTTGGAAGATGTATTCTGGGCTTTGGCAAGGACAGGAAGAGGCTTGAGCGAGGTCAGTGTGAGCAGTGTGTGTTGGGTTCAGGGGCTGTCTAGAGGACAGGTGAAGAACATTCAGACAGATGCTCAGACTCTGAGCCATGGCAGCCCCTCTACTCACTCTGTCTTCCCTACAGGAGTTTCTATACAAGACAGCGGGAGGAATTTCCTACTGGATCGGCCTGACCAAAGCAGGGAGTGAAGGGGACTGGTCCTGGGTAGATGACACCCCGTTCAATAAGGTCCAAAGTGCAAAGTAAGCCCCGTAACCTCCTTCCCAACCTGACTCCCCTGGGCCAGTGCATGAAGGGCAAGTATGGGGCTTGTGATTCTTCCCTATCCCAGTGTGGCAGGAGTGTTGGAATGGAGAGCTAACTCACCTCTGCTACTAACTGTCTGGGGGAACTGGGACAAACCAGGGGCCTCTTGGTGCCATTGGAGTTCGGCAGCACAGCCTTGCACACAGCTTTGCAGGGATCCTCTTCTAAGTCCAGGTCTTTGCCATGTGCGTTTGTGTTAGGGCGTGTGAATGGTGTGCTGGCTTGGCCCTAACTTGGGGCATGATGGAAGGTTTAGGGCTTAAAGGCTCACCAATTCCCTTCCTCTTAGGCTTGAGTGCAGAAACTCTCTACGCTATCATCTAGGACCAAATCCAGAATTGAAGTATCTCATTTCTTTGTTAGAAATATTTTTTTCTTTTGTTTCCACTTTGCAAATGTGTTTTGCTTTGTTGTCCTTCTTGGTAGGTTCTGGATTCCAGGTGAACCCAACAATAGTGGGTACAGTGAACACTGTGCCCATATAAGGATGGCTTCACTTCAGTCTTGGAATGATGCCTCCTGTGACAATACGCTTCCCTTCATCTGTAAGCAGCTGTATATCCCATCAGAACCATGACAGGACTGGCCCCCTCACTCACTCTTTGAATGCCAATGCTTGTCACACTGGAGGAACTACCTCCCTCTCTTCCATCCTCCAGGCTGACTCCACACCTTCATTTTTCTAGCTTCACTATTGTCCCAAAGCCATCCTGGGGTCCGGCTGCCTTGCTGGTAGTTCTCTGACTCCATAGAGACAGCTGATATGGAAAGGAGAACTTGAGTTAAGATGGGAGGAAATGGTGGACAGAATTTGGACGTTCCTACTGGCCTGACAAATTAGGTCAGGACCTGTAATCTGGGACAACATTCCTGGGGAGCCCCTGGGGAACTGGGGGTTGCATTCCTTCGGAGAAGTGAGCAAGTGGGTCTTCGTGGCATTGTCATCAGTCTGTAGGCAACTCCTCAAGTCATGGACCCCAAAATGTTTCTTATAAAATTCTGGGAATTTTTCTGTTGTCAGATGGAAAGTTGGGAGCCAGGGGCTGGTGAGAACTTTGTCTTATTCAACTTGTGCATTTATTTTATTGTATTAATTTTTTTCTGAATCAGTAGGCTGATGATGCTTGACATGCCCTCTCAATGTTGTAATAAAATGCTCTTGAAAAATCTGTATTTTCTCATTTTAATAAAAAAGGAGAGGAAAAAAAATAAAAAAACCAAAAACACTTGACTCACCCCTACTGACTGACTGATGCTAGCTCTGGTGAACAGGTACTATGATATTTTATTTTTCTGTTTCCTTCCTTCCTTCCTCCCTGCCTCACTCTCTCCCTATCTGCCTATCTACCTATTGTCTTCCTTTCTTCCTTCTTTTTTTAGCTGTTTAGTGTTACATATGAGTCCTGGTGGTACAGTGGTTAAGGCTCCCGACTGCTAACCAAAAGGTCAGCAGCTTGAAACCACCAGCAGCTCTGCAGGAGAGAAACGTGGCAGTCTGCTTCCATAGAGATTTATAGCCTTGGAAACTCTGTGGGGTTGCTATGAGTTGGAATCAACTCAATGGCAATGGGTTTGGGTTTTTTTCTTGAGTGTTACATATAGAGGTTCATGGGTGGCACAAACAATTAAGCACTCAGCTGTTAACTGAAAAGTTGGTGGTTTGAACCTACCCCATAGTGCTGTGGAAGAAAGGCCTGGTGATCTGTTTCTGTAAAGACTACAGCCAAGAAAACCCAATGACACAGTTGTACTCTGTAACATATGGGGTTGCCATGAGTTGGAATTTACTCAATGGCAACAGGTTTGGTTTTTTGGTTTTAGTGTTACATGGGCTATGTTTTCTTTACTTTTATAACCTGGTGGCATAGTGGTTTTGAGCTACGGCTGCTAACCAAAAGATCCGCAGTTCAAATCCACCAGACACTCCTTGGCAACTGTGTGGGGCAGTTCTACTCTGTCCTATAGGGTCACTATGAGTTGGAATCAACTCAATGGCAGTGGGTTTGGTTTGGCTTTTGAGTTTGGGAAATAAGCTCTTATATAGTTTTTGTTGTTTTCTGGCTGTCTAGCTACTTATTTCCATTTCCCTCACAAAGCACTCAGCTTCCCTTGTCAGAATCGTTCCTAACCCTGTTGCCCTGGTTGGGGCTGGGCCCTGGAATCAGGAGCTGCCACTGGCTCCCATACGGGTCTCACCTGGTCAGGACTCCAGGCTGCCCCCAGCAGGGCAACGAGTTGCTTATCTCATGGATTTCAGACCCTCTTTTCCTTCTACCTCTTGTGTTACCACTCCAGACCTCCAAAAGCCTCCTGTCCTCTCTGTCCCAAGACAACTTCCATTTTTCTGGTCACAGAATGATTGACAATGATTGATTATCTGTGTCACTGAAAACACAGATTACTCAATTAATTGTAAATACAATGTGTTTTTAAAAGTGAATTTTTATTGTTCCATGGGAGCCTAAAGCAAAGAGGCTTAAAAAGGTTTTCTGAAGAACAGACACTTAAGTGGAGTCTTGAAAGATGAGAAGGATTTAGGCAGTGAGTGGAGCGGGGACAGAAACAAGGAAAGATAATTCCATGTAGAGGGAACAGAAAGTACAAAGAGATAGTGGGACATGTTTGAGGAGCCCAGAGCAGTCCATTCTTCCAGGAGTGTGGTGTGAGATGAAGCAGGAGGCATGGGCAGAGGCCAGGTCTTGGAGGGCTTCAAAGTCAGGTGAAGGATTCTGGATTTCATTCAAAGCACAAGGGGAAGTCCTCAAAATGTTTTGGCAGAAGAGTGACATGATCCTGATTTTTTTTTTTTTTTCTTTTGAAAGAAGAAGAATGACAAATTATTTGCTATGCCTACAAGCTCGAACACTTTTAGGAATAACAAGCTCCACAAACATGCCGTAAGAGCTATGACACTGGAGTAAGCATTTGTCATACTTTTGTGGTCTTTCTTTTGCACTAGTTTTAGGTAACTTCCTATGTTTTGACTCCCACCTTCTCAAGTTAGAAGCAGAATTAATATTTGTAGCCTTCATTGCAGAAAGGTGTAGACGTGTGACACAGGCCCCACCAATCAGATTCAACCAGGAGAGACCTTTGATTTGGTCCTGGTGTTTGTCCAGGGCATAGGCGGGGTTTGGTGTTGTCACTTCTAGAATCATCTCAATGTTGCTGGAGCATTGTTCCTGCCAGCACAGACTCCACAGCCTGACTCTTTGTCTTCTGAGAGTCTGTAAACTACCTAATGTCTTTTTAAAAAAAAAAAACAACTGTGTTTTAGAATAGTTTTAGATTTATAGAAAAATTGTGGAGATAATACAAGGAGTTCCTGTATGCCCCATACCCAATTTCCCAGATTATTAACATTTTACATTAGCGTGGTTTATATTTGTGGCAATTAATAAACCCATATCCATACGTTATTATTAACCACAGTCCATACTTTGTTCAGATTTCCTTAATTTTGCCCTAATGTCCTTTTCTTGCTCCAGGATACCACATTACATTTAGTGCTTAGGCTTCCCTTGATTTTGACAGTTTCTCAGACTTTCTTCGTTTTTTGTGATCTTGATGGTTTTGAGAAATACTGACCAGGTAGAATGTCCCTTAGTTGGGATTTGATTAATGTTTTTCTCATAAGACTGGGGCTATAGATTTTTGAGGAAGTCCACAGAGGTAAAATGCCATTCTAATCACATCACATCAAGGGTATAGTTTATCAATGTGATTTACCACTGTTGATGTTAACCTTGATCATCTGGCTTGAAGAAGTGTTTGTCAGGTTCCTTCCCTTTCCATAATGTATTATTTGGAAGGAAGTCACTATATGTAGTTTGCACTAGAGAGTTCTGTTTCACTTCCTTGAGGACAGTATATCTATATTAATTATTTGGCTTTGTTCTTCATTAGAGATGTAGCTATTCTTCTCCATTTACTTATTTATTTATTCATTCATATTAGTATGGACCCATCTGTATTTCATACTTTACATTATAAATCAATGCTCTTTTATTTATTTTCTTTCTCAAACTGTTCAGCTTTGGCCATTGGGGGCTCTTTTAGTTGACTTCTCTGTCTCTTGGATATACCTCTCAACATTGTGCATGTTTGTGTTTAGTATTTCCTTACTTTCTGGCACTATAGGCTTATCTTGTATATTTCATGACCCAGTCCTAGAATCAGCCATTTCTCCAAGAAGTCTTAATTTCTTTTATTGTAGAATGGTATTAGAAAACAAGATCCAGGCACTAGGCATGTTTATGGTTACAGGGGTGTCATTGCTCCTAGGCATTCTAAGATGACAGAGCAAGGAAATATACGTACGTGTAACTAATTGTGTTTTGAAAAGATGTTTATGCCTGTGATATGATAACAGGACTGGAGAAAGGGCAAGATGAGAAGCAGGGAGAAGAACAGAACACTAATTACAGTCTGGTGAGATGATAGTGGCTTGTATAAATGTCTGCTAATGTGTGATACGTAAGAGAGAAATTTTTAGTAAAGCTTCAACCAGAGTAAAATGTATAACTAAAATCCATATTTCATTCAGCAGAATTAAAAGGTGAAGTTAACAATGCCTGACTTTCAGGTCTCTTATCTGCCTAGCAAAGATGGAAGAAATGTGTCTAAGGAGGGAGTCCTGGAGCCAAATTTATCACAAAGTCTCAGTACCAGGTAATCCTCAAGATATGTTTTACATCAAACATGGCAGCCCCAAGGAGTGTTTCACATCAAACCAGACACTTTTATGACCTATCATGGGAATGCGTATAGTGAGCAACCTGTGACTATGATTGGTAATCTCTGTGCCAACCTAAATTTCTGTGATTAGCCCCTGTAACCAATTACATAGCGTATTTGTATCCATGTACCCAACAGAAACCCTTCCCCTGCTTATGACCTCAATTGAAAACTTACCAATTTTGATTTTGTTGTAACCTCCTGTCTTAGCCCAATATTAGCCTTTGTTCTGAAACCCTCTTACTGGAATTTCCAAGTTTTCACTTGTGTGAAATGGTGGTTTCCTTCATTTGAGTGAATCTTTTTGCTGAATAAATCCTTGGAATTTTAATTTCAAGGCCTGAATAGATTTCTTCTATGACAGATATTCTTATTGTTGTTGTTAGATTTGATATGCTGGCCTAAAATCAGGACATTTTGTACTGCTGGATACAGGTGCTCACATCATGTCAAAGAGGAGTTGCCTTTCATTTCCTTGCTCTGGCTTCCTCTGTTTGGCTTTAGTGTTAAGCAGACTTTCCCTAAGAGTGATTCCAATAACTCTAAGCCTGCAACTTCACAGCTCTGCAATTTTGGAGGAAAGAGTTTCTCTTTGCCAACAGTTTCAGCAAAAATTTGGGATTGGGTCTCATTGGATTGACTTGGGTCTCATGCCTATCCCTGAACCTGTAATAGAAGCCAATTAGATGTTGATTGAGCCACAAGCTTATTCCTAGAGCTGGGGTTTGAGTATAGGTTCAGCCTTGCCCATACCAGAGAGACTGAACAAGAGGAAAGGGTAGTTCTCAAAAAAAATCAGAAGATTGATACCTGAAGAAGGGAGATGCTGGGCTGGCAAGCACAACAGCTCTGCACTCAAGTTTCCAGGAGAGGAAATCCCATATGCAAAGGTTCTGAAGTGGGAAAGACCTTACAGAGGGCCATAGTGACTGGTGGGTGGTGAGTGAGGAGGGGGATGATGTGAAACGTGATTAGAATAGAGGTTAACAAACTATGGCCCATGGTTCAAATCTGGCCCACCACTTTTTTTCATATGGACTGTTAGCTAAAAATGGTTTTTAACAAATTTAAATGGTTGAAAAACATCAGAAGAATAATACCTCATTACATGTAAGAATTATGTGAAATTCAGATTTCAGTGTTTTTACGCAAAGCTTTATTGTGTTTTATTGGAATACAATAAAGTTTTATTGGAACATAATAAGGTCCTCCCCCCCCCCCCGGTTTGTTTATTACAAAGACCAACAGTAATTACTCACTCATTCTCCATTGCATAATTTCTACCGCTGAATTTTATTTTAAATGTCTACCTGGTCTGCAATTCCTATTGTATTATTCACGAGCTATGTGACACTGGGCAAGTTATATAACTTCTTTCAGTCTTTATTTGTTCATCTGTGAAATGGAGGTGATGATGCCTACCCCTAGAGTTGTTAAGCAAGATCCCATATGTAGGCACCTGATAGTTGCTTTTATATTTCTAGCAATGGTCAATAAAAATTCCAACAAAATCAAATATGGCTACTCCAGGATTTATTATAGAATTTGACTATATATGGATGTTAAAAGTAGCTCCCTTTTAAGGACTAATGTCATGGAGAAATGCTTATGATGTAATACTAAGTGGAAAATGCAGAATACAAACAATATAATGCAGTATGATCACAAATATTAACAGTGGTAGAATTATAGGTGGATTTTTTTATGCTTTATTTTCTCAGTTTCCAACAATGAACATGGCAACCGCATATGTACAGAGTAGAACCGCACTTCATACACAGAGTTTTCAAGGCTGTGACCTTTTGGAAACAGATTGCCAGGCCTGAAAACAGCGAGAGCTGGAACTCAACTGCCTTGTTTTTCCAGGTCTCATAAGTTTTCTGCCTTTGACAGGGTGCAGTCTTACCACTTGTCTATCTCTATCAGTGGAGAATATTTGAATTTTTCTTCTCTGACAGGTTTCTGCCTTACACAGGTTTTGGCTGCCACAGGTTTTACTGCAATAAGTTTTCTTGGAACACAGCCTTGCCCATTCATTTATGTATTGTCTATGGTTGCTTTCATGCTACAAGGGGCAAAGTTGAGTAGTTCCAATGGAGACCATATGGCCCCCAGAGTTTAAAATATTTGCTATCTGGCCCTTAATAGAAAAAATGTACTGACCCCCAGTTTAGAAAGCTAGTTCACACAGGACCTAAAGAGACTGCATTTTATGCAAAGTGCATAAGCCATTGGAGGGTTTAACCGGACAAAGAGCACAATAAAGAAAACCATAAACAATTTTGCATTTATAAACTTAAAATAGGAAATAGAATCCAGCAGCACAGTAAAAGAATAAAACACAATGGTCAGTAAGGGTTTATTTCAGGGATGCTGATCTAACACCTGGGGTCTCCATGAGTCAGAATTGAGTCCATTGCAACTGGCTGGTTGGTCTAAAAAGAGGGAGAGGTAGTATTTTCCAGAACTACTTTCAGGGAGAGTGCTGTGTATGTTTGGGAGAAATAATTTAACAACTGCATGAACTGCGAGGGGTAAAGCCATAAAGAGTATGCCTGCGTAACTGTGAGTGGTTTCTGAGTCTTCAAAGGAAGAAGAGACTGCTTTAATAGAGGTTTTTTTGATGTTACTGAAAACCAGCTAGTCCAAGTGGGATCTGGAAATTTAGGAACACAACAGAATTGACCTGCATAAAAGATGAAAGCTGGTGTGGATGGGCACAGTGTGGGGAAAAAGCCAGAGAGAAGAAGGAGAGATGAGTCATTGTTGGGCAGTAAGATGGACTTGGGGTGTAGTTTCACAGCTCTTCTTCTATCTTCCACCTACTAAGCAAATGGGGCAAGAATTCACAGACTGCTTGATAAAATGTATACTGTTACAAAGGTTTTGTGTGAATGCTCAGTTTTGTGGGAGCTCAAAGAAAAGGATGAGAAGGGGCAGTTTGCTTAAAGATGGCTTAATGTTAAAAAATCTATTCATATAATTAATCACAAAATAGGTTAGAAAAGAAATTTTATAAGACAACTGTCATGGATTGAATTGTATTCCCCCCAAATATCTGTCAACTTGATTAGGTCGTGATTCCCTTGTATAATCATCTACCATTTTATCATCTGATGTGATTTCGTTATGTGTTGTAAATCCCATCACTATGATGTAATAAGATGGATTAACGGCAGTTATATTGATGAGGTCTACAAGATTAGTTTGTTAAGGCAATCTCTCTGGAGGTATAAAAGAGAGAAGCAAGCGGAGAGACATGGGGGACCTCATACCACCAAGAAAGCAGCGCTGGGAACAGAGGGTGTCCTTTGGACCTGAAGTTCCTGAGCTGAGATGCTCCCAGACCAAGGGAAGACTGATGCATCACAAGACCCTTCCTTCAGAGTTGATAGACAGAGAAAAGCCTTCCACTGGAGCCAGCACCCTGAATTTGGACTTCTAGCCTACTGGACTGTGGGAGAATAAACTTCTCTTTGTTAAAGCTGTCCACTTGTGGTATTTCTGCAATAGCAGCACTAGGTGACTAAGATAACAACTAATTTTCAAACAGTGTTTAGGAACGTCTGACCAGCGCAACAAAATAAGGCTAAAATAGTTATTACAGAAAAAGAAAGTCATTAGCTGTTATAATCACTTATCTAGATAACTCCCAACCTAAAATCAATTAAAGGACTACAGTATATATTTAGATTGCCAGAATCAAAACTCCTGAAGCCCACCTACCAAGGACCACCAGAGACACACCTGTGATGAGAAATGATAGGTTTTTTAAGCATTCTGCAGCAAGGAGGAGTGCATTGCAGGGGGGGCCATGGGACATCTCAGTGAAGGGGGGCATTGGGAGAAACTTTTTACAGGCTTTGGTCTGATGCCGGAAGATTCTAAGGAGAGGTTGATATATACACATGGCTCATTGTGCAATCTAGGTTCTACGTCTCCTGGGACATTAAAAAAATATATGTATGTATATATGTCATTGTTAGGTGCCATTGGGTCAGTTGCGAATCATAGTGACCCTATATACAACAAAATGAAACACTGTCTGGTCCTGCACCATCCTCATAATCGTTATGCCTGAGCCCATTGTTGCAGCCACTGTGTCAATCCACCTCTTTGAGGGTCTTCCTCAACGAGATGTGTGTGTATATATATATATATATTCCTTAATAAAAGCTCAGTGTTCCCTAAGCAATGATGCCTTCTTTCCTCCCTCCGTATTGCCCAACTCTGTAACCACTAGTTTTAGGCTGCATTCTCTAGAGGAGAAGTATATATACATATATATATGTATGTATATAAGTGTGTATGTGTGTATATATATATATATATATATATATACACACGTACATACATATATATGGACTTGGAAGGAATATGATTGGAAAACTGGAGACAAGGAGGTATGGGGAACATCTCTGAATGAACCAAAGAAGTGAAGATATTGGTGTCTCGTGAATGCTCAGAAAAGGGTGATGTCAGCAGAGGAGGATTTTAACAATCAAGTGGATTGGATGACTTTATGTGGAAACCAGTCATCATCTTTCCCCCATCCACTCCAGTCATTGCCCAATGGGCTCATGAACAAAGTGGCCATGGTGGCAGGGTTGGAGGTTATGCACGGGCTCTGCAACATGAACTTATACTCACCAAAGCTGACTTGGCTACATCCACTGCTGAGTGCCCAATCTGCCTGCAGCAGAGACCAACACTGAGTCCCTGATATGGCACCATTCCTTGCAGTGATCAGCCAGCAACCTGGTGGCAGGTTGATTACATTGGACTGCTTTCATCATAGAAAGGCAGCATTTTGTTCTTACTGGGGTAGACACTTACTCTGAATACAGATTTGCCTTCCCTGCATGGAATGCTTCTGTCAAAACTACCATCTGTGGACTTACAGAATGCCTTATCTGCCATCATGGTTTCCCACACAGCATTGCCTCAGATCAAGGGACTCGCTTTACAGGAAATACAGTGTAGCAATGGGCCCATGCTCGTGGAATTTGCTGGTCTTACCACATTCCCCATCATCCTGAAGTAGCTGGCTTGACAGAATGGTGGAATAGCCTTCAAAAGACACAATTACAGGACAAGTTAGGTGGCAATACCTTGCTGGGTTGAGGCAATATTCTCCAGGAGGCTGTATATGTTCTAAACCAGAGTTTGTGGTGCTATTTCTCACATAGCCAGGATTCATGGGTCCAGGAATGAAGGGGTGGAGATGGGAGTGGCACCACTCACTATTACCTCTAGTGACCCACTCAGATAATTTTTGCTTTCTGCCCTGCAACCCTTATGCTCTGTTGGTCTAGAGGTATTAGTTCCAAGGAGAGGAAAGCTCCCACCTGGAGACACATCACTGGTTCTGCTGAACTGAAAGTTAAGAATGCCACCTGGCCACTGTGGGCTCCTTATGCCTCTGGATCAATAGACAAAGAAGGGAATTACATATTGGCTGGCGTGAGTGATTATCAAGAGGAAATCAAATTGATATTACATAATGGAGGTAAAGATGGATATATCTGGAGTGCAGGAAATCCCTTAGGGCGTCTTTTAGGACTACCATGCCATGTGATTAGAGTTGATGGAAAACTACAGCAACCCAATTCCAAAGTGACTACTAATGGCACATGCTCTTTGGGGATGAAGGTTTGGGTCACCCCACCAGGCAAACAACAATGACCAGCTGAGGTGCTTGCTGAGTGCAAAGGGAATACGGAATGGGTGGTGGAAGAAAGTAGTTCTAAATACCTGCTATGGCCACATGACATGTTGCAGAAATGAGGATTGCAATTGTTATGAGTATTTCTTCCTTGTGTGTGTGCATGAAACCTTCTTTTTTTTTTCACTTATAAAATATAAGATGTAAACAGGGCTAGTGTGTTTTTGGTTGTACATGTGTTAGTTGTATCATGTTAGGTGCAAGTATAATTGTCTTTATCCAGAGATTATCTATGGTTTAAGATTGTACAGGTGCCATGTTGACAAGGGCTGGACTGTGATTGTTAAGATTGTGTGTCAACTTGGCTGGGCCATGATTCTGATCAGTTTGGCAGTTATGATGTAGTCTGGAAATTGTGTGATGATGTAATCACTTTCATGATGAGATCTGATATAATGTGATCACCTCTATGATGCGTGGGATTTGCTTTGAGTAGCCAATTAGTTGAAAGAGAGTTTCCTTGGGGGTATGGCCTGCATCCAATATAGTTGGACTTAATGGCAAAGCTCACAGGCTTTTTGCTTTCTCTAGATCCTGCAGCTGGATCTTGTTCATTTGACCTCTGGTTCTTGGAACCTGAGCTAGAAGCTTACCTGCTGATCTTTGGATTCACCAGCCTCTGTATTCTGTGAGCCAGAAGCCTGCCGATCCTGGGGTTTGTCGGTCTCCACAGCCTGTGAACCAGAGGGCTGTTGTTTGACCTGCTGATCTTGGGTTCACCAGCCCCTGCAGCTATGTGAGCCAGGAGAAGCCTCCAGCCTGATCCATGGAATTGGGACTTTCCAGCCTCTACAACTACAAGAGCCATTTCCTTGACATAAATCTCTCTCTCTCTCTGTATATGTATATAGACATGTCACTGGTTTTGCTTCTCTAGAGAACCCAGCCTAAGACACATGCCAATTTCCCTAAGGCTTTGGATTCCTTCTTCTACAGTATACCAAGGCAGATCTGGCACTTCACCTTGATTTAGTGTGGGCCACTGTATGATCCGTGTTTTTTCAAACCAACCAAATAAACTATTAGATCCTTTCCTAACCTCTTGTACTGAAACACTAAATGAAGAATTTGTGCTTAATGGGCCCCTATCAATAAACTCAGACTGATCCCACATTATGTTACTTGCATGGTTATCCCACACCCTTAATAGCTATTCTCACACATATTCTCCAAGTTTCTGTTTGTACATATTAGAAAACTCAAGCAGTTCTTTTGGAGTGTAGCGTACCTCCTCCTGGGTCATGTTTTGTACTTCACGTTTCGGGGCTTTCTGGGACTCAAGTCTAGTTATAGGTCTAGAAGCAAAAATGAGTGGTGGGGATGTGTTCTGAGAACATTTGGCAACATCTTGCAAGGAATTTGCCTCAGACTATGCTCCAGACAATGACTCAGAAGCCTCCCTAGGTGATGACTCAGACATAGCCGAAGATGATATCTCAGACAAAGGCTCTTCAGAAGCAGCTGGGTTAATCTTATCAGATGGGATGGAGGGGTTAATGGTTTTACTGGGGAGGCTGGCTTAGCAGACAAAGAGGGAGTAATCTCTTCAGATGGAAGTGAGGCTGGTTCTGTTGGCATGAGTGATTCAATGGAATTTGGGGATCAGTGTCCCCAGCTCCCTGATTATCTTCCCATATGTCCCCATTCCAAGTTTCAGGATTCCATTTCTTTCTGATTAATACCCTGACTTTAACTTCAGACACCATTTGAGGTTGGGAATTCATTCAATTCAGCTACTTTTACGATAAGACTCTGGGTTTGGTTTCCGGCAATATGAACCCAGTTACTATAAGAAATAAGGTTTCTTTCAAAGCACAAGTGACTATTTTGAGGTCGTTTATGCACTGCTTGAGCTGTGACTCTGAAGTCCTGAGCTCATCTCTTTCTTTCATCATTCTATCTAGCAAAAGTAGGACCATCAACCAGATTCCTAATACTCCTCATTATGACAAAATTGTGGAAAGGTATCAAACATGCAATGACTCAGAGTCTTGCCTCTCATCAATACCTAATCCATTGGTGGTGATATTTTGCATATTTCTATAGCCACCCCATGCCATGGATTAACGGACTACTGGGAGCAGAGTCATCAACATCTTTAAGACTATTCAGACTTGAGAACCAATTTAGAAAACTCATCCTTACAATTTTGTTTCTGTAGAACCACTCTCAGTACCAAATGTCTTAGGCTGGGTTCTCTAGAGAAGCAAAACCACTGAAGCATATATATATATATTTATCTATACACACACACACACATATATATATATAAAGAGAGAAAATTTTTTTTTTTTTTTTTAGAGAGTTAAATCAAGGAAATGGCTCATATGGTCGTTGTAGAGACTGGAAAGTCCCAAGTCTGTGAGTCAGGCTGGTCACTTCTGACTCACGTAGCTGCAGGGGCTGCTGAACTCAAGATCGGCAGGTCAGACTGCAGGCCACTGGCTCACAGGCTGTGTAAGCTGATGGATCCCAAGATCAACAGTTAAGATTGTAGGCCAATGGCTCACAGGCTGCAGAGGCTGACGAATCCAAGATTGGCAGGTAAGGCACTAGCTGAAGTCCCAAAACCTGGAAGTCAGATGAACAGGAGCCAGCTGCAAGATCCAGAGTGAGAAAAAGCCAGGGAGCTTTTCCAGAAATACCACAAGTATTAGATGCAGACCACATTCCAAAGGAAAATTCCTTTCAATTGATTGGCTGCTCATAGTAGTTCTCATCATGGATGTGATTACCTTATATCAGATCTTATTATGGAGGTGATCATATCATTACATAGGTGTTAGACTATAATGTAAATGCCAAACCACTGAGAATCATGGCACAGCCAAGTTGACACACATCCTTAACCATCACACCTGCTGTTTTTTGGATTAATCTGCCTCTGTAGCCTATGGCTTACCATTTTACCTGTCAATCTTGGGATTCATTGGCCTCTGCAGCCTGCAAGCCAGAGACCCGCCATCTGACCTGCTGATTTGGGTTCACCAGACCCTGCAGCTATGTGAGTTAGGAGATGCCTCCAGCCTGACCATGGACTTGGGACTTCCCAACCTCTACAACCACATGAGCCATTTCCTTGACATAAATCTCTCTCTCTCTGTCCTCTTCACTGGCTTTCCTTCTCTACAGAACTCAGCTTAAGAAAGAGTATATTGGAAACTCCCTGATTGTGGTTTTTTTAAATGTATTCTGCTAATCTCTTGTGACTGGTGCACACTGACAGAATTCATCATTGCAATGATTGTCTTTGTCTGGGCTTAAAAATCTTTTTTAATTAAATTTGAGTCTGGGGTATTTCTCCCTACAACATTCTGGTAATGAGGAAGGGATTCAAAGCTGCCTTCCTCCAACAGGATCCTTGAGGAACTGAGGACTGGAAGAGGCACCAACAACAGGGCCTCTTGTTCCCTACCATTTCCTTGGACCCCAAGGACCCCATGGTTGGTAAGCTTTCTTGGATTTGAGCCCTGCAATTTATGGAGTGGTTCTCTGAGATTTTTTATTAAGCTTTTTTTTTGTGTGTGTTCTGCCTGCCTTTTCTCAGATATTTCAGCACTTTCACGTGTTGTGTTTTTCTGTTCGGAATCTCTCGAACACCCCAGCAAGCTTTCACTTGTTTTTCTGTCTGGATTTTTTCAGATGTTTCGTAAGCTTTCATTTTTTTTTTTTCTGTTTGGGCTCTCTCAGACATTTGGTAAGCTTTCACTTGTTTGTGTTGTCTAAATTTGAGCATCCTAGTCAATACAAAGGTAAATCTACTTTCAAGGAATATTTCAGTGTGGTTTGTGTGAAGCTGTAGGTAATTATTTGTACAAGGTGTTTCTGGGACTGCTCAAAGGCAAAGTTTGCACACCATCTAGTGACACTTAGTTGTATATGCAATTTCTCCATTTTGAGTAGTGCATATGTTGAAACTCTCGTAAGATGGGGGAATGTTGCTTATGGGCAACATTAAAATGGCATGCCCTTACCAAAGATGGTTTCAAACCAAGTGGCAAGTCTGGGAAAATTTTGAGAGTAAAAATTAACTTTTCTGTGCAGTTGTTTAGAAAAAAAAAGTCCCTAGAATAATCAACAAAGTCAAGTTTTCAGGTACCTATTAAAAGTTCTCTTTTGTGTCTTTGCCTCCCATTTTTCTGTCTACTGAAAAATCACTCCACCTGCCAAGACTAACAAGTTTGACTCATAAGCTATCTCCAGCCAAAGAAACTCTTGACAAGTAAGTTAATGACTTACAGCTGCATGTCACAACTACAAAGTCAGCCAAGTGAGAAATTACACACTGGCTGGAAAGATGCCCAGGCCAGTTTTACTTTAAAACAAAACAGCTGAAGAAATACTTAAATAAGCCCTAGAAATAGCAATGAGTTCTATTAAGACTCTAAACCTGACTGCCTTGTTAAGAAAGGGAGAAAACTTCATTTTGAAATGCATTTTAAAATAAAATACCCATTAAAAAAAAAAAGATAAACCTCCTACAGTCATTTTTTACTCTCTGGTCAAAGCAAAGCCCCCTGCGTTGTCAAAAGGTTCCCAATCACCCTTTAAGGATGCCACCTCATTTATGAATGCATAATTCCACTCATGGTCACGATAAAGAGGAGGGAATAGTTACAGTTATAACACCTGTAGATATGGCACCTTTGTATGAAAACTTGTAAACCTAGTTTATCAAAATTTGTTTTAATTAACTAATATGTTAGTAAAACCAAAACCAAACCCATTGCCGTTGAGTTGTTTCCAACTCATAGTGACCCTGTAGGATAGAGTAGAACTTCCCCATAGGGTTTCCAAGGAGTGGCTGGTGGATTTGAACTGCTGACCTTTTGGTTAGCAGCTAAATGAAAAGCCAAACAATAGGCTGAAGATGCACATTAAAAAAAGAAAAAACCCTGAAAAGTCATTAATGATTAAACCCAGTGCTCCAAGCACTGAATTACTATATGAAACAAAGCCAGTAGCTAAGTTTTTAAAATGCCTCCCTAAGGTTTTTTCCAAGAAAAATTAATTGGCAAGAGTTCAAAACTACAAACAAGAGAAGAAAGGAAAACTGTTCATCATTTAGCCAAACTGTTTACTGAACACTCTAGTTTAATCCAAGTGTTACAGACTAAACAAAGAAGGAATTACTAATTTGGCTTTTAAACAGTGGGTTCTTTTAATTATCAACAAGCAATCCCTAAAGAACTCATAATTTAGAAGGAAGTTGTGTACTACCAGCACTCAACAACTAAAGGTTAGTGAAGACCTAATAGAAAATTGTTCACCAAATTATTTATGCCGTCCCATAATTCAGAATTTTCGCTTATCCTTGGATTTAAGAAGAGATAAAGTATTTCTCTTGTTAGAAAAATACCGGTAAAATAAGGAATCCTTTGAACCTACCTTCTATGTAATTTCTCATTGTTCTGATTGCCAAGAAAAGAGGCAAGTAAAGCTTAAGGAGGGTTTTGTTTCTGTTTGTGCTCTAGCAAGCATTTTTAACTTCTTTTTCTGTCTGCTTTCTTGTAGATGTTTTGGTCTGGGACACTGGTTTTAAAATTTCTAACTTGCAGAGAAGGGCCTCAGAAAATACTTGCTCCGGTTTAGATGCAAAGGTTACTTCTCCAAGTTTGGGGCAAAGATCAGAGGGAGGTGTCTGGTAATTTTAAGATAGGTCAACCTCACTGAAACAGCTTGAAACTGTGTAGCTTAATTATGTGTATGTGTGTTTTGTCTTGTACTGTTTTAAGAATGTTATGCTGCTGTCGATCATCATAAAATGGAAAATCATAAATAAAAACACAAGCAGAGATCTTATAAGCCTGCTATTTGAACTGGTTCCAGAGACTCACTGAATGTGTAATTCTCACCAAGACGATGTCCGGTTGGACAAAATCTGTGGTAAGTCACCTTGAAAGGTGCATAGGATTCTGCCTTGAGGATTTCGGTTCTAATCTAGAGAGTGCATTCAATTTGGGTTTCCTTTTTTTTTTTTCCTTCTGTGAGCCACCTTGAGGTCACTGAAAATCTTGGCTCCAAATAAAACTACTTTTTGTGTCTGTGTTACGCGTTAGGCTTTCAGTAGCTACTCTAAAAAAAAAAACCTTTAATATGAATTAGTTTATTTTAAAAAAGGTTCACTAAGAAAGATAAATTGTTCATTTTGATTGATATAACAAGAAACAAATTATTCTAAATTCCTTTCTCTAAAGGATCCTATGAAGCGTCAAAAAACTCCAGAATTATGAAAATATAATAATTTCTTACTTCCAGATGATATTATTAAATTCAGTTGTAATATTTCCTCAAAGAACTTACTGTAATTGATTTAATAATAAATAAGTATTTGTATAAGTTTAATAGTCCAAATATTTCCAAGAATTAATAAAGGAAAATTTGTTCTAATTAAGATTTTTATGTTTTGTAATATGTCAATCTTAAAAGCAAAACCTTTCTAAGTAATTTAAGCTAAGTATTATATAAAATATGTTCTAGAGAAAAGGAATAATTTCATTAATTCCAGAATGAGAAGAAAGGTTTAATTTCCTACAACAATTATATTTTGTAATATATACATTAATATTATATATTAGTAATATATGTAAACTTAAATTAACTTATTAATATTAAACTAATTTAATAGGCATTCATCATAATTAGAGTTAATGGACCCTTACTTGCATGCCACAGAAAAAGGATATATATATATATTTAGATCTGATAATAAATATGCTCATTTTATGTCACTTAAAGGCTTATACTATAAGGAATATGCAACAAAGACAAGAAATTTAAAAGGTTTATTAAAGATTTTTGTTTATTATAATCAAGGTTCTGGCTTACTTTAAGTAAAATTTAATGGATTAATTCATAAAAAGTTTTAAAAGCTTGATGTCAAATAACATATAAAGCGACGAATCAGGCTTCTCACAGTTAAAATAACAATTTTCCTTTTTTAATAGGTTGAAAGGGTAATTTTTTTTGCAATCTTCCTCAAAAACAAAGGTTCAACAAAATTAATTCTTGAATCAAAGCCGCATAGTTAAAAAAACAAAAAACAAACAAACAAAAAAGCTAAGGTTTAAACCTTTAAGATCTTTGCTTTCAATAGCTTAAGTATTACTTCTCATAAGTTCTTGACAACTTGGAAGCTTCACAGAAAATCATAAATAATTTTTCTGTTTCATAAAAAAGAAAAATGCAAAAAAGGATTTATTTAATATGTTATAAATTACATAAAATGTATTGTCAAAATCAGGAAAAGTGTCACATTTTCTTTAAATTAAAAAATTTATATGTCAATAATATTTACCTAATGCTGCACATGATATTATGATATAATTTTATTATTTCAGTTACTAACTTGGTCACAACTTTGTTTCCTTTTAAATCTGGCATCATCAAAGCCGACTGTTTCAACTAAAGAATTCAGCTTACTCATAGGTTTTATTACCATTCACATGTTTAGTCTAATATAGTCTTAATATGTCATAGTTATATGGTAGGATGTCTCAAAATTATTATGTGTTATATCTAAAGCTCTTTGGAAATAAGAATGATCGTTCTGTTTAAAGATATTTTTATCTAAAATTTTTAGTTAACTTTATTTGGTTTTACATTACTTTTGTAATTAATGCCAATCAAGTTTTTCACTTTTAAGAATTATTATTATAAATTAACATAACCATTTTAACTTTATAATTCAGAGATAAGCTTTACCTTACTAATTCACTGAAAATGCAACAAAATGGTCTGTATCAGATGTATAAAGAGGACTATAATACTTTGAACATAAATGCAATTGGACTAAATCAAGCTTTTAAAACTCTTATGTAGAAACTGACAGAGTTTTTCAAGTTACTGCTGATCCAGAATAATATGGAACCAAAATTATCTATATGGGACTGAGTAAACTAACAGAATTATCATAAGGTTTTTAAGAAAATATTATTGATGTTCAGTGTTCTGATTTCTAGATATAGGAAACCATTTTTATTTTTCTTTTCCTCTTTCAATATAAGAAGCAGCTATATCAAGAACTAATAACACTATGCTAGTTCTAAAGAATGTTTTCACAGGTTAAATGAACTTTTGACAACCAAAAACCCAAATCCCCAAATCTGCTTAATATTGTTCCAAATGACTATATATATATATATACATGTATGTATATATATTAGAAAAGACATCAATTAAAAGATTCCCTGGAGCTTCATTGAAACGGACCATACATAGCTCTCTTTGCTAATCCTTGTGCCACTAAATTACAGGGAGTTAAGACCTGGATGCTCCTCTCCCAATTAAATAAAGTTGCTGCTCCTACCTGGACAGTTCAACCAACTGAAGGACTCAAACTAAAATTCAAAAATTGCCAGAATAAAAACAAGACAAAATCTGGCATGGACAATTTATCCAGGACCAGGCCTATAAACAGTTTATTCCCAAACACTGCAACACATAAATAGAAATACATTTCTTGAACTTTGAATATTTCTTATTCTAGTATTTGCTATCCTTTTGTCTTACATACTTTTAAGGTCTGTGCGCTAACAACTTTCCCTGGGTGAGTGAATGTTATTGAAATTGTTGCTTCTTGCCTAACCCTCATTGTTTTAAAGTAGTTTTGACTTGTCAATTACGTTTTATTAATTGTTAAGGAAGATTTGTACAGGTAAGCCTTTCTGTGTATTTTAACTTAAAAAACTGTCCTTTATATTTTTTCTTACTAGTATTTTAATAATCATTAAGTTATTTGGTGCACCCATTCTTGTTTACTCATATATGACCTTGTTTAAAAGGGTCTAATATATGCTAATTACTCTTGTTTATTTCTTCAAGTCTGTTTTCCTCCATTATGAAGATTTTCTTAATTTCTTTGTTACTATGCTTCATAATAACCACTGAGGCCTGAAAAGATAACACTTTTGTCAGATTGTCTCAATCTATGGTAGACACCCCCTATTGCTCTTTTATTAACACCACTGGAAGAATGGAGGAAGACATTCACAAAGCACACTAACAAGCAGTTTGTTTCATTCCATTCCTTCGGTGGCTGTACCTTCTTTTTCTGATTTATTCTGTTAGTTACCACAAAGAATAGGATCATGGCTGAGAACTTTATTGAAAACCAGAAGAGTTATCCTGATAATAATTGTAATTATCAAATATATTATGAAATGTGTGTCCAATTTTGGAAGCAGCTTATGTGCATTAATTCCTCTCACTTTTGTAATGTGGTGGGAGGGTTCTGTACCCTATATTAGCTTCAATGAAAAGGTCAAATATTCTTCCAATTTGGTCTAGGTCTCTGAATCATTACCTTCCCAGCTAACAACATCCAGACAAGACGCATGGCAAAGAACCAGATGGTATCCAAATAAATAAGTTTAAAATCGTGAGTTTGAAGGCCTGAAGCTGGACAGACCACTCTCTAGGATATAAAGACCATACTAAGGACATAATCTAATAAGATTACTGAAGACATCTGCTCAGACATAGTATGGGAAATTCCTGAAGCTGCCCTACAACCAAGGAACCAATATTCCCTGACTATGTAGAAAAAAATTTTTTTTTTATGTAGAAAAGGCTCAACACCAGTAAGAAAACGAGCATAAACCATGAAGGTCACCCTCTGGAAGCAACATAGCAAAAACCCATGCAGAAGAAAGCTTGCCCATAAGTGTGATCAAAGGATGTTTCAACAAAATACTTGATCAAAAGGAGGGAGTGATATAAGGTTTCTAAAAATTATTTTGAGGTGTCTGTTCTGAGAAAGAAAAGCTAAAGTGAGGTCCAGGCTTGAAATTCACTCTGTGTAAGAAAACCTGTAGAGCCAAAACACTTAACTGGTTAGGTCAGTTCTGTCTGTTATCTGATATCTAAAAGAATGTGGTTTTTCCTTGTAACAAAGCCAAGGAGTTTTTATGTAACTGTAACCACTCTGTGAACTATTTATGGGAACTAAGTGGCAACTACTCAACAAAACATCCATATCACTAAGTAGAAGCTATCTGACCTCACCAAGCACCAATCAGAATTTTGTTAGCTTATTTCCAAAGGAATCTTAACCCAAATAGCTTGTCCCTATTGTTCATTCTCAAGGAGTCTTAAAACCTGTAAGCCACCAATCAATGTAATGACACTAAGTTGGTAACTAGTCAACAAAGCTCTGTAAACCAATCATTATTAAGGTCCTACTTTTCTGTTATCTTGCCTTTGACAACCATGTGTCTTTACTTCCTTCTGTAACAGTATATTAGAAACTCCCTATTGTGATTCAGTGTGTTCAGCTAGTCTCTTGTGCCTGGTGCACACTGGCAGAATTCCTCATTGCAATGATTGTCTTTGTCTTTGCCTTGGCTTAATAAAAATCTCTTTTAATTAAATTTGAGTCTGGAGTCTTTTCTCCTATAACAGGTGGGGTCATTGACCCACCAACGGAAACATTGTTCTGCTGGTTACCCCTGATGTGGGGATGAGGCATCAGGCCAGCACAACTCCTGGTGTTGTCCATTTGATTCCTCACTTTATTCTAATTCTTGGCCCACTATGCCACAGGAACTCCCTGAAGTTATGGGTCTCATTGAAACGTAGCACATTGGTCCTGTCTTAGCCATAAGTTTCTTTTGAGTTAGTCCCTGAAAACTTGATCAATTTGAGGGGTAAGGATCTACTCAGCTAAAGGAGAGATATTGGATCAAGTTGGGCCTTTCCTGCAATGCCAGTTGTGGGGTTCTGAGTGGGCCGTGAGTCATCCTAACCCTACCTTTGACTGGCAAACACTTGTTACACTGACCCAGCCACACTTCCCTCACTCTGACCTCCTTTTAATTAAGAGGGATGGGACTGGGGCTAGGACAAAGGGTCAGTCACAGTCACAAGGATGTTTTCTCTGCAAAGCTGAGGAAGAACTTCTGGGCTCTGGCCTTGTCAGATTGTCTCAATCTATAGGAGGAACCCCCTATTACTCTTTTATTAACACCACTGGAAGAATGGAGGAAGACATTCACAAAGCACACTAACAAGCAGTTTGTTTCACTTCATTCCTTCTGTGGCTGTACCTTCATTTTCTGATTTATTCTGTTAGTTACCACAAAGAATAGGATCATGGCTGAGAACTTTATTGAAAACCAGAAGAGTTATCCTGATAATAATTGTAATTATCAAATGTATTATGAAATGTGTGTTCAATTTTGGAAGCAGCTTATGTACATTAATTCCTCTCACTTTTGTAATGTGGTGGGAGGGTTCTGTACCCTATATTAGCTTCAACGAAAAGGGGAAGAGAAATGATGAGTTTGTGACTTTGAGGCAGAGGTTGGTGTTTGGGAGCTATGCTGGATGAGGCAGAGATTGGGATGATGAGACTGAGGGGAGGAGGAGGGGCAGGTGCCAATGGGAGGCAGAAGACGATAGGGCCCTGGGCAGACAGGCGCCTTGGAGCCTCTGAGAGGAGGGACTATCAAGGCCGAGACTAGTTTCCACAGAGTCAGCAGGGGGAGGGAGTCAGAGCTTCCGGGGTGGTCAGGACCTATGTCAGGAGCATATAAGTCTGGTGATATCTCAGCTTTGCCTCCCATTACTACTGGCCCACAGGACAGCACTTTGAGGGGCAGGGAGCAGCACTGAAGGATGAAGGAAGGAGAGATGAATGGTGACAAGGCCTATTTCTGCACAGACAACCAATGTGTTTCCCTGCATCCCAGGGGTAAGAAAACTGTGGACTGGACTTCTTGTGCCCTGTCCTCTACCATCTCTCTGAGCCCCTCCCTGGCTGGCCTGAGCTCTGCTTGTAGCTCTCCCTGCCTCCAGAACAAATAGGCAAAGGCAAAGTTAGGTCAGAATGAGGATGGGGATCCTCAGTCCCCACAAGAAATCCCCCTGAACTCTTCTCCATCCCCCAGGTTGGGGAAGACAACCTGGCAAAAGAAAGGGATGAACTTTGAATTCAGAAGGACCTGGCCTTGAATTCCAGCTCTGTACACAGGGATGGACCATGAGGCCTCTGGGCTGAGATCTCTCCACCATTGAGAGGATTCCCTGTACACAGCCTCAGAACCCTCAGGCACAGATCTTCTCAGACCACCTATTGTGGGCATTCTGACCCTGACAGAGCGAAGCTCCAGGACTGACCGTTTAAGAGAAAAGCACCCTTTCGCATTTCAGGGATCCCATGACAGTTGGTGATGTAAGCAGCAGCTCCAAAAGACTGTGAGTCTTGCTCTGGTCAGGATCCATGAGTGAGGCTGGCACTGGACTCCAGGGTCAGGGCTTCTGTTCCTCCTTTCTCCCTTCCTCCCTTCCTCCGTCCCTCGCTTCTTTCTCCCTCCCTTGGAATAAAACTGTGCCAGGTTCTGTGCCCTGTGCACCACTGAACCCTCCTCCACTTTCTGAGAGCTGTGGTCTTGGCTGTACCACTTGGCTTTGAGTAGCTACAGTACCCCACAATTAGTCCTCATGAGCATTTCAAGGTGTCTCCTTTTCGTTTTCCATAACCACCCTTTATGATAAGCGTGCCAGGTGTCCCAGGTGATACAGCACACTCTTGTCCTCTGAAGGCATGGACTCTGACGCAGTGGGTCCTGCAGCCCCCAAGATGCCAAGGCTTGCCCAGGCCGCCCTGGTATTTCTGGCTGTGATCATCGTCTCCTTCCTTGTGGCTTTCATTGTTGTGGGTAAGCTCCTAGGTAACCCAAACCCCATTGACTCTTCCTCCTTCCTTCTGCATAAAGGCCCCAAAAGTGACCTAGACACACACCCTCTGGGGCCCTCTGCTCTGAGAGGGTCACCGTTCCTCCAGCCCCAGGCCCAGTCCAGACCTTTCCTGGGACCAAACAGAGGTCACTGACCAAGGATCTTCCCCAGAACTTAGGGCCCGTGAAAGAAGACTCTGAAAGGGGCCTTGGTGCCAACTCCCTCCTTCTAGAACCCTAACTTGGCGTGGGACAGCCTGTTACCCCAGGCCCAGGACTGAGAGTTTGTGCTGACCAGGAATGGGGGGGGGGCTCAGTTCTACAGCACCCAAGACCTACACCAGAGGCAGATCCATCATTCCAAGAGTTTCAAGAAGGGTACAGTACCACTGGACAGCTGCTTGTGGGCCCAGACAGTGAGTAGCCATGGTGGGGTGGGGGCTGGGAGGGAGCTGGGGCATTGGGATGCCCAGAAGAGGACAAGCCTCTACCTACCACCTCCAGGCCCCTGAATGGATTTCACCCTCCTCACAGAATCTTTTTTTTTTTTTTTAAATCTCTATTGAGGTATAATTGATACATATTAAAATGCACGTATTTAAATTGTACAATTTTATAAGTTTTGACATATATATGAACTGTGAAACTATCACTGCAATCAAGATATGAACATATTCATCGTCCTTCCCTCTACAAAGTTTACTGTGGTCCTTTGTAATACCTACTTCTCCCTTCCCCCCTTCATTCCCAGGCAGCCACTGATCTACTTTGTCACTATAGATGAGTTTGCACTTTGTAGAGTTTTATGTAAAAAAGTTGTACACAGCAGGTACTCTTTTTTTTTAGTCTGGCTCCTTTCATTCAGAAAAATTATTCTGAGATTCATCCATGTTGTGCGTATCAGTAGTTCATTGCTTTTTATTGCTGAGCAGTACTCTATTGTGTGAGGAGTCCTGAAAGTGCAATAGTTAAGCACTCGGTTGCTAACCAAAATGTTGGCAGTTCAAACCCACGGGCCACTCCAAGGGAGAAAGATGTGGCAATCTGCTTCTGTAAAGATTACAGCCTTGGAAGTCCTATGGGGCAGTTCTACCCTGTCCTATAGGGTCTCTGTGAGTCTGAATCGACTCAACGGCAACGGGTTTGGTTTTGATTCCATTGTAGGGAATATGTCACAATTTGTTTATCCATTCACCTGCTGATGAACATTTTGATTGTTTCCAGTTTTTGGCTATTACAAATAAAACTTCTGTGAGCATTCATGTGCAAGTCTTTTCATGGACATAACCTTTCTTTTCTCAGATGTGAATACTTAGGGATAGAATGGCTAGATCACATGGTAGGAGTATGTTTAACTTTTTAAGAAACTGTCAAATTCTAAAGTGGCGGTACAGTTTATACTCTTTCTGGCAGTGTATAAGAGTTCCAGTACCTTCACATCTTTCCTAACGCGTGGCTTGGTCATTAAAAAAAAGTTTAGGTATTCTAATAGGTGTGTAGTAGTATCTCACTGTGATTTTAATTTGCATTTGTCTAAGGATTTGAACATTTTTTCGTGTGCTTATTTGCCATCTGTAAATCTTTTTTGGTGAAGTGTCTGTTCAAATATTTTGCTCATATTTTATTATTCAATTCTTCTTATTAAAATTTCTTAATATAGTCTGTTCTTAAAGTTCTTAATATATTCCGGATACAAGTCCTTTGTCAGACATGTGATTTGCAGATATTTTCTCTCGATCTGTGGCTTGTGTTTTTATTCTCGACAAGATTTAAATTTTGGTAAAGTCCAATTTATCAATCTTTTTGCTTTTATGAATTATGCCTTTGGTGTCATATCTGACAAATCTTTGCCTAACCCAAGGTTGCAAAGATTTTCTTTTGTGTTTTCTTATAGAAATTTTATAGTTTTTAGTTTTATGTTTAGGTTTATGATTCATTTTGAGTTAATTTTTGTTTAACAATAAAATGTCTGTCCTGAATTAATCTTTTTTGCATTTGAATATCTAATCATTCCAGCACCATTTGTTGAAAAGATTACCCTTTCTTCATTGAATTGCCTTTGCACCTTTGTTGAAAATCAATTGTCTGTATATGTGCGGATCTCTTTCTGGACTTTTTATTCTCTTCCATCAATCTAATTGTCTATCTTTACAAGGCAGAATCTTTGACTGGACTTTCCACACCTTTAAAGGTTATCTGGCCCTGCCTGGCTTGACTTCAGCACAGTGACTGAGATCTCATATACCCACCTAGCCGAGGCTTAGGGAACAGGACAGGGATCCTCCAGAAAGGGTCCCTACCCACTTGGGTTCTTGTCTCTATTCCTGAGGGGATACTAGAATCAGGAGGTAACCACAAATATCTGAGATTAGTGCTAGCTCATGAGGTGAGCAAAGGGTGATAGTAGGACCAGGGACAGCTGCAGGTGGGGTTGGTGGGAAAGACTCTACAGATGAAAGGTGCTGCAGTTACCTCGAATGACCCCAGTGAACAAGGTGTTTCACCCAGAGCTCCCATATCTCCAAACTGTTCTGTAGGGACTCTTGCCCTATGTAATATGTGGTGGGGACAGGCAGCCCTTTAAAAGGCTAGCTCAGCTCAGTGGCCCAGTGTCTCCTGGAGGGTGTGGTGGGCTTTCATCCTAGCCCTGTGGGTTGAACCCACAGGCACCTTTTTTTTTTTTCCCATGGAATTTGTGATCAGAAAACTTACATGTTTTAAAAAAAAATCTATATAGTTTTTAGGAAGTAACAAAGATGAACCAAAAGAGTCCATGCTTGGTACAGGCCTAAACATGGATTTTATCCATATCTATTTTCTTTTTCATAATGACCCACTTAATGGTAAAATTTCAGTGAAATTAAACTTCAATAGCTCTAAATTATATAATGAGTTACTTTCAAGTTCAGTTACAATGGCAAAATACTCAAAGCCTTACCAGCATGACTCTTGATGATTAGCTGGTTTACAGTAGGTAAATATTTCAACCTTTCAGACTCCTTAGTTTATATGTGATAGCCAATTAGTCTTGTTTTTTGGGCCCATATTCTCAGGTGGCCCATTCCCAGGGTCAGAGAGGCTGCAGTGACCAACAGGCCACTGGAGGAGCGCTCAGGGCTGTGGAGTAGACATTTCTCCTTGGAAATCTTGAGAATGCTCTGATTGGCCTATGCAACAGTTCCCTATGTAAATACTCTCTTTGGCTGACTTGTCCATTTCCTCCACTCCAGGTCCCTACCATTTTGCCAGGGTGGCAGATGTGCAAGAGGCTACCCAGATGTTGAAAGGCTATGTGGAGAACTTCAGCACTTGGGGTGTAGAGATCCAGATGTTGAAGTGCAGTATGGTCAATATCAGTTCTCAGATTCAGATGCTCAGCAGTCACCTGGAGAATGCCAGTGTTGACATCCAGACGGTAAAAGGAGAGCTAATGGATGCCAACTCCTTGATTATCCAGATCCAGGTATTAAGGAGTTCCTTACAGGGAGCCAGTGATGAGATCCAGAGGCTCAATAGAGATCTAGAAAAGGCAAATGTTCTGAACTCCCAGACCCAGAGCTTCTTAAAAAGCAGTTCAGAAAGCACCAGCATTGAGCTCCACATGCTAAGCAGAGGCTTAAAAAATGCCAGCACTGACATTCAGATGTTAAAGGCAGGCTTGGAAATGGCAAATGCCCAGATCTTGTTGGCAAACAGTAGTTTAAAAAATGCTAATGCTCAGATCTACCTTTTGAGAGGCAATCTAAACAGTGTCAACATTTTAAGGACCCAGAGCCAGGCTTTAAGAAGTAGTTTGGAAAGAGCCAATGATGAGATCCAGAAGCTTAAGGGAGGTCTTCAAAATGCAAATGCTGCAAATTCCCAGACTCAGACCTTTGTAAGAGGCAGCTTAGAGAAGAGCAGTGCTGAGATTCAGTTGCTAAAACGTCATTTAGAAAGGGCTGGTGATGAGATGCATTCATTAAAAACAGATTTGGAAAAGGCTATGGCCCAGAGCCAAATGATAAATA
This sequence comes from Elephas maximus indicus, assembly GCF_024166365.1. Lineage (NCBI taxonomy): Eukaryota > Metazoa > Chordata > Mammalia > Proboscidea > Elephantidae > Elephas > Elephas maximus. The sequence goes on from NC_064835.1 coordinate 65,234,427, forward strand.
ACAGTCTGGAGCAGACAAATGCTCAGGTTCAAGTATTAAAAGCAGAGGTGAAAGTCACCAATGCCTTAAATTCTCAGATCCAGGTGTTAAATGGTCACTTGGAAAATGCCAGCAGTGAGATACAGACCCTAAAACGAGGAATGAGGGATACTGCAGCCTTAAAAGCTCAAACCCAGACCCTAGGAAGCAGCCTGCAGAATGCCAGTGCTGAGATCCAGAGGCTTAAGGGAGATCTGGAAAATGCAAATGCTTTAAACTCCCAGACCCGGAGCTTCTTAAAAAGCAGTACAGAAAGCACCAGCATTGAGCTCCACGTGTTAAGCAGAGGTTTAAAAAATGCCAGCACTGACATTCAGATGTTAAAGGCAGGCTTGGAAATGGCAAATGCCCAGATCTTGTTGGCAAAGAGTAACAGCTTAGAGAAGAGCAGTGCTGAGATTCAGTTGCTAAAAGGTCGATTGGAAAGGGCTGGTGATGAGATTTACTCCATAAGAACAGGTTTGGAAATGGCCACAGCCCAGTGCCAAATGGCAAACAGCAGTCTGGAGCAGACAAATGCTCAGGTACAAGTATTAAAAGCAGAGCTGAAAGTTGCCAAAGCCTTAAATTCTCAGATTAGGGTGTTAAATGATCGCTTGAAAAACACCAGCAGAGAAATACAGACTCTAAAACGAGGAATGAGGGATACTGAGGCCTTAAAAGCTCAGACCCGGACCCTAGGAAGCAGCCTGCAGAATGCCAGTGCTGAGATCCAGAGGCTAAAAGGTGACTTAAAGAACACCAAAAATCTCACTGCCAAAATCCAGGGGGAGCAGAGCCGCCTGGAGATGCTCAGCACTGCCTTTGCTTCGCAGGAGCAGCTGCAAAAGACCCAAAGTAAGTGGTGGGCAGGGGGCTGGGCTGGGTAGGGTTGCATCCTTGGGAAATGCTAAACAAAAGAACAACTGAATGAATCAGTGAGTCTGTTGTGGCCCCATTTCAAATAGCTGTGGTATAGGTGATATGAAAGAGTGGCAGGGAGGGATGAAAGAGTTGAGAGAATTGGGGCTTGTGCTCACAGAATGAGCTATTAGAATTTGGAAATTGTGAGGTTAGGCAGACTAGGTGATAACAAAGTTTCAGGTATGGTCATGGGTGTGAGCAGCTGGAGAGGATGGAGATGAAGTCAATGAAATGAACGAGGCTATGGGATGGATGTAAAATCTCCCAGAAAGATGACAGGAATTGAGGTGGAGAGGACTGTAAAGTGACAGCTATGAGTTGGTAAAGAGGGTGGGAAGGCTAGAAAGTATGAGTCTCAAAACAGTGTTGTCTGGGTATCACGGCTGTCTGAGTGTCCCAGGAGTGACTGAGCCCATGTCTTGGAGCTGCTGCTCCCTGGAGTATTGGGTAGTGGAATGGGGGTATGGCCTCAGCAGGCCTTGCCCCTGGAGAACTGGGCATCAAGGATTGCACGGGATTGTGAATCTCAGTGGTCAGCTCCAGGAGAGGTCAGGAAGGTCAGCTTCAGATATCTGCCTTTACCCTGGTTCCCTCCCTTCCCCAACCTCTGTTCCAGATCAACTTCTCCAGCTGATCCTGCAAGGCTGGGTGGCCTACGGGAGGAGCTTGTATTACTTTTCTAATGACAAGAAGTATTGGAATGAGGCTGAGAAGTTCTGTGTGTCCCAGGGAGCCCACCTAGCATCAGTGACGTCTGAGGAAGAGCAGGTCAGAGCTGAGGGCTTGAGGTGATTCCGATGGAGTTGGTGTGTGATGAGAGACTTTGGTGCTGTCAACTTTTCTCTTGCAGAGAGGACACAGCAGAGACCTCCATGTCTCCTCTGTCAGTCAGGGAGCAAATATTTTTTGAATTCCTTTGAACGTCTTGCACTAGAGGTAGAAGCACTGACAGCAAACTCCAATGTCCTCAGTGAATGAGGGAGATAGTCAGAGGGCAACAGATGTCAGCACTGAGGAAAGGCAAAAGGAATTGGAGCCGAGTAGTTGCCCTTAAAGTACTGGGGAGCATGTGTTTCCCCCTACTCCCTCATTTTCCTCTCAGGATTCCTTTCCAGTCAGCAATCTTGATTTTAATGTTGGTTAATCCAGTAGCCATGCAGAGCCTGTGAGCAGGAGATCCACGCTTCTTGGGAATGCCAGGCACACGGATATGAGTTTGAGGACCACCAAAGGCAGTATAGTCCCAGGAAGGCCCATCTGCTGAGGATCCTCATCAGAACTTGCTGGGGTTATAAAAGGACCAGTTCAACCCAAACTGCTCACCCCTTGTGACTCTCTTGAGACTGTTGTTACAGGTCTGTCAAAGGATATGCTACTTTGTCAAACACATCTTAATAAGCTGTGGCCAGATCTGTCTCCTCCCAGTAAAATTGCACTCCTCATCAAGGGCTAGGATTATCAAGGGACGGTCAACACGGGAGAACCTGGATTTCCCCTGAGGGGCCTGGCTGCAGAGATGTGGGCTCATGTTCCTAGGACCAGGGAGTGAATGGCACTGACTCCTCTTCCATACCATATAGAGAATCAGCTCCTCGCATACTGTTAGCAGGCAATAACCCTGCCTTTCTCTCCAGGCTTTCCTGACAAAGTCCACAAGCACCTCTTACCACTGGATTGGCCTCACTGATAGAGGCACGGAAGGCTCCTGGCGCTGGGCAGATGGGACTCCATTCAATGCCATCCAGAGCAGAGCGTGAGTCCAGTGCTGTCTGGTGTGTGTTCCTATCCTCTGTGTATATCCCTGCCCAATAAGTGTGTATGTGTGCTTGCATGAATGAATGCATGCATATGTGTATGCATGTGTATGTGCATGCATGTGCGGGTGTACACAGGCCTAGTGTGATCCTCGGCTGGACCTTTTCCCAGAGAAGTGTCAGGAGGAGGTAGGTTCTAGGAGTGGAGCTGGCAGGAAGCCTGTGAGTGAATCTTCCTGCCCCCCATCCTTTTACCTGCTCAGGCCTGTTTGCAAAGGGCCCTGTCTGAAGAAATCTGAGTGCTAGTCCAGGGTAGGGGCTGAAAGGGAGGGCCCACACTGTCTCCTTTTCCCAACTTGCAGCTTCATAGACCACACTTCCACTCCCTGACCCTGGGTCCTCAGTAGCTGAGGGTGACCTCAGCAGAGTCACCCTCAAGACACTCTTGGTCCTAGTTCTTCCCCCATCTTGTGCCCACAAGGAGTTGGGGACCCACGTCACTTTAGCTCTATATGCCCCAGCAGGGAGAAGGGCCACTTCCTTCATCTAGCTAAATAAAGCCCTTTGGTTTCCAGGTTTTGGGATAAAAATCAGCCGGACAACTGGCTACACCACAATGGGCAGACAGAGGACTGTGTTCACATTCAGCAGATGTGGAATGACATGTACTGTGATGCCGCCTACCACTGGGTCTGCAAGAAGCCCATCGGCCAGGGTGTGATCTGAGGGCAGGGCAGGGGTGAGAGGTCTCCCTCTTCCATAAAGCCTTGGGAGCCCCTGGACTCGAATTGTCTACTGGGACATTCCACTTGTCTTCTGTGTTTCCTGCCTTGTAGCCCAGAGGGGTCATGGGTTCCACAAGGGAAGACCGTGTTGAACCTCTCTGAATACCCTCAGCAACCAGCACAGGCCTGTCAGACAGCAGGCCCTCAATAAATACTTGTTGAATTAATGAAAGCTTTGTGCTTGCTTGTCTCTGTGATGGTTACCGCTGTCTTCTGCCTGGACTGGTTCTCCTTCCCTTAGTATCCCTTCTGTCCTGAAATGGGCATGCCTTTATTTAAGGGCTTCACAGCTAGTAACTTTTAGTTAGTTCCTTGAAAAACAGCAGAGATTTGACAAGCTACAAGTAGTAGGGATTATGACATTCCAGGAAGTCTTAGCCACCCTGGTTGCTCCCTGGATTTCCTTTGTGTGCAGATGGACTGGAGTTAGATTTTATTAGTCCTTTAACCCACTCCAATCAGTAAACCAGTTGCCTTTGAGTTGATCCTAACTCTTGGCAACCTCATATGTGCCAGAGTAAAACTGTGTGCTCCATAGAGGTTCAACGCTGATTTTCCAAAAATTGATGGTCAGGCCTTTCTTCTGAGGTGTCTCTGGGTGGACTTGAACCTCCAATCATTTAGTAAGTAGCTGAGTGCGTTAACCATTTGTACCAACCAGAGACTCTTAATCCACTCCAAAGACCTATTTCTCTTTCTGTCATGTGGGTTGGCCTTATCATATCTTCACACTGTTAGCTCCCAGAGTTGGGTCTCTGGCTTTGGGCTCTCCATTTATCCTTCCAGGAACTCAGCTTTCTGCCAACTCAGCTTAGAATGGGAATTCCTTGAGCAGTTCTTGGCCTGGCCTTGTGGATCCCTTCCTGTGCATGCACAGGGCACCTGATGCAGACTTCTAGAGCTCTTTCTCTACAGAGCTCTTTCCTTCACACTCTGCCCTGAGTCTAGTACTCTCTGTCGCCCCAAATGCTCATCTCTCTGCTCAGCTCAGCAAGCTTGTCATGCCTTGTTTGGGACCCCCTTCCTGTGTTGTGGTCTAGAAGGCCCCTCCAGGAAGAAACCAAGGGGGTCATAGTAAACCACCTCCCCTGCCCCCACCCACCATCTTCTTCCCTGTTTCAGCAACTCAGGAGTTACTGTTTTGCTTTGCCTGTTTTCATGTCTGGGAACAATTGTTTCATGGTTTTTTTTTTTTTTTTTGGTCTAGTTTTCTAGTTGCTTAAAAGGCTGGTTTACCTTCTCCTCATGACCAGAAGTGGAATTCTGTTCTATCTTCTAAGATATCTTTGGCTGAACAGGATGTTAACTCTTTCCTGTTCGTATTTATCAGCCTTTTCCTTTATGGCTTCTTAAATTTTTATCAGTCTTAGAAACTCCCCTTGGGTGGTGTAAATGGTTAATACACTCAGCTACTAGCCGAAAGGTTGGAGGTTTGAGTTCACTCGAGCACCTCAGAAGAAAGGTTTGGTGATCTACTTCTGAAACAAATCAGCCACTGAAGACAAGTACTACTCTGACACACATGGGGTTACCATGAGTTGGAGTTGACGCGAGGGCAACTGGTACTGGTGTAGTTATAAAAAATAAGCACTTTTATATTGTATTCTTTATATTTCCATAAATAATCTATCTGGGATTAATATTAACATGTTTTGAGACTATTATGAGGTAAAAAAGTCCCTGGGTTGTACAAATGGTTACGTGTTCGACTACTAGCTGAAATGTTGGCAGCTCAAATCCACCCAGAGGTACCTTGGAAGACAAGCCTGGTGATCTGCTTCTGAAAGTTCCCAGCCTTGAAAACTACATGGAACAGTTCTACTCTGCACACACGGGGTCACCATGAGTTGGAATTGACTCAATGGCAACTAATAACAACAACAACATGAAGTAGGCATGTACTTTTTCTCACTTATCATTATATCATAACCCATTCTTCTTTTTCACTCATTTGAAAAGCCAACTTTATCAAATATTAAATTTATGAGCTTTTTCTGGACTCTTGATTGAGTTCCAATGAGCTCTCTTTTCCTTTATTGGAACCACACTATTATAAGTATTGTAGCTTTGTATGTTTTGTTATTTAGTATGACAAGTCCTCCTTTGTCTTTTTAAAAAACTCCTAGCTCTATAGTACAGGGCACGGTGATTGGTGAATTTCACTGAAGGGCATAAGGTGGTTAGCTGGATTTTTCATTGGAACGTACCCATGTTTCATCATCTATAGGTCTTTTCTCGTAAGCCAGTTTCCTCACAAAGGAATTCTCCAATCTCTGTCTTTAAAGCCTGGGAAATAGAAGCTCAGCTGCCAGCATTCTAGGGACCCAAGTAGGGGGAAGAGGGCTGGCATCTCACTGTTTGTTATAGAGGTGTCCCCTGGATCTCCTTGCTTTCTGTCTGGCTGTGCAAACCTCTCTGGATATAAACCTCCCTCCAGTGAGCTGTAGGGCCTATTGCCTGCTTACAGGAGATGGAGGAGGGGATGGGTACGCTCTAAATGGTATGCATAAAACTTTCAGCCAGTTCTCCTCTCTTCTGCCCTGCATTCCTGCCTTTACAGGTAACAGGTACTTTTGAATTGTGAGCTTACTGGGGTCCTACAGCACGAGTTGTTCTGCTTTTAATTCACTGCCTCCCTCACCAACTACTGCCAGTTATTGTTGTTGTCAGGTGCCATCAGGTTGGTTCTGACTCATAGCAACCCTATGTACAACAGAATGAAACACTGCCTGGTCCTGCCCCATCGTCACTATTGTTGCTATGTTTGAGCTCATTGTTGAAGCCACTGTATTAATCCATCTCGTTGAGGGTATTGCTCTTTTTACTTGACCCTCTACTTTACCAAACATGATGTTCTTCTTCAGGGACTGGTCCCTCCTGATAACACATCCAAAGCACGTAAGACAAAGCCTCTCCATCCTTGCTTCTAAGGGCATTTTGGGTATACTTCTTCCAAGACAGATTTGTTTGTTCTTCTGGCAGTCCATGGCGTATTCAATATTCTTTGCCAACAGCATAATCCAAATGCATCAATTCTTCTTTGATCTTCCTTATTCATTGTCCAGCTTTCACATGCATATGAGGCAATTGAAAATACCATGACTTGGGTTAGGTGTACCATAGTCCTCAAAGTGACATCTTTGCTTTTTAACACATTAAAGAGGTCTTTTGTAGCGTATTTGGCCAATGCCATATGTTGTTTGAGTCATTGACTGCTGCTTTCATGGGTGTTGATTGTAGATCCAAGTAAAATGAAATCCTTGACAACTTCAATATTTTCTCCATTTATCATAATGTTGCATATTGGTACAATTGTAAGGGTTTTTGTTTTCTTTATGTCGAGGTTTAATCCATACTAAAGGCTATATTCTTTAATCTTCATCAATAAGTGCTTCAAGTCCTCTTCACTTTCAGCAAGCAAGATTGTGTCATCTGCATATGGCAGGTTGTTAATGAGTCTTTCTCCAGTCCTCAATGAATAAGTCTTCGGTCTTGCAAAATTCTATCATCTAAGATACATCTACTGGTTCCATACCATCCAGAGCAAAGGAGAGTGAAGAAAACCAAAAACGCAAATAAACTAGTCCAAAGGACTAATGGGACACATGAACCACAGCCTCTACCAGCCTGAGCCAAGAAGAACTAGATGGTGACTGGCTACCACCTCTGACTGTTCTGACAGGAATCACAATACAGAATCCCTGACAGAGCAGGAGAAAAATGTAGAACAAAATTGAAATTCACACACACAAAAAAAGATCAGACTTAACTGTCTGACAGACACAGAGGAACTCTTTAGACTATGGCCCCAGGACACCCTGCTAACTCAGAACTGAAGCCACTCCCATAGTCCCCCATTCAGCCAAAGATTAGAAAAGTTAGAAACGCCTATAAAACAAAAAATCACATACACGAGGGACATGCTTCTTAGTTCAATTAAGTAAATGAGACCAAATGGGCAACACCTGTCCAAAAGAAAAGCCAACGAGGCAGGAAGGACAGGAAAACTGGATGAATGGACTTGAGGAAGTGGGGTGTAAAGGGAAACAGGGAGAGTACTGACACATTATGTGGATTGCAACAAATGTCACAAAACAATTTGTGTATAAATTTTTTTTTAATTGCACTTTAAGAGAAAGTTTATAAATCAAGTTAGTCTCTCATACAAAAATTTATATACACCTTACTGTATACTCCTAACTTTTCTCCCTCTAATGAGACAGCATACTCCTTCCCTCCACTCTCTCTTTTCGTATCCATTTGGCCAGCTTCTGAGTCCCTCTGCCCTCTCGTCTCCCCTCCAGACAGGAGATGCCAACAGAGGCTCATGTGTCTACTTGTTCCAAGAATCTCATTCTTCACCAGTATCATCTTCTATTGTCCAGTTCAATCCCTGTCTAAAGAGTTGGCTTTGGGAATGGTTCCTGTCTTGGGCAAATAGAAGGTCTGGGGGCCAGGACCACCGGGGTCCTTCTAGTCTCAGTCAGACCATTAAGTCTGGTCTTAAGAGAATTTGGGGTCTGCATCTTACTGCTCTCCTGCTCCCTCAGGGGTTCTCTATTATGTTCCCTGTCAGGGCAGTCATCGGCTGTAGCCGGTCACCAGTTAGTTCTTCTGGCCTCAGGCTGATGTAGTCTCTGCTTATGTAGCCCTTTCTGTTTCTTGGGGTCATAATTACCTTGTATCTTTGGTGTTCTTCATTCTCCTTTGTTCCAGGCGGGTTGAGACCAATTGATGCATCTTAGATGGCCACTTGCTAGCGTTTAAGACCCCAGATGCCACTCTCCAAAGTAGCATGCAGAATGTTTACTTAATAGATTTTATTATGCCAATTGACTTAGATGTCCCCCGAAACCATGTTCTCCAAACCCCCGGCCCTGCTATGCTGGCCTTCAAAGCATTCAGTTTATTCAGGAAACTTCTTTGCTTTTGGTTTAGTTCAGTTGTGCTGACCTCTCCTGTACTGTGTGTTGTCTCCCTTCACCTAAAATAGTTCTTATCTACTATCTAATTAGTGAAAACCCCTCTCCCTCCCTTCCTCCCTACCCTCCTCGTAACCACTGAAGAATAGTTTCTTCCCTGTTTAAACTATTTTCGAGTTCTTATAATAGTGGTCTCGTAAAATATTTGTCCTTTTGCAACTGGCTAATTTCACTCAGCATAATGCCTTCCAGATTCCTCCATGTTATGAAATGTTTCACAGATTCATCATTGTTCTTTATCGATGAGTAGTATTCCACTGTGTGAATATACCATACTTTATTTATCCATTGATGGGCACCTTGGTTGCTTCCATCTTTTTGCTACTGTAAACAGTGCTGCAATGAACATGGCTGTGTATATATCTGTTCGTGTACAGGCTCTTATTTCTCCAGGATATATTCCAAGGAATGGGATTGCTGGATCATATGGTAGTTCTATTTCTAGCTTTTTAAGTAAGCGCCAAATTGATTTCCAAAGTGGTTGTATCATTTTACATTCCCACCAGCAGTGTATAAGAGTTCAGTCTCTCCACAACCTCTCCAACATTTATTATTTTCTGTTTTTTTGATTAATGCCAGCCTTTGAGTAAGTTTTTTTTCTTTTTTGAGTGAGATGGAATCTCATTGTAGTTTTGATTTGCATTTCTCTAACAGCTAATGGAAAACCCTGGTGGCGTAGTGGGTAAGCGCTATGGCTGCTAACCAAAGGGTCAGCCGTTCAAATGCACCAGGCGCTCCTTAGAAACTCTATGGGCAGTTCTACTCTGTCCTGCAGGTTCGCTATGAGTCGGAATCGACTCAATGACAGTGGGTTTTGGAATGGCTAATGATTGTGAGCATTCCCCCATGTATCTGTTGGCTACCTGAATATCTTCTTTAGTGAAGTGCCCGTTCATATCTTTTGTCCATTTTTAAATTGGGTTGTTTGCCTTTTTGCAGTTGAGTTTTTGCTGTATCATGTAGATTTTAGAGATCAGGTGCTGATCGGAAATGTCATAGCTAAAAACTTTTTCCCAGTCTGTAGGTAATCTTTTTACTCTGTTGGTGAAGTCTTTGGAGGAACATGGGTGTTTGATTTTTAGGAGCTCCCAGTTGTCTAGTTTCTCTTCTGCATTGTTAGTAATGTTTTGTATACTGTTTATGCCATGTATTAGGGCTCCTAACATTGTGCCTTTTTTATCTTCCATGATGTTTATCATTTTAGATTTTATATTTAGGTCTTTGATCCATTTTGAGTTAGCTTTTGTGCATGGTGTGAGGTATGGGTCTTGTTTCATTTTTTTTGCAGATGGATATCCAGTTATGCCAGCAGCATTTGTTAAAAAGACTGTCTTTTCCCCATTTAACTGACTTTGGCCTTTGTCAAATATCAACTGCTCATATGTGGATGGATTTATGTCAGGATTCTCAATTCTGTTCCCTTGGTCTATGTATCTGTGCCAGGCTGTTTTTACTACTGTGGTGATATAATAGGTTCCAAAATCATGTAGAGTGAGGCCTCCCACTTTGTTCTTTTTCAGTAGTGCTTTACTTCTCTGGGGCCTCTTTCCCTTCCATATGAAGCTGGCGATTTGTTTCTCCATCTCATTAAAAAATGCCGTAGGAATTTGGATCAGACATTTTTACAATGTTAAGTCTTCCTATCCATGAGCAAAGTATATTTTTCCACTTATGTAGGTCTCTTTTGGTTTTTTGCAGTAGTGTCTTGCAGTTTTCTTTGTATAGGTCTTTTACATCTCTGGTCAGATTTATTCCTAAGTATTTTATCTTCTTGGGGGCTACTGCAAATGGTATTGATTTGGTGATTTTCTCTTCGATGTTCTTTTTGTTGGTGTAGAGGAATCCAACTGATTTTTGTATGTTTATCTTGTATCCTGATACTCTGCTGAACTCTTCTATTAGTTTCAGTAGTTTTCTTGAGGATTCGTTAGGGTTTTCTGTGTATAAGATCATGTCATCTGCAAATAGAGATACTTTGACTTCTTCCTTGCCAATCTGGACTGCCTTTTATTTCTTTATCTAGCCTAATTGCTCTGGCTAGGACCTCCAACACGATGTTGAATAAGAGTGATGATAGAGGGCATCCTTGTCTGGTTCTCAATCTCAAGGAGAATGCTTTCAGACTCTCTCCATTTAGGATGATGTTGGTTGTTAGCTTTGTATATATGCCCTTTATTATGTTGAGGAATTTTCCTTCTATTCCTATTTTGCTGAGAGTTTTTATTATGAATGGGTGTTGAGCTTTGTCAAATGCCTTTTTTGCATAAATTTGATAAAATCATGTGATTCTTGTCTTTTGTTTTATTTATATGACAAATTACATTAATTGTTTTTCTAATATTAAACCATCCCTGCATACCTGGTATGAATCCCACTTGGTCATGGTGAATTATTTTTTTGATATGTTGTTGAATTCTACTGGCTAGAATTTTGTTGAGGATTTTTGCATCTAAGTTCATCAGGGATAGAGGTCTAATTTTCTTCTTTTGTGGTGTCTTTACCTGGTTTTGGTATCAGGGATATGCTGGCTTCATAGAATGAGTTTGGGAGTGTTCCGTCCTTTTCTATGATCTGAAATACATTTAGTATAGTGGTGTTAACTCTTCTTTGAAAGTTTGGTAGAACTCTGCAGCGAAGCCGTCTGGGCCAGGGTTTTTTTTTTTTTTTTTAATTGGGAATTTTTGATTACCTTTTCAATCACTTCTTTTGTTATGGGTTTATTTAGTTGTTCTACCTCTGTTTGTGTTAGTTTAGGTAGGTAGTGTGTTTCTAGGAATTCATCCATTTCTTCTAGGTTTTCAAATTTGTTAGAGTACAATTTTTCATCGTAATCTGATATAATTCTTTTAATTTCATTTGGGTCTGTTGTAATACAGCCAATCTCATTTCTTATTCAGGTTATTTACTTCCTCTCCTGTTTTTCTTTTGTCAGTTTGGCCAATGGTTTATCAATTTTGTTAATTCTTTCAAAGAACCAGCTTTTGGTCTTGTTAACTCTTTCAATTGTTTTTCTGTTTTCTATTTCATTTAGTTCTGCTCTAATTTTTATTATTTGTTTTCTTCTGGTGCCTGAGGGTTTCTTTTGTTGCTCTCTTTCTATTCAAGTTGTAGGGATAATTCTTTGCTTTTGGCCTTTTCTTCTTTTTATATGTGTGCATTTATTGATATAAATTGACCTCTGAGCACTGCTTTTGCTGTGTCCCAAAAGTTCTGATAGGAAGTGTTTTCATTCTCATTGCATTCTATGAATTTCATTACTCCATCTTTAATGTCTTCTATAACCCAGTCGTTTTCAAGCAGGGTATTATTCAGTTTCTAAGTGTTTCATTTCTTTTCCCTATTATTTTCTGTTATTGATATCTACTTTTATGGTGTTATGGTCGGAGAATATGCTCTGTAGTACTTCAATGTTTTGGATTCTGCTAAGGCTTGCTTTATGACCTAATATGTGGTCTATTCTAGTGAATGTTCCATGTGCAGTAGAAAAGAAAGGATACTTGACTGCTGTTGGATGGAGTGTTCTGTGTATGTCTATAAGGTCAAGTTGATTGATTGTGGTATTTAGATCTTCTGTGTCTTTATTGAGCTTCTTTCTGGATGTCCTGTCCTTCACTGAAAGTGGTGTGTTGAAGTCTCCTACTATAATTGTGGAGCTGTCTATCTCACTTTTCAATGCTGTTAGAGTTTGTTTTATGTATCTTGGAGCCCTGTCATTGGATACATGAATATTTAATATGGTTATATCCTTCTGGTATATCGTCCCTTTAATCATTATACAGTGTCTTTCCTTATCTTTTGTGGTGGATTTAACTTTAAAGTCTATTTTGTTGGAAATTAATATTGCCACTCCTGCTCTCTTTTGGTTGTTGTTTGCTTGATATATATTTTCCATCCTTTGAGTTCTAGTTTGTTTGTGTCTTTAAGGCTAAGGTGTGTCTCTTGTAGGCAGCATATAGATGAATCATTTTTTTTTTTAAATCCGTTCTGCTACTCTGTCTCTTTATTGGTGCATTTAGTCCCTTTACATTCAGTGTAATTATGGATAGGTATGAATTTAGTGCTGTCATTTTGATGTCTTTTTTTGTGTGTTGTTGACAGTTTCTTTTTTCCACTTAATTTTTTGTGCTGAGTAGTTTGTCTTTATATATTGTCTTTTCCTCTTCTTCGTTGTTGTTGGTTTTGTTTCTGCTGAGTCTCTATTTTTTTCTTGTATTTTATTTTGATGTGTAGGATAGTTTGTCTCCTTTTTGGTTACCTTTAATATTTATCCCTATTTGTCTAAATTTAAATCTAAATTTTATTTGTTTGTATTGCCTTGTCTTCCTCTCCACATGAAAGATATATGACTACATTTCTTAGCCCGTCTTTATTGTTTTAATGTTGTCTTCTTTTACATAATAACATTGCTGTTTCCCTGTTTTGAGTGTTTTTTTTTTTTATCTTGATTTATTTTTGTGATTTCCCTGTCTGGGGTGACTTCTGATTGCTCTGCCCAGTCTTCTAGTCTTGGGTTGATGCCTGATATTATTGATTTTCTAACCAAAGAGCTCCCTTTAGCATTTCTTGTAGTTTTGGTTTGGTTTTTATGAATTCCTTAAACTTCTGTTTATCTAGAAATGTCCTAATTTCACCTTCATGTTTGAGAGACAGTTTTGCTGGATACCTGATTCTTGGCTGGTAATTTTTTTCCTTCAATTTCTTATATAATTCATCCCATTGCCTTCCTGCCTGCATGGCTTCTGCCGAGTAAACAAACAAACAAAAAACCAAGCCCATTGCCGTTGAGTCAATTTTGACTCATAGCGACCCTATAGTCAGAGCTTATTCTTATTGACTCTTCTTTGTAGGTGACTTTTTGTTTATCCCTAGCTGCTCTTAAAATTATCTCTTTATCTTTGGTTTTGGCAAGTTTGATTGTAATATGTCTTGGTGACTTTCTTTTAAAATCTACCTTATGTGGAGTTCGATGAGCATCATGAATAGATATCTTCTCCATCTTTCATGATACCAGGAAAGTTTTCTGCCAACAACTCTTCAACAATTCTCTCTGTATTTTCTGTTATCCCTTCATGTTCTGGTCCTCCAATCACTCGTAGGGTATTTCTCTTGATAGAGTCCCACATGATTCTTAAGGTTTCTTCATTTTTAAAAATTCTTTTATCTGATTTTTCTTCAAATATCTTGGTGCCAAGTGCTTTATCTCCAAGTTCATCAATTCCGCCTTCCACTTGCTCAATTCTGCTCTTCTGACTTTCTGTTGAGTTGTCTAATTCTGTAATTTTATTGTTTACCTTCTGAATTTCTGCTTGCTGTCTATGGATTCTTCCAGCTTATTAAATTTTTCATTATGTTCCTGAATCTTTTTAATTTCTTCAACTGCTTTATCTGTGTGTTCCTTTGCTTGTTCTGCGTATTGCCTGATTTCCTTCCTGATGTCTTAAAGGGTTCTGTATATTAATCTTTTGTATTCTGCATCTGGTAATTCTAGAAAGGGACTTTCATCTAGAAGATCTCTTGATTCTTTGTTTTGAGAGCTTGTTGAAGCGATCATGGTCTGTGATTTGATATTGACTGTTGTCTATGAGCCATCTATAAGTTATTGTATTAGTTTATTTCATGTTTGCTTACTGTATCATAGCTTCTTGCTTTGGGTTGCTTGAGTGAGCTAGCGTGATTATTTTCACCTTTGAATCTCTGACGTCCTGTCACTAGATGGCTAGAGCTGTTATCAGGTATATCAGTCTAGAAGTCCATTCACTTTTCTTGTATTAATCCAGCTCAGGTGTCCAGGTAGCTGGTCATCAACTGTGTGGAATAGGCTCTCTTGTACAGTCTTAAAGGGGCAGTGGTGGTTGGTGTAGGTACTGGTATCTGGTTGCAACAGGGAGTCACACTCTGAACAAGGCAGGGGGCTGAGAATCATCCCCTAAGTGTCTCTGAGGAAAGCAGGCCTCTGTTCCCTAGAGCTTACAAGTGGGTGGGTTCTGCAGATGGACCATGGGCACCCAATGTTTTTGATTGTAAGGACTGGGGGGTACCAGTTATCCTTGGACCCCTGTCGCTGGTGGCTGGGTGACCTGAGTGGAGCTACCAGTCCTTAGGCCCATGATGTGGGTAGGTGAGGACCCTGTTTGATAGGCAAAGTGGTGTCAAACATCAAACTCCCCCCTCTCTACCACACATCTGAAACAGTTGTAGTCTGCCAACAAGGGCTTATTCTCCTGAAATAGGCCCACACAGGTCCATGCAGGGGAAAAAGGTACTCAAAGTCCACGGACCATTTATGTCTGGACAGGAGCCACTTCTGTACTGTGTGCCCCAGGTTAGTGGAGGTGGCAAATTATCTTTCCCCCCAATTGCAAATTTATTCTTTTCCAAGGCCAGGAGGATGGCTCTAGGTGCTCAACAGGGCCTATCTCAGGCTCAGGGAAATCAACAGCCACTGAAGCCAGCTTGGGGGGTGGGGCAAGGTAAAATATACCCAAGTACTTAGCTTTTGCCGAGAGCACGTTCTTCTCTGGTTCCGGAGGCGTTAGTAGTCTGTATGGCTGGCTGCTTCTTCCTGAGGAAACTGTGACCGAACGCTAGTACCAGCCCACTGCAGCCACTCCTGGGAATGGTGCCTGAGAGCCCCCGGTGATTCAGGTCCGTAACTCCTCCGAGCTTCTGGACCGTCTCTTCCTCCCCCTACCACTTGGTCCATTTTCTAACTTTGCATTTGATGTTCAGGGCTCCTAACTTGTCATAAATATAATTGTTTCACTTGTTTTTTCAGGTCTTTGTTGCAAGAGGGCTCACCAGAAGAGTCTGTCTATTCCGCTATCTTGGCCACCCCTCTCCTTGTGTATAAATTTTTGAATGAGAAACTAATTTGCACTGTAAACATTCACCTGAAACTAAAAAAAAAAAAAAAAAAAATTAGAAGTTGCAATATTGGATGAGTGGTAACTGATGTACAGAACTAAAGAAAATAGAAATCTAAATCATAATCTTCTTGGCCTTTTGGCTAAGACTAAGTGTAAGATGTGTTCTTATCAATTTAAAGTCTGATACATCCCCTATATAGGAGGACAATATATTAACCACCACTCGTCTGTCAGTTTGTTGTACTGTGGTGGCCTGTGTGTTGCTGTGTTGCTGGAAGCCATGCTACCAGTATTTCAAATACCATCAGGGTCACCCACGGTGAAGAGATTTTCGTGGAACTTCCAGACTAAGACGGTATAGGAAGAAGAGCCTGGCGATCTACCTCTAAAAAAAATTGGCCAGTGAAAACCTTATGAAAAGCATCAGAACATTATCTGATATAGTGCCAGAAGATAAGCCACCTGCTCAGGCTGGAAGGCACTCAAAATATGACTGAGGAAGAGCTGCCTTCTCAAAGTAGAGTCAACTTTAATGATGTGGGTGGAGTAAAGCTTTCGGACCTGCATTTGCTGCTGTGGAACGACTCAAAACAAGAAGAAACAGCTACTAACAGTAGGATAATATCCATATGCCTACAAGGATGATCACTTAATAAGGCTATTATTCAAATTTACGCACCAACCACTAAGGCCAAAGATGAAGAAATTGAAGATTTTTACCAACTTCTACAGTCTGAAATTGATCAAACATGCAATCAAGATGTGTTGATAATTACTGGTAATTAGAATGAGAAAGTTGGAAACGAAGAAGGTTCAATAGTTGGAAAATATGGCTTAGGTGATTGAAATGATGCTGGAGACTGCACAATATAATTTGCAAGACCAATGACTTATTCATTGCAAATACCTTTTTTCAACAACATAAATGGAAACAGTACACATGGACCTCCCCAGACAGAATACACAGGAATCAAATCGGCTACATCTGTGGAAAAAGAGGATGGAGAAGCTCAATATCATCAGTCAGAACAAGTGCAGGGGCTGACTGCAGAGCAGACCATCAATTGCTCATTTGCAAATTAAAGTTGAAGCTGAAGAAAATTAAAACAAGTCCATGAGAGCCAAAGCACAACTTTGAATATATCCCACCTGTGTTTAAAGACCATCTCAAGAATAGAATTGATGCATTAAACACAATATTGAGTCTTCCTATCTATGAGCATGGTGTGTTTTTCCATTTATGCAGGTCTCTTTTGGTTTTTTGCAATAGTGTTTTATAGTTTTCTTTGTATAGGTCTTTTACATCCTTGGTTAGATACATTCCTAAGTATTTTATCTTTTTAGATAAAAGAAAACAATAGATGGTATGGTTTTCCTTATTTCCTTTTTGAAATTCTCCATTGGTGTATAGGAATCTAACTGATTTTTTTTCTGATCTTGTATCCTGCTATTCTGCTGAATCTTTCTATTAGTTCCAGTAGTTTTCTTGTGGACTCTTTGGGGCTCTCTATGTATAGGATCATATCAACTGTGAATAGGGACAGTTTTACTTCTTCCTTTCCAATTTGGATGCCCTTTATTTCTTTTCTTGCCTTATTGCTCTGGCTAGGATTTTCAGTACAATGTTAAATGGGAGTAGTGGTTAAGGACATCTGTGTCTTGTTCCTGTTCTCAGGGGGAATGCTTTCAGCTTCTATCCACTGAGAATGATGTTAGCTGTTGGTTTTGTATAGATGTCCTTTATTGTGCTGAGGAATTTCCTTCTATTCCTTTTATTGAGATTTTTTTATCAGGAATGAGTGATGAATTTTATCAAATGCCTTTTCATCATTGAGATGATCATGTGATTCTTTTCTTTTGTTCTATTTACATGGTGGATTACAATGATTGATTTGCTAATGTTGAATCATCCTTGCATACCTGGTATGAATCCCACTTGGTTGTACTGTATTATTTTTTTTTTGATATGATGCTGAATTCTATTGGCTAAAATTTTGTTGAGAATTTTTTATATTCATAAGAGATATTGGTCTGTAATTTTCTTTTTTTTGTTGTATGTTTGCCTGGCTTTGGTATCAGGTTATGCTGGTTTCATAGAATGAATTCAGGAGTATTCCTTCCTTTTCTATGCTCTGAAATAGTTTGAGTAATACTGGTGGGAGTTCATCTCTGAATGTTCGGTAGAATTCTCCAAGGAAGCCATCCAGGGCAGGGATTTTTTCTTGGGAGCTTTTTAAATTACCTCTTCAATCTCTTCTCTTCTTATGGGTCTGTCATGGATTGAATTTTGTCCCCCCAAAATATCTGTCAACTTTGCTAGGTCTTTATTCCCAGTATTGTATAATTGACTACCATTTTGTCATCTGATGTGATTTCCCTGTGTTGTAAATCCTATCACTAAGCTGTAATAAGATGGATTAGTGGCAGTTATATTGATGAAGTCTACAAGATCAGATAGTGTCTTAAGCCAATCTCTTTTGAGATACAAAAGAGAGAAGCGAGCAGAGAAATATGGGGAACATGCCACCAAGAAAGCAGTGCCAGGAGCAGAGCGTGTCCTTTGGACCTGAGGTGACTGCGCTGAGATGCTCCCAGACCAAAGGAAGACTGATGACAAGGACCTTCCTCCAGAGTCAACACAGAGAGAAAGACTTCCTCTGGAGCTGACACCCTGAATTTGGACTTGTAGCCTACCAGATTGTAAGGATGGCTCAGGACCGAGCAGTGTTTCGTTCTATTGAGCATAGGGTCGCTATGAGTTGAAACAGATTTGACGGCACCTAACAACAACAACAGGCTGTGAGAGAATAAATTTCTCTGTGTTAAAGCTATTCACTTGTGGTATTTCTGTTATAGCAGCACCAGATGACTAAGACAAGGTCTGTTCAGATTTTCTATCTCCGTTTGTTAGTTTAGGTAAGGTAGTGTGCTTCTAGAAATTTGTCCATTTTCTCTAGGTTCTCAAATTTGTTGGAGTACAATTTTTCATACTATTCTATTATGATCCATTTTTATTTCAGTTGGGTCTGTTACAATGTCCCCCTTCTCACTTCTTCTTTGGGTTATTTTCTTCATCTCCTGTTTTCCTTTTGTCAGTTTGGCCAATGGTTTGTTGATTTTGTTGATCTTTTCGAAGAACCAACTTTTGGTCTTGTAGATTCTTTCTACTGTTTTTCTGTTCTCTATTTCTTTTATTTCCACTCTAATTTTCATTATTTCCTTTCTTCTGATGCCTGTGGGCTTTTGCTGTTCTCTTTCTATTTATTTGAGTTTTAGGGCTAACAGTTTGATTTTAGTCTGTTCTTCTGTTTTGATGTGTGTGTTAATTGCTACAAATTGATCTCTGAGCACTGCCTTTGCTGTGTCCCAAGGATTTTGGTATGATGTGCTTTTATTCTCATTTGATTCTAAGGATTTTTTAATTCTCTCTATGATTTCTTCTATTACCCAGTTGTTTTTAAGCAAGGTGTTATTTAGTTTCCATGCATGTGATTTTTCCTTGCTCTTCCTTTTATTGATTTTTACTTAATGCCATTGTAATCAGGGAGAATGCTTTGTATTATTTCAATTTTTGGATTTTATTGAGGGTTGCTTTGTGGCCTAAAATGTGGTCTATTCTGGAGAATGTTCCATGTGTGTCAGAAAAGAGTGTATACTTTGCTGCCGTTAGGTGGATTGTTCTATATAGGTTATGAGGTCATATTGGTTGATCGTGGCCTTTGGTCTTGTATATCTTTGTTGAGTTTCTTTCTAGATGTTCTTTCCTTTACCAAGAGTGGTGTGTTGAACTCTCCTACTATCTTGAAACTGTATATTTCTGTTTTCAATGCCCTCAATGTTTTTGAATTGTATTTTGGTGCCCTGTAGTTGGGTGTGTAGATATTTATCAAGGTTATGTTTTCTTGGTCAATTGTCTCTTTAACCATTATGTAATGTCCTTCCTTGTCTTTTATGGTTGATTTTGCCTTAAAGTGTATTTTATATAAGATTAGTATCGCCACTACTGCTTTTTTTTTTTGTTACTGTTCACTTAATATATTTTTTCCCATCCTTTGATTTTTAATATACTTATGTCTTTGTGTCTAAGCTGTGTCTCTTGTAGACATCATGATGGGTTGTGTTTTTTTAATCCATTCTGCCACTGTCTGTCTCTTTATGGGTGCATTTAAGCCATTTACTTTCAATGTGATTATCAATAGATATGAGTTTATTGCTGTCATATTGTTGTGCTTCTTTTTTTGTGGTGCTGATGTTTTGTTTGTTCCTCTTACTTTCCTGAGTTCCTTTTGTTTGTGGATTTTCTTTTCTTTCATTATTATAGATTTGGTGTTTACTGAGTCTTTATGTTTTTCTTCTTTTTTATTTTGATGAGTAGGTTTGTTAACTTTCTTTGTAGTTACCTTGAAATTACGCTTATCTTCCTAAGTTTGAACGAGTTTTTTATTACTTGATATTACCTTGACTTCCTCTCCTATACTGTGATGGTTAAGATTCTGTGTCAGCTTGGCTGGGCCATGATTCTCAGTTTTTACATGTGATCATTCCCATGATTGAATCTGCTGTAAGTACCCAATCAGTTGAAAGGGATTTTCCTTGGGGGTGTGGCATGCATCCAAATATAAGCAGACATTCTGGCTTTTTTGCTCTCTCTGGATCCTGTGCTGCCTCCTGTTCATCTGACCTCTGGCTGTTGGGACTTGAGCTACCAGCTTATCCACAGACCTTGGGATTCTTCAATCTTCACAGCCTGAGAGTGAGAGCCCTCCTCTCTGGCCTGCCAGTCTTGGGTTTGCCAGCCCCTGCAGTTATGTGAATCAAGAGAAGCCTCCATCCTAATCCATGGACTTGGGACGTTCCAGCCTCTACAATTGCATGAGCCTTTTCCAAGATTGACGTTTGTATCTGTTTTACTTAATTTTTCCGGTCTTTGCTGCATATGGTCTGAAGCTCCATCTCCACAGCTTCTTAATTTTTGTTGACTTCTCTTGTCTGCTTTTGGTTCTTCTTACATTTTCTTTGTCATTATGAGTTTTTCTCTTTTTTATTTTTGCCAACATTATAGTGGGTTTTGAGAGGAAGCAGAGATGAATGTGTACATTTAATCTACATCTTTTAGCTGGAAGTTCATTATATCTTCTAACAAGACATTATGATATTAAGGAAAACTATTAATTTTTGTGTATTTATTTTGTATTTAGCTACCTTATGAATAGATATCTAAGAACTTTTAATTAGTTCTTATATTTTTTTCTAGTTAATTGCATTGAGTTTTTTGGGTGAACAAAATTTTTGTAAGTAATAATAACTGTAATGGTTCTGCTCTGGTATTTATACCATTTTATTGTTGTTGTTGTTATTGTATACCAGAGCTTACCAGTAGTAGTGAAAGCAGTCATTATTATCTTGGTCCTGACATTAACAGACTATTTTTAGTTTTGCACTATTTATTATGTTGATTGCTGTTGATTTTTGATAATTGCTCTTTACAAAGTAAAGGAAATTTCCTCCAATTCCAAATCACCAGGAGTTTATTTTTTATATACTGGATTTTGAATTTATCAAATGGTTTTCAGTATCTAACAGAATATTAATAAAAACCTTTATCTTTTTATCTGTTAACATAATAAATCACATTAATAATTTCTTGATGAAAGACACTACTGTAAGAAACCAAAAGAGACCTACATATGTGGAAAAACATACTTTGCTCATGGATAGGAAAACTCAACATTGTGAAAAATGTCTGTTCTGCCCAAAGCGATCTACAGATACAATGCAATCTTGATACAAATTCCAATGGCATTTTTTAATGAGATGGAGAAACAAATCACCAACTTCATACAGAAAGGGAAGAGGCTCCAGATAAGTAAAGCATTACTGAAGAAGAACAAAGTGAGAGGCCTCACACTCCCTGATTTTAGAGCCTATTATGCTGCCATGGTAGTCAAAACAGCCTAGTACTGGTACAACAACAGATACATAGACCAATGGAACAGAATTGAGAATCCAGATGTAAATTCATCCACCTATTATTCATCCACAAAGGCCCAAAGTCCATTAATTGGGCAAAAGACAGTCACTTTAACAAATGGTGCTGGCATAACTGGATATAGATCTGCAAAAAAAATGAAACAAGACCCATACCTCACACCATGCACAAAAGTAATTCAAAATGGATCAAAGACCGAAATATAAAATCTAAAACGATAAAGATCATGGAAGAAAAAATAGGGACAACAGTAGAAGCCCTAATACATGGCATAAACAGAATATACCACATTACTAACAATGCACAAACACCAGAAGAGAAACTAGATAACTGGGATCTCCTTAAAATCAAACACCTGTGCTCATCCAAAGACTTCACCAAAAGAGTAAAGCAACAATGTACGGACTGGGAAAAAATCTTTGTCTACAACAAATTCGATCAGTGTCTAATCTCTAAAATCTACAAGATACTACAAAACCTCGACAACAAAGAGACAAATAATCCAATTTAAAAATGGGCAAAGGATGTGAATAAGCACTTCACCAAAGAAGACATTCAGGCAGCTAACAGATACATGAGGAAATGCTCATGATCATTAGCCATTAAAAAAAAGAGAAATGCAAATCAAAACTACAATGAGATACTATCTTACCCCAACAAGACTGGCATTAACCCAAAACACACGAAATAATAAATGTTGGAAAGGTTGTGGAGACACTGGCACATTTATACACTGCTGGTGGGAATGTAAAAAGGTACACTCACTTTGTAAATTGATTTGGCACTTCCTTTAAAAGCTGGAAATAGAACTACCATACAATCCAGCAATCCCATTCCTTGGAATATATCCTAGAGAAATAAGAGCTGTTACACGAATAGATATATGCACACCCATGTTCATTGAAGCTCTGTTCACAACAGCAAAAAGATGGAGAAAACCTAGGTGCCTATCAACGGATGAATGGATTAACAAATTATGGTATATTCACACAATGGAATACTATACAATGATAAAGAACAATGATGAATTCACGAAACATCTCATAAAATGGATGAATCTAGAAGGCATTATGCTGAGTGAAATTAGTCAGTTGCAAAAGGACAAATATTGTATGAGACCACTATTACAAGAACTCAAGAAAAGGTTTAAACACAAAAGAAAACATTCTTTGCTGGTTATGAGGGTGAGGAGGGAGGGAGAGGGGTATTCACTAACTAGATAGTATACAAGAATTATCTTAGGTGAAGGGAAGGATAATGCACAATATAAGGGAAGTCAGCACAACTGGACTAAACCAAAGGCTAAGAAGTTTCCTGAATACAACCACACACTTAGAGAGACAGGGTAGCAGGGATGGGGGGGTGGGACTTACGGTTTCAGGGGACATCTAGGTCAACTGACATAACAAAGCTCATTAAGAAAATGTTCTGCATCCCATTTTGGTGAGTGGCATCTGGGGTCTTAAAAGCTAATGAGTAGCCATCTAAGATACATCAATTTGTCCCAACCCACCTGGAGCAAAGGAGAATGAAGAACCCCAAAGACACAAGGAAACTATGAGCCCAAGAGACAGAAATGTCCACATAAACCAGAGGCTCCATCAGCCTGAAACCACAAGAACTAGATGGTGCCCAGCTACCAGCAATGATCGCCCTGACAGGTAACACAACAGAAAGTCCCTGATGGAGCAGGAGAAAAGTGGGGAGCAGGATTTAAATTCTAGTGAAAAGACCAGACTTAATGGTTTGACTGAGACTGGAGGGACCCTGGAAGACATGGCCCCTGGACTCTCTGTTAGCCCAAAACTAAAGCCATTCCCGAAGCCAGCTCTTCAAAGATTATACTGGACTCTAAGACATAAAATGGTAAAATGGTACTTGTGAAGCGTGTGCTCCTCAGCTCAAGTAGATACATGAGACTAAACGGGCAGCTCCTGTACAGAGGTGAGATGAAAAGGCAGAAAGGGACAGAAGCTGGTTGAATGGATATGGGAAATCTAGGGTGGCAAGGAGGAGTGTGCTGTCACATTATAGGGAGAGCAACAGGGTCACATAACAATGTGTGTGTATATTTTTGTATGAGAAACTAGAACTGTAAACTTGCACTAAAGCACACACACACAAAAAATTCCTAAGGATCAAGTATCTTTGCATTTTTTGAATAGACACCTATTTGGTCACGGTATTCTTCTTAAAAATTGCAAGATTTGATTTCCTGATAGTTTATTCATTGATTTTTGCATATATAGCCATAAGTGAGATGCATTTATCATTTTCGTTGTATGTGTTTCTATTCTTTGTTTTAGGGTTTTGCTAGCTTTGTAGCATCAGGAGCTGGCGTTAAATAACATGTCCCACTTTTTGAGCATTTATTGAGGTTTTCTTTGTGCCCTATTTTAGGGTTGCTACGGGTTGGAACTTACTCGATGGCATGAGTATGGATACGTATTTACCGTTTATAAGTATTCCGCAGGCCTATTCATTAGATTAGGCTTTTAATTTTTGTTATTTGTATTTGTTATTATATCCTCATTTATATTTTGTCTACTTGTCGGGGGACAGTCCCAGCAAGGAAAGACCCTCACTGTGCATCCTGGCAGAAAATCTGAGGAACTGACATGTAGCCACTTGCAGATTCATGAGTTCAGGGAAATTTACTGATACAGGCAAGCAGCTGCTCTCTCCAGTGGTGGCCGGCTGGAGTATTTTCCACAACCACCTAGTAAGGGACCCAAATTTATATACCATTCTAGTTGGGACCAAGGCTCATCATTTTTCTCCCACGTCCTTGGGCAGTCAGTGTTCCCAGGGGCTTCATGTCCGGGCCCAGAAGTTTTCCTTCTTGTTGCTAAGGCATTCCTCAGCCTTGGCCACTGGCCCAGTCATGCCACTCCCAGACTTGTACCTTACCCTGAGTCCATCCCGAATTCATTCCCAGCATGCTTCGGGGAAGGGCAAAGCTGATCCCATTAGGGAGGGGATGTATATAGCTGAATAGCATTACCCTACAGTCCACCCCTGCATACCCTCCTAATGACCTTATAATCTTACTGCCCCCTCTTCTGCAATAGCCCTTGGACTTGGTATGCAGAGGAGCACTGCAAAACCAGACCACATACTCCGTATAACCAGCAACACAGGAAAAAGAGTCCCAATATCACCCAGAAGCCTGTCTGCCAGGAGGACGACAGGGATTGTAGCCAGCTGGAGATAGGGTCAGCGGCATCATTTTTTGCCAGCAGTGATGTGTTGCTGCAAGTCCTGCAGAGCCAAAGACACATTTTTAGAGGCATCAGGGCTATACCTGCAGCATTCAGTTTTTTATCATGGCACAGGTGCCACCCTGCGTAGCAGTCAGGATGTCAAGGGCCATCCAACTCTGAAGGACAAACTTCTGTATTTGTTGAGTCTCCACATCCAGAAGGGTGTTAGCCCACCTGGTGTTGTTAAGTGCAGCTGTGGTGTATCTGGCTAGCACCTCTACCTGCCACTGCACATCTATAGTGGTGGCCTGGGGCAAGAACAGGGACAAGGGCAAAACCACCATGATGTGTGCTGGTATCTGTGCTGGGGTGTTACAGTTTGGCAATTGCTGGGAACACTGGAAAGGGTGGTATAAATATTAGCAGCTATGTACAGCCACCCCCAGGTGCAGTGCCCCACCCAGTAGCAGGGCTGGTATGGCTACCCATGCAAGCCATATGTCCAAAGCCACCCCTTGGGCGATGGGTATGCTTTTGCTTTTGCTTCCCTAACCAACTATTGGCAACAACTAGCAGGATTCTAGCACACTGTTGTCAGGGTTCCAACTCATCACCCTGAGAGGACAAGAGGTGTTAGTCCCATTATGACACTCCCAATAAAGAGGAACTTGGCCCTTTATAAGAACTTGCTTCCACTTACAGTAGGGCATTGTATACAGCACGTGACTTTCTCCAACATGCTGTACCTCTCCTTTGTTCCTCGCCACAACTGGGACCAAAATCCCAGTGGCACTTTCTTGTTGCTTTGCCATGGCCGCAGGCCCTGCCCATACCCTTCAGGATAACAGGCTGTGTCCAACTGGCACAGCTGACCTTGTATTAACTCTCCTAAAGCCTGTATTTGTTTTACAGCGATCTTCGCCTGCTGGAAGGCCTCCCCCTTTGTCTCACAGTCCCACACTGCTCCTTTTTTCACATTCTCTGTCTCTGTTCTTATGGGCTTTCTCTTCTTCTCACACCCTCACTTTCTAGAACTCTCCCCAGTTTCACTTGTCTCTCTCTCTCTCACTCATTCTCTTCCCCTCTAGCCACCCCCCATATCACTTTCTCATCCCATCTTTTTGTTTCTCTCTCCTTCAGTCTCACTTTCTTTCTTCACTAACCTATATAGGGGCTGTAGGGTATGGGCTACATGGGGTATGAAGGGGCACCAATGCCCTAGGAGCCCGACAAATGCCTGTAGTTGCTTCACAGTTTCTGAGTGGGGGTAATCTTGGACTATATCTATCACCGCTTCAGGCATCACTTGCATCTTACCCGACCAGATAACACCCAAGTACTTGACCAACAAACCAGGCCTCTGAGTTTTTCCCCCATTCACTGCCCATCCCCACGACTGGAGGTGTGTGACTACTTCACCAGCTGCAGTCTGCAAAGAAGCAAACAAGTCAGAGGTCAGCAAGACATCATCAGT
The DNA here is from genome assembly GCF_024166365.1 of Elephas maximus indicus. Taxonomy (NCBI): domain Eukaryota; kingdom Metazoa; phylum Chordata; class Mammalia; order Proboscidea; family Elephantidae; genus Elephas; species Elephas maximus. Next base: position 65,260,422 of record NC_064835.1, read on the forward strand.
ATAGTGGAATACAGCCACCTCAGCAGGGGGAATCTACCGCTTGAGGTCTGTGGCAACCATGCCATGGCGTATGGTGAGGCTATGCAAGTACCCTTGTGGAAGCACAGTGAAAGTCCACTGCCTCACCTCCCAACTTAAAGCAAACTGGTCCTGGCTCTCTGAGTGTAGACGGATGTTAAAGAAAGCATTAGCCAAGTTGAGTACAAAGCGGTAAGTGCCCAATGCCTCCCCCATTTGCCCCATCATCTGTGCGATGTTGGGTACAGCTGCAAACAAGAGGGAGTCACCTTATTCAATTCCCAGTAGTCTACCATCATTCTCCAGGAGCTGTCTGGCTTACGCATTGGCCAGACAGGACTCTTGAAGGAGCTCTTGGCTGATCTCAAAACACCCACTGGGTGTAGCTCCTGCACGGCCTCAGTGATTTCTTGGTGCCTGCCACAGAGGCAGTACTGCTTAAGGGCCAGAACCCAAGCTGGGGAGTGCAACTGCACAGGGGACCATTTAGCATTACCTTGTGCTACAGTTTTTATGGCTCTCACTTGCAGGTGGAACTCACTGGAGGTCTGCAACTCCAGCGTCAACAAGATATCTCTGCCCAGAATGTATTCTGGTATCGGGGCTAGGTATACTTTGTAGGCCTTTGGGGGTAGTTTCTAATCTGCAGCACTAGTTTGATTTGGCACACCCCGCTGGCCCCACCCTCATACCCATCAATGGTTGTTTGTGAAGCTCCAGTGTATGATCATTTCAATGTGTGGCCTCTCGTCCCCTGTCACCCAGCAGAGGGCTTCCTGCACCTGTGGTACACCTTGGCCACACCTCTAGTTGAGGGGTGAAGGAGACTCCCACCCCTCGGTGAGGGAAGCCGTAGACTTGTCCTCCTCTCATGGGCTCCAGTCAGTGCCTTTGTGGAAACCAGATCTTTTATCAGGAACAATTCTACACCAAAGAAACACATTTTATAGGATAGACAGTTTGATCAAACATACGGCACAAATAAGAAATGTCCTTGCAGGGAACTGTTGCATTGAGACCCCAGACTGCTTGTCTGAGATACATGGTCCAGGCTGGGGCTGTCTTGTGCCCTCCCATCAGCCATTTAAACCTATCCGTTGAAGTATTCAATTGCCCCTATGTCTTGGGGTGATAAAGAGTGTGAAGAGTTCATTCAAGATCCAGTGGAAGCCTCTGTATGGGATAAAAAGCCCCAACATGATTTACATGCCGAGAATACCCTGGTGTCTCTGCACAGGTGTTAGCCTTGGCCAGGGTCTCGTAAGCGGGTCAGCTTTCCTGTGCTGTCCAGCGTTTTCTGATGACAAGTGGCAGTCCATGCATGTAGGTCCAGTCTAGGACGGTGTGTGAATCTCCATGGTCCTCTCTTAAATCCAGAAGGTAGTCGATTCCACATTTCTTTGCTCTGGAGCAGGCAGTGCTTCAGCCTCTGCAGTCAGCTGGTAAGACCAGTCTGCTCACTGACTGTTTTCCACTCTCAGCATACGGGCTTTTCTGATGACTATCCACACAAGTAACAAAAGCTTCTCAGGAGCAGAACTGATTTTGTTATATACTTTTTGTCCAGATGTGTCATTTCTATAGGGGGTTGCTTTATATGTCAGTCCAAGGGTTGCCAGTGGCCAGATTGAATGGCCAGGCTATTAGCTGCAGCCCACGTCACAGTTTCCTTGTGCCCCTCTAAAAACGGCTCTAACTGCAGCAATTCCCATCAGGACTTGGAGGCAAAAGTTTACAAAGGTGTGCATTAGTACATTAACTTCATCAGTACATACATTAAGGATTTGTAGGGGCCCCAAGGAACTTACCCATAGTCAGGCTGGGGCAAGTGTCTCAATGATAGTGACTTCAGACCCCAAGTGTACCTCACTGGACTTTAATTGTAACACAAGGCCTTTGCTCCTCACTGGTGACAGAGAAATTAGGCTTAATTCTCAATCTTGATTATTTCTGAAAGAAGATCTGGGAAAAGTTGGCAGAGCCCTCACTCATTTGTGGGGCCACGCCTCCACCACACCAAGTGCAAGCATGGGTCCAGCCCAGTTGCCTGGTAACCTGGAGGTGGCCCCCCCTTCTAACTTTCCGCTTACCACTGCAGCTGCAACTAGGTTGCTGTTCAGTTACCTTGGCTGGGGCAGCTCTCAGAGAATTCTGAGGTCTCTTCAAGGTCACCCAACACAAGCTATCTTGAAGGGCTTTTTACTCTTTTTTTTTTTTTCTTTTTTCCCTGCTGTTTTAACTCTTGCTTTGCACTGGATGTTACACGGTGTTCTTAGCGCCAGGGACCTGTTTAGGCCCTCCAACTAGCTTCAGTATCGTGCTCTACCAATTGAGCTAGCAGGGCTTCGCTGGCCACCGTGGGATTTCTCCCACAGAAAAGCAAATGGGCCAGACCTCCCCACATGGAGGTCTCTGGCCACCCTGGGATTTCCCCCGAAGATGCCTCTTTGGCTCCAAACACCAGGCACAAATGTTTCAGTGGAGGAGGAATATGCCGCACCAAGTCCTCCAGTTGCAGCTCTGCTCCCAGCTGCCTAATTAGGGCCCTAGCGGCTGGCTCCACTTGGGACGCCCCTCTCAATGCTGCCGGTGGAAGCCACGCCACACAAACTGCCTCAGCACAGCAATCTGGCTTTTGCTTTGGGGTCTCCCATGAATATTGCCATGCCCACAACAGCCGCCACAGAACTCCCGCAACAAAAACACGAACACCCTTCTTTCTCAACATAAAAGGACTCTAGTAACTGCAACAATCCCTGTGGCGTTTTCGGGGCATCCTTGTTCTCACGCACAGGTCCCCAGGCATCAACAGCCAGGGCTAGTGGTCCCAGGGCAAGCGTCCCTGGCCACTCTGGGATTTCCCCCAGCAGAGCCCGCTTTTCCCCACCCATCTGGGAAGGCGTGGTGTGCTTTCCGGAATCCTGCTGACTAAGCCACTTGTCAGGGGACAGCCCCAGCAAGGAAAGGCCCTCACTGTGCGTCCTGGCAGATAATCCAAAGAACTGACACATAGCCTTTTCCAGATTCATGCGTTCAGGGAAACTTACTGACAGGGGCAAACAGCTGCTCTCTCCAGCGGTCGCCGGGTGGAGTATTTTCCACAACCGCCTAGTAAGGGACCCAAACTTATATACCATTCTATTTGGGACCAAGGCTCATCTTTTTTCTCCCACACCCTTGGGCAGTCAGTGTTCCCAGGGACTTTACATCCAGGCCCAGATGTTTTCCTTCTTGTTGCTAATGCATTCCTCGGCCTTGGCTACTGACCCACTCATGCCACTCCAGGCCTTGTACCTGAGCCCGAGTCCATCCCGAATTCATCCCCAGCACGCTTCAGGGAAGAGCAAAGCTGATTGCATTAGGGAGGGGATGCATATAGCTGTGTAGCATTTCCCAACACTACTCAGTCAATCAATTTCTGTGAGAGGATATTTTAACTCCACTATGTTTATTGATTTGTCACTTTCTCCTTGTACTTCTAATAGCTTTTGCTTTATATATTTCAGTGTCAGTTTGTTTAATGTCTGCAGGTATATAAACATTAAATCTACTTAATTTTACTTTTTATCACTATTTATTTATCCAAAGAATATTTATTGTGCTTCTACTATGTACCAAGCACTCCTCTATGTCCTAGGGATTCAACGGTGAACCAAAACAGATAAAATGCCCAGCCTTCATGAAGCCACATTCTAGTAGGGAGAGGATGTAGTTGGGACATCCAGTCCCTTCACATAGCCACAGGAAGGAGGCCTGTGGAGCTAGAAGCCTGGGGTAGCATAATTCTGGAGTAGCAGGCCGCTTCTCATCCTTGATCCAGCCGACCATGGCTTGTGGCCTGGAGATAAGGGAGAAGTGATGGAACAGGCACAGGTAAACAAGACTCCCACCTGCTGACAGCCCAGGGCCAATTCTCAGAGAAGGTTCTAAAGGTGGCAACTTCCAAAGAGAAAGTCAGCGAAGCAGAGGAATTAAGTTCTGTACAGACTGACTGGAGCCATCTGGGGAGGCAGAGTGAAGCTCTCAGTTGACCTAGGAGGAAGTGGTCAGCTTGTCACTCTGGAGCACCAGCCCCACCCTGCCTCCTCTGTGGGAATGACTGCCATTCTCTGTGACATTGGAGTGCTTTGGCAGTGACAGGTCACAGCCTTGTCACAGCTTTGACTGTGTCAGTTTCCACCACATCGGGTGTGCTGTTGACACCTTGGTGCTCACAGTCTTTTCTTCCAAAGCCATGGTTTTCAGTCTTTCTTGGTATGAGGACCGAACCTGATAGAAACACTTTATGATTTAGGGGAAGGCTAACCCTAGCAGAGGAAAAACAAGGCATAGACTTTTTAGTTGACATGAAATGACCTCCCAGGCCTGGTTTTATGGGGCTAGGGAGCAGCTTCTAAGTCAAGAGAGTAAAGGAAATTTACATTCTGGAGGAAGATGTAACTCATTTTGAGGATGAGGGAGGTCACTAGTTTAGAGGAAAATGTGCATGTACTTATAGTCAGCAACTTTGCATATCCTCTGCCACCTGAGCCTCAGCCCTCAGTGCTCTAGAATTCTTACAACACTTGCTTCCCTCACACCCAAATCTGAGCCTGGGCAAGTTCCAGGCAGCCTAGGAAACTGGCTGCATGTCTATACCATGGCTGTACCATGGCTACCAGAAGGGCCCTCTCCTTTTTGTATTGTTCTCACATATAACAGCCAGGGGCTGTATCTCTGCTGCCAGCAATCCCTGATGCAGCTCAAAGCCAACAAACTCCAGGGCCTCGCACCCCCCTAGTGAAGCTCCAGGCCCCAGTGAGGAGGCCTGGGATGCTCTTGGGGGCTGCAAGGGCCCACATGATTTAGAAGAGAAGAAGGTTCTGGCAGCTAGGCCCCAAGAGGGAGGTCATTTCAAACTTCCTTCTGCGGAACAAGGCCTCAGGCAGCAGGGTGTCCATAGCACAGCTCTTTTTCTCAGCTCCTCCTGCCCTCCGAGAGCAGCCTCTGCCCCACCGCCTCTTGAATCTCCCCCAAAGCCTTGCTTTTTTTTTTTTCGCGTTCTTGTCATTCTTAGATCTGACAAGCATTTTCCACTCCACTTGTAAAGGACCCAGGACTGGGATTCCAGGCCTCTTCAAGGTGATCCCAAGCAGCCTTTCATCACATCTTTTCTATGGGGTCGTGGGAACTGAGTCACGCATCTCATGTCCCCTCAACCTTCTTTGATTTCAGCTTCTGCACTATTGCCAGGCCATCTCTCTGCTTGGGTCTCTTGGGATTTATCTCTACAATAAATAGGTTTCTGGACTTTCTATCTAGTTTATAAATTGTCATAACTATTGTAGCCATCACTTACAATAAGGCAAGGTTCCATGAAGCAGGAGTGATTGGTGGCTGTGGACTCAGGCTCTGTCTAGGTCTATTCCCAGCTCTGCCGAATACTAGCTGGGAAAGCTGGTTATTTGACCATTGTGTCTCAGTATTCTTTTCTGTGAAACGGGGATAATTATAGTACCTCTCTTTGGGGGCAGTTGTAAGAATTAAGAGAGTTAATGTATATGAGAAGTTTAGGACAGTGCCTAGCACATGGACCCCAGTGTACAGGTGTTAGTTATTACCTTTACCTTGATAGTCTAATTGACTCCTTGCTACAACTCTCTGAGGAAGGTTCTGTTATAACCTTCATTCTGTAGCCCCAAACCAGACCTGTTGAGTCAATTCTGACTCGTGATGACCTCACGTGTGTCATAGGAGAACTGCTCCATAAGATTTTCAGTGGCTGTAATCTTAGGAAAATAGATCTCTAGGCGACACCACTGGATGGATTTGAACCTCCAAGCTTTTAGTTAGTAGCCAAGATCAAACTGTTTGTGCCACAAACAGAACCTTCTGTAGCCCTGTTTTATGTCATCAGCCCTATTTAAGTCTCAGCTATTCTGCAAGGCCTCCACGACACATGGGGCTCCAAGCTTCCATATGCCTCTTCCTGGGGCTGCCAGGTATCTATCTGCGTCTTGCCAGGGCTTGAGGTGTACTGGCTGCTGCTGAAGCAGGGCAGCAAACATGAGAAGGTCTTGAGTTGAGGGTCTCTGTGTAGAAATAACCTTTGTAGTTTCCTGGAGATGAAGACCAAGGGGGGGTGCCTCTGGGTCTGTTTCTCTTCTCTGTTCTTTGTGGAGAAGTTCTTTTGACCCACTGTGAACCCTGCTGGTGGTATGACCAAGACATTAAGCCCTGCTCATGCCTGGTGTATTGGAGAAGGAAGAGGCCCCAAGGGAGTGAGATATGGAGCATGATAAGCAGGGCCCGAGGGAGGAGCAGGGCCCGTGTGTCTGGTGGACAAGTGATCTAGGAATGGAGGCCATGCAGGTCTCGTAGGGGAAAGAGCTGCTGTGGAGACAGCAAACCTGAGTGCTAGACTTGGCTCTGCCTCTGTTCAGCGCTGTGATCCGGGCCAGTCATTAACTTCTGCGGCATCAATTTCCTCATCTGCATTTTGGAAATAAAGTCTAATTTTCAGAAATGCGGTGAGGTGAAATGAAATAATATGGAAACCCTGGTGGCATAGTGGTGTAAAATAAAATATATAATATGTTAATAATAATATGAAATGCCAGACAGATTTAGATAGGGATTCTGGGCAATATAGATGTATTTCTGTTTTTAATTCCTTTTCTATGTCGTTTTTGCCCTCTCTTACTAAAGCTAGTTTTTTTTTTTATTGTGGTAAAATATATGTAACATAAAATTTGCCATTTAAACCATTTTCACATGTACAATTCTGTGGCATTCATTATACTGACAATGTTGTGCAAGCATTACCACTATCTACTTCCAAAACTTTTTCATCACCCCAAACAGGAACTGTTTTCATTAAGCAGTAACTCCTCGTCTCCCCACCCCATCCCCTGGTAACCTCTAATGTACTTTCTGACTCTATTCATTTTCTATTCTAGATATTTCATATATGTGGGATCGTACAGTCTTTGTGCTCTTATGGCAGGTTTTTTTTTTTTGACTTAGCATGATGTTGTCAAGATTCACCCATGTGGTAGCATGTATCAGGGGTTCACTTTGCCTTATGGCTAAATAACATTCCATTGTATGTATATCCTACATTTTATTTATCTGTTCATCAGGTGATGGACACTTGGGTTGTTTCCACCTTTTGGCTGTTGTGAATAGTGCAGCAATGAGCATTGGTGTGTAAGTATCTGTTGGAGTCCCTTATTGAAGCTGACTTTTAGAAGCTCTTTCATGTCTTAACTGAGCTAAGGAGAGGAAGGAATATATCTGAGCAACGTTCTGGTCAGTGTGATGAGGAGCTGTAGAGCACCCATGATGGCAGACACAGCACGGGAGTGTTCCTTAGCTGGGCCCAGGGTCATGAATGATTGATGGGGTTTACCTGCTGTGGCATGAGATGGAGTGAGGAGGAATCTCTTTGTGTCTCCAGATGGAGGAAAACGTGGAGGCTACACAGCTTCCCTCTGCAGAACAAGGCCCCAAGCAGCAGGGTGTCCACAGCACGGCTGTGTTTCTCAGTTCCCCCACTGTAGGCTGCCTTTCTGAGCTGCAGAGGCAGGAAGGGCAAAGCTTGTTTCCCAGAATCCCTTGTAACCAGAGTTCTGAATGCCAATTAAGATGATTTAATTAGTAGCAGTTTTGTGAGATTGAAGGCGCCCTGGTGGCACAGTGGTTAAAACGATTGGCTGCTAACCAAAAGGTCAGTGGTTTGAACCTACCAGCCGCTCTGCAGGAGAAAGATGTGGCAGTCTGCTTCCATAAAGATTTACAGCTATGAAGGTCACTATGAGGCGAAATAGACGTGATGGCAGTGGGTTTGGTTTGGTTTGTGAGATTGAGAAGGTAGATGTGAGGCAGAGCTTATCCCCTTGTCCTTTTGTCTGTTTTCTGTGGATGAGCAAGGTGGTGGAGACTGGAAGTTTCTTCAGAGCAGTGTTCCAGGTACTGGTCACCAGCTTTGTGGGTGTCGACAGCAGCTGCAGTGGCAATGGCTCCCTGATCCCAGGCCCGCAGCTGTGGCAGTGTGTTCTTGAGCTCAGAGCTCCAGCGGCAGCCAGTTCCCCCAGCTCTTTCGATGACTGGGAGGCACTGAGATCCTGGTATTAAATCCCTTGGAATCTGCTGGAAATAACTAGGGCAGTTCCTGATCCTGTGCTGAATCTGGACTGGGTTCAGTGGCCTAAGGACTTTGTGGCTGCATAGCAAAGTCCTTGTCAGTCACCGACAATGGCAGAGGGCCTCTAAGGGGACAGCTCCATTTTCAGAAATGACATTTAACTTACCTCATCACCCTAACCCCCTTCTCAAAGGGCTGGGGAGATGAGGGCACCTGGAGTAGGAACTTCCAGTGGGAAGGGGTGGTTTTTAAGGACGCTCTCTGCTTTAAAAAAAATCAAACCCCTGGTATATTAGTTCCTATGGCTCCTGTGGGTACAACAAATTTTATTGGCTTATAGTTCTGGAGGCTGGAAGTCCAAATTCAGGATGTAGACAGGGCCATGCTCTCGTATCTTGGAATTCCATAGCTTGTAGGTGCATCTTCACAGGGCCATCATCCCCCTGTGTGTCTCTCTGTGTCTGCTGTCCTCTATATAAGGACATCACTCAGGCGGGATTAGGACCCACCCTACTCTGGTATGACCTCTTCTTAACTTAAGGAATAACATCTTCAAAGACCCCATTTCCAAACAAGGTCATGTTCACAGAAGTTAGGACTGCAATATATCTTTTTGTGATACACTATTCAATCCATAACACCTGGAAATTTCTGACTGTGCTCAACATGATCACTCCCTTCCTGGCTTTAGGGATACAGTCATAGCCCCCTCTGAATGAAACAGGCTAGAATTTCTGACAGCTTAAAAAACAAACAAAAATTCAAGTTCTTAAAATTCAGATGTCTAATTCCCTGACTTTTCAAAGATTCTTCCTCTCTCTGCCTCTGACATTAAAGCCTCTGCCTAGAGCATGAGTTCTCGTAATGTTGAGGTTCTCTCTCTTTCCCTTCTGTTCCTGACCCCTCCTCCCAGGGTAAGGGTTGGGGAGGAGTAGGGGACATTGGTTATTTGTCCCTGAGTAAAGAGAGCAATCTTGACCTTTCTTTAGATGTCCATAAGCATAGAAAAAACAGCTTATTTAGGAAGAGAAATAATGACAATAATGGTAACATTTGTTAGTGTTTACCATGTGCCAGGAAACCCTGGTGGCGTAGTGGTTAAGAGCTACGGCTGCTAACCAAAAGGTTAGCAGTTCGAATCCACCAGGCATTCCTCAGAAACTCTGTGGAGACAGTTCTACTCTGTCCTATAGGGTCACTGTCAGTCGGAATTGACTCAATGGCAACGAGTTCTACCATGTGCCACTATCACCTGTCTATCAGTTTGTGGTACTGCAGTGGCTTGCATTTTCTGTGATGCTAGAAGCTATGCCACTAGTATTTCAAATACCAGCAGGGTCACCCACGTGGGCAGATTTCAGAGGAGCTTCCAGGCTAAGACTAGGAAGAAAGGCCTGGTGATCTACTTCCAAAAATTAACCATTGAAAATCCTATAGATTACAACAGAATATTTTCCAATAAAGTGCTGGAAGATGAGCCCTTGGGCTGGAAGGCACTACACAATAGCCATAACAATGAGCTCAAATATGCCAACAGTCATGAAAATGACACAGGACTGGGCAACATTTTGTTCTATTGTATATGAGGTTGCCATGAGTCCAAGCTAACTCAGTGGCAATTAATAATGACAACGCCACGTGTCAAAGCCCAACTCATCAGCTCACCCCAGGGAAGGCCTAGGGTTATGTCTCACTGCTTGCCTCCTAATTCTACCTAAATGAAGATGCAGTTTTCTTAATTTTAAATGAAAAAGGTGTCATTTAAAGTCTGTGCTAGGGACACTTTCTGCTTAAAACGGCATCTGATTAGCAGTCTTTTCATATCTCTCTAAAATACCTAATAAGACAAAGAAAAAGACAAAGCTGACAGCAGCGACAGAAGCCAAGACAGGCAGTAACTCAATTGCCAAAGAAATTTTACCAACTGTGGAGCTGGAGTAAGAAACATGATTTAGAGCAAACACATGTCTTCCTTTTTGAAACGGAGCAGCTCTGGCAGATCAAAAAATTAAGTAAAAGATGTTTGGCCTTGCCTTGCTTTCTGCACCCTTGGCTGGGAGACCCAGCATCTATACCAACCAGCCAACTAGGCAGTTATTTCTTTTCTGCAAGAGCATTGTATTTTGAGATAGCTGTGTCCCCATACTTACTTCAAGAATGGACTCCACCAACCTGGCTATAGGGGCTCAGGGACTCAAAACAAAAGGCAGTAATAGAGGATGGCATCAATTGCATCCTGAGAGGTCCGGTCCCACAAAGCGAGAGCTATTGGCAGGAGCAAATACAAGGAAAGAAATGCACTCTGGGGTTTAGGGATGCTCTTTTACTTCACGCTGACTGGAAAGGAGAAAATCCATCTGGGCCAGTAGATCAGTACAATGAATGTAACTGGGCTAGGACATGTGTACTCAACCCAATTATACCATCAGCATATAAGAGGATACTTACCCTCCAATTCTCCATGGCAGAGAAGCCTTCCGACTGTCTATGTATTCTTGGGTATGCCTCATTCATTCATTGTTTATTTACGTATTCATTTACTCAACAAATACATATTACAGGTCCAGGGTAGTTGTGACAAAAGGTAAAAGAGTGCCTAAACAATCAAATTCCTGTTTTACTCATGCCAAAGCAGATTTTTTTCTATTTCATTGCAAGCATCATTCATTCATTCACTCTCTCACTCACTCAACCAATGTTTATTGTGTGTCTACAATGTGCCAGTGGAAACCCTGGTGGCATAGTGGTTAAGTGCTATGGCTGCTAACCAAAAAAGGTCTGCAGTTTGAATCCACCAGGCGTTCCTTGGAAACTCTATGGGGCAGTTCTACTCTGTCCTATAGGGTCGCTATGAGTTGGAATTGACTCGATGGCAGTGGGTTTACCATATGCCAGGCCAAGTGGTAGGTGCTAAAGATGCCATGGCCAATGAGACATGCTCTTCCTTCAAGGAGCAGAAATAAGTGCCTTCACAGCAGCTTTAAGGGCATGATGGGAGCCCAGAGGAGGCCACTACAACAGAGGCTGCTGTTGTTAGCCAAAAACTTTCTCCCCATTAGTCTTAGTTATCTACTACTGCTATAACAGAAATACTACAAGTGAATGGCTTCAACAAACAGAATTTTATTCTCTAACAGTCTAATAGGCTAGAAGTCCAAATTCAGGATGTCAGCTCCAGGGGAAGGCTTTCTGTCTCTGTTGACTCTGGGGGAAGGTCCTTGTCATCAATCTTCCCCTGGTCTAGCTTCTCTGAGCAGGAACCTTGGGTCCAAAGGACTCACTCTGCTTCTGGCACTGCTTTCTTGGTGGTATGAGGTCCCTGTCTCTCTCTGCTTGCTTCTCTCTTTTATATCTCAAAAGATATTGGCTTTAAGACACAAGCTAATCTTGTAGATTAAGTCCTGCCTCATTACCATAACTGCCACTAATCCTACCTCATTAACATCATAGAAATAGGATTTACAACACATAGGCAAATCACATCAGGTGACAAAATGGTGGACAATCACACAATAATGGGAATCATGGCCAGCCAAGTTAACACAATTTTTGGGGGACACAATTAAATTCATGACACCATTCTAATAGAATTGTAGCCAGGTACATGGCTACTCAGTTAGGGTACATTTCCCAAACTCCCTTGATGTTGGTAAAACCATGTGACTAAATTCTTGCCAATGGAATGTGAGTGGAAGTGATCTGTGCCACCTCTGGTCAGGGCCTTAAGACAGTGGCATATCCTAGTCCTTCCCTGGCTAGAACCCAGACATAGTACCTACCCAGCCTCAATCATGGAGATGGTGACAATGCCCTGGGTCATTGACTCCGGGGGATGGAGAAGCAATGATTTGGAAGGAACCTGAGCCCCTTGAGTGACCATGGGGAGCAGAGCCTTACTGCTTACACCTTTCACACTGTTAAAAGACAGAGAAATGAACTTTGTTCATTAGGCCATTGCATTCTTGGGTCTCTTTGTACCGAAGCTTAGTTTTACCTGAATAACATAGCCTTGAGGAGTCTGGGAAACAATTTTGGAGGAAGTGACAGCTAAGCTGAAACTGTAAGACAGAGCACTTACTTATGGGAGGGTGGGGCTAGGTGGGAAGGATAATGTCTAGTGTGTATTAAGGCCTAGAGGTAAGAGATCCAGTGATTTCAGAATTGAACACGTTGAGAGCAAGGGTGGCCTTGGAATGATGGGCATGCAAAGGGGTGTCAGGGTCAGGTCTTGAAGGCCTTGGAAGCCATGGAACCAGGAGAATGACAAGGTCCAATTTATACTTTAAAAGAGAGAGTATTGGCTGCATAAGGGGGCTGGGCTGGAAAGGCAGTGCTGTGGAGAGCCCAGAAAGGAGCCTGGTGAATACATCTGAGTGAGTGTGGTACTCAAGGGATGTGGCAGAGAATGGAGGGCAGGGGAATGCATGCATGTCAGGGGGAAGGTGAGCGAGAAGTGCAGGAGACTCGCAGGTTTTGGCTTGGACTCCTGGAGGTATGGTGGTCCTGGTCACTGAACAGGGACCCCAGAGGAGGAGCAGATTGAGGTTGTGGGGTAGGGCAGACCCTGTTGGAGTACAGGGAGTTTGGTGGGGGGACATAGTGGATCTGAGGTGATACAAGACATCTGTGCCAGTCCGGGTCCCAATAGAAAACAGATGGCACACTTAAGATAGTTTGAGGAGGGTTTCTTTAGAAAAGGACTAATTACAAAGGTGTGGTGGGGTATGGGCTAACCACAAGGGGCAGCGCAGGAAAGAGGCTAGCAGCGGTGGACCTGTTACCACTCTGGGGCTGATGGTGCTGGAACCAGAGGAGGAAGAAAAAGAATCACGTGGAGTGGGCCAGCTTGAAAGGAGGGGTGAACTTCAGTCAAGGGACATAGCCAGCTAAAGGAGAGCCCTCAAGGAAGGGCCAGGAGAGCAAGTTCCTTGACCTCACCTCCTTTCTCCCTTGGATTTTCCTCCAGGACCCACAGGGCCCATCATTGGTCAAATCCAACTGAAAGCCAGAGGGCCCAGGAGCAGCTGAATTTAGGCATCCGAAAATCAAGACAGGGCTTTAGGCTGAAGATACAGAGTTGGTATTTCTCAGGTAGCCAGAAACAGCCCACAATTTCCTGCCTGTGTCAGTTTGTTACTTTGCTTAAGGATTGTTGGTTTCCAGGGCAAGGCCTTTCTTCATTTCCCATTAGGACTATCATTTATTAGGCACTCACCACGGCACCCAAAAAAAAAAAAAAAAAAATTCACTGCCGTTGAGTCAATTCCGACTCATAGCGACCCTAGAGGACAGAGTAGAACTGCCCGATAGAGTTCCCAAGGAGCACCTGGTGGATTTGAACTGCTGGCCTCTTGGGTAGCAGCCATAGCACTTAACCATCACGCCACCAGGGTTTCCTACTACAGCACATTGTCCCATAAATGTTTACAAGGTAGGTGATACTGTCCATTTTGTAGGAAAAAAAACTGAGGCTCAGAGAGAATATGTGACTTGTTTGAGGTCACTTGGCTAATGTCAGACTTCAGAATCTGAGCTTTTACCCATCATAGGTTTTGACTGTTGACTTCCCTTCCTATGCACAAAGGATACCAGTCCCTTCCTTCCTTATTTATGTCACTTGAAGATTGCATCATGTCAAAGGGTTATTACCAGTTACAGGTTGGCCTCTCTCAGTAGACCTCAAACTCTTCAAGGGCAGGGTTAATAGCCCTTTGTGTTCCCACATGCTAACACGATGTCTGACATAATTGATCAATGAACACATTGAATGGATGAATATATTAGATATAAGTGACAGTACCTCTTTTGCCTTTAGCACGAGGTGGTGAGGAACCAGTGAGATTTATAGACATTAAAATGTTGTGTAAACTGTAAAATGCTATCTGATGGCAAGATATCAGCTCCAAGTCAGTATCAGGTTTAATGCCTTAGTTCGAGTTAGTTTACGTGATTGCTGTCCCTCAGAACTGAGGGCTTAATAACAAAATCCAATAGACAAGAGGCCAGAAAGTTACCACTGGGGAGCAGGTATGAAGGAATAAAGTCTGGGGCTCTCATCCTGGGCTCCTGATGTACCCCAGCTTGCCCATTCGGGATTTGGCAATAAAATAGAATAATGTCCTTTTTGCTACCCTTGAGGAAAGTAAAGTGACTATGTAAACTATCTCCATTTTAAGCTTCATTCTCACACATTTGCTCTGGCTGCCTTCTATCTGCCTGCCAGCAGACAACACCAAATGAACTTAGAGAAAACAAAATGGTTTTTCTTCTTAAAATTAAAAAAAAAATTACAAAAATGATCCATGCTTCTTGTGAAAAATGCAAACAACATAGAAGCTGTGATACACAGATCTCACCTCCTCACTCTCAGACCCACTGCCCAGGGGAACCTCTGTGAAACATTTGGTGTGTCTTCTTCTCTTCCCCTTGCCCTTCTCTTGGAGGCAGTGGCATGGCTGGGATCTGAGGAGGAGGTGAGGTCAAAGAGATGGCTGTGGGGTAGGGGGCCAAGGAGTGGGCTAGTGCAGTTAGGATATTAGTTATACACAGGGATTGGGAAAATAAATATATTGAGGATAACGGGAGTAGGGCTTTTCACTATTCGAGAAGTGAATTACAAAATAAGGAAAGGGGAAGGACTACAAACCCAAGGTGTTGGATTGGCATTGGAAGTATTAATGTAAACTTATGTTTTCAAAAACTATATATTTTTATATAGATAGATAGATATGGATATATCAATATAACTGTATGTGTGTATAAGCTTGTGTGCATACCTACATATATTTCCTAACTGCTTGCAAATAAATGCTTAAAACCTGTTGTCATCGAGTCAATTCTGACTCATAACGACCTTAAACTCTCCAGGACAGAGCAGAACTGCCCCATAGAGTTTCCAAGGAGCGCCTGGTGGATTTGAACTGCTGACATTTTGGTTAACAGCCGTAGCTCTTAACCACGACGCCACCAGGGTTTCCAATAAGGGCTTGGAAGCAATGATATCCCAAAAGGAATGAACAATAAAGCATCCAGATCTTGATTTCTAAATTCCATCTTCTACTAAAAGGAGAATTGGCTGATTCCAGGGCTGGGGTTGGGAAAGTTCAAGATGAGTCCGGAACATCACGTTGTGCCAGAAAGTAAACAAGTGCTCAGAGAATGACGGAGGCATGTCAAAAGACACAGGAGCCAACTTGAAGGGGCTCCCACTGGCCAAATCTGGGAGAATTTGAGCATCACAATAAAAAAAATGTTTTGAATGGATTACAATCTGTTGAATAAAATAAAGCTCATACTCATAAATAAAAATTTATGAGTGCATCTGAAATAAATAAAAAATGAAGAAATGAGTGGGAAAAAGGGAAAGCTCTTCCTCATGGTAGAATGTGAAGCATTTGGCCATCATCAGGGTGGTGGCTGATTCAGGCAGGAGTCAACAATGGATGCTAAGCAGTAACTCCTCACAAAATATTTATCAGTTACAATGGAAAAATGAGTTAATTTAGGGTGAAGTAACCTGGCAGACGCCACCTTGACAGGTGATCAAGGTCAGCATCACCATTGGCGGGACAGGTTAGCATCATGCATCTCCGGATGACGTGGTGCGTGGAGATAAGCCAGCATTATTTCTATGGAATCACCACCAAGAAGGCATGACCTGAGCCTGGACATGAGGAAACATTGGAAAGACCCAGGCTGAGAGACATCCTACAGAATGAAAAGCCTGTACTCTTTAAAAACTCCCAAGATTATGAGGACAGGGCAAGACTGAGGAATGTTCCAGAATGAAGGAGGATAAAGAGACTTGACAACCAAATGAAACATGTGATGCTGGATTAAATTCTGACCAGAAAAGACAAAGACATTGTTGAGACAGCTGCTGGGGTCTGGATGGGGCCTGTGGACTAGATGGCAGGGCTGTATCAATGCTGGTTTCCTAGTTTAAATGGCTCTGTTGTGGTTCTGTAGGAGAGTGGCCTTGTTTAGAGGGAAATACACAATGAGTATTTAGAGATGTTAGGACATCATGTTTACAACTTAAACAGTTCAGAAATAGTTCAACTAGCTCAGAAGAAGAAACATGAGAATATTCATAGGAAAAAGGTGATGGGGCAAATGTGATAGAATGTTAACAAGTGAGAATCTCCGTGAAGGGGACACAGGAGCTCTTTGTTATTGTCCTTGCAACTTTTTCTGCAATTTTTGTTTATTTCAAAATGAATTTTTAAAGGTTTATGTGGCGCCGTTCAGTGTTTGCGTACATATACTTACTTGCACGTGTATACATACATATATCCAGGAGCTCAGGCCTCAACCTAGGCTAAATCAGAATTTTAGGGGCTTGGTACCCAGGCAGGTGGTCTTTTAAAAAACTCCAGAGGTGATTCCAGTGTGTAATCAAGTTTGAGAACCGCAGGTGACTCCAGTGTCCAGTCAGGTGCTGTAATCCGGTGCGGATAGTATCAGCTATGGAGCTGGTAAAAAAAGAGATTCCTGGACTCAGGCTCCAAAGAGTCGGATCCGGTGGGCCCGGGCTTGTGCGCTTGTTCTAACCCAGCCGGGAATAGGCGGCAGGTGGTCCCGGTCCGCACCCCTCCCACCTGCCCCTCCCGTGCGCCCCCGGCCTCGTGCGCCGCGCAGGTGCCGGGTGAAAGGCCGGGCGGCCCTGGCCTCTGCGCACCGCCATGGACGACTCTGCGCCCTCACCTCTGGGGTCGGGCCGGGCGCTGCCCAGCCTTCTGTGCGCCCCGCAGGCTGAGGTGCTGGAGGACGTGCTGCGGGAGCAGTTCGGGCCGCTGCACCAGCTGGCCGCCATCTGCCGGCTCAAGCGGCTGCCCTCGGGCGGCTACTCGTCCACCGAGGGCCTCCAGTTGGTGCTGGAGCGGCGGCGCGCGGCCAACGCCAAGGAGCGCGAGCGGGTGAGGCCTTGTCCGGCGTGGGCCCCCAGGGCCACCTCTGCCCGGCAGCCCCTCGAGCCCGCCCCGAGGGTGCCGACTCCCTCACCACCAAACACCTGGTGAATACCTGGTGGACCCACTCACCGCCCACCCTCGGGGCCCACAGCCCACTGCTGTCCTTAGCTTGTTGGGGGAATGTCAGTGGCCTTGTCACCCTCCACCGTCGTCCAACCACTCGTTTGCGCGCTGCTGGGATGGTTTCCTCGGCTGCTTAAGCACCTGGACTTGTGCGGGAACCGGGTCTGAGACGCTGGCAGAGGAGGCCCCTGACAACTTCAAAAATGCCTCCGTTGGCAGGTGTTTTGTAAAAGCTTATCTATCAGGCATAGGAGTTGGATTAAATCTCCTAACACCATGTGCTGGTAGAGTATTTGGGGCATAAGGGGACCCCCACCCTTATTTCCCCTGTCCTCTACATCTCATCATAAATGCAAATAGGTGGGAGAAGAAGGAAGGCTAGCGGCAGTTCCTTTTTTTTTTTTATTTTTAAATAAGGAACCCACCACGCCCCGTTATGCCTCCAGGATTCCACTCAATCACTTGTCAGTGAAAGACAGAGACTGTTTCCCGAACAGATGGGGTACACGCCATTACTCACCGACTGGAATGGTCCTGTGAGCTGTTGTTTGAACGACATCTGCTGGTAGCTTTTAGTATCTTTAAGCTCGGTCCCAAACTAGGTTGTTTTCTCCTTTCAGGTGTTTGCAGAGGTGGATCCCAGAGAGCGAAGGGTGAGCTAGTGGAAGAGTGGGGGAGCGCACTCTTCGGCCTGGAACTTGGAGCAGTTCCTCTGAGGGCTGTTCTAAACACCCCAGGTCCTTTAGAAATGTAGCACGTGAGTCGACTAGGAGCTTGTGTTAGGGTTAACGTGTGAGGAGAACGGAGGGAGAGTAGAAGACTTAGGGGAAAATTAGGAAAACTGCAAGAGTGAGAAGCGTGCTCTTACTAGGCAGTAGAGCCTTTATCAATATAATCCTGTGATTTGTTTGGTGGCCCTAAAATGAGATTCTGATCCAATAGTTTGTGCTTTAAGTGGGTTTTCCCACCAGGAAAGAATTGCCTTCTGCAGAGAATTGGTCCTGGTTTTGTCTACTATTTTAAAGCTATTGACCTTTATTGTTCTCCTTTATAATGATAAAACTAATCCACCTGGAAAACATAGAATGACTAAAGAGAGATATAACTATCATAAACATTTTTTATGTATAACTTCCCAGTCTTTTTTTTCCTAGTGTATGCGTGCGTATATTACTTTACAAACCTGTGATCATCCGGTACATCTTTATCATTTTTTTTATTTCACGTTGTCAAAAACATTTTCTCATGTTAAGTATTTTTTTCAAAGAACAAGGAGCCCTGATGGCGCAGTGGTTAAAGCGCTTGGCAGCTAACCAAAAAGTTGGTGGTTCAAAACCCACCAGCTGCTCCATGGCAGAAAGATGTGGCAGCTGCTTCCATAAAGATTACAGCCTTGGGAACCCTGTTGGGCAGTTCTACCCTGTCTTATAAGGTTGCTATAAGTTGGAATTGATGTGACAGCAATGAGTTTTGGGTTTCAAAGAGCAACAATTAACTGAAGTCTGTCATCTAGATGAAACATAATTTATCCAGTCTCCTGTTGTTGGGCACGTACACTGTTCGCAGCTTTTTTGCTGGTACATAAACCTATGTGCATATCTTGACAATTGCTTTGGAATAAAATGCTGGGAATTACTGGGATGTAGGAAATATACAAGGTCCCTAGGTGACACAAATGGCTGGTGGTTCAAGATCATTCAGTGGTACTGTGAAAGAAAAGGCCTGGCAATTTTCTCCTGTAAAGATTAGAAAAAAAAAGATTACAGCCCAAATAAGCCCTATGGAGCAGTTCTACTCTGCAACACATGGGGTCACCATGAGCTGGCATCCACTCACAGGCAACTGCCACCAACAGCAAACAACGGAACATACACAATCTTTTGATTTTTGATACAAATTGCCCAATTACTTTCTAGAAAGGTGTGCCAATTTTTATCCATCTTATAGGTGATCAGAATCGACTTGTTGGCAATGGGTTTTTTGGTTTTTACAGCCTATAGGACTGTTTCCTTTTTCATGCTCTTCCCAATGCAGGGTGTGATTAACAAAACAAAAATGTTGCCAGCTTGGCAGATGAAAAATTGAGTCTAATTCCTGTTTTCATTTATGTTTCTTTGATTGTTAAAATTTTAAGCATTTTCATCCATGTGTTGGTCATTGTGTCCTCCTGTGAATTGGCTGACTATGTCCATTTTCCACTTTGCTCTGGGGCTGGAGGGAGCTCTCATTATAAGTGAGTCTGTTGGCTTTATGGTGCAGTGGGGATCAGTTCTTCTAGAGCCTGTACCCCTATGGGGAGGGTCACCAGAGCTAAAGGCCTTCAGAACTTGGGGGTCAGACCCTGGAGAATGGGGTGCTGACGGCCCAGGGCCTCTGGCCTGTTTGACAAACAAAAAACATGAGAAGTCGCCCTCTACCTTTCAAGTCTCGCCAACGTGTTGACTCTTTGGACTCTAATACTTGACTGCATATCATTAACTCAGCTAGGAAAGAGATCGAAGGGTTTATGGCACAGTGCTTGAGCAGACAAGTGTTTGTACATTTTTTCATCATCATCATCAGTAGCACTTATTGAGGACTTCTGTGTGTCAGGGTGAAGTGTTTTGTGTGTCCATTGCACCACTTAATCACCACAAAGCTACAAGATGGGTATTTCCCACTTTGCAGATGAACAAACTGAAGCTTAGCGATATTTAGTATCCCACACACTCTTGTAAAGCTAACAAATGGTGGAAACCAAAAACCAAACCCATTGCCGTCAAGTGGGTTTTGACTCATAGTGACCCTATAGGGCAGAGTAGAACTGCCCCATAGAGTTTCCAAGGAGCACCTGGTAGGTTTGAACTGCCAACCTTTTGGCTGGCAGCCGTAGCAATTAACCTCTACGTCACCGGGGTTTCCAGCAGATGGTGGAGCAGGGTTTTAACCCTGGGTGTAGTTGATGCAGAGCTATTAACCACTACTTTTTTTCCCTATTGCTGCTACATTACAATGCAGTAAGTAATCTCTCAAAGGAGGAGGAGGGGAGGTCAGTGCCAATGTGGGTAAACCTTCCAGCCCAACCACCGACTGTGCCAAGCTTATGCCACCCCTTCTTCATTGCCATGAACTGCTCTGCCAGTGGAAGGACAACTCTTTGTGTATGCTGTTTAGATTCGCCACCTAGATAAAAGAAACATGCCTTCACAACCCCTTCTGTGGTTTGAGGGGATATCCATATAAATTAGCTTTTCTTTGTGTCATTGTGCCTTTTTGTTTTCTAGATAAAAAACCTCAATCATGGCTTTGCCAAACTGAAGGCACTTGTGCCCTTTCTTCCACAAAGCAGGAAACCTAGCAAAGTCGATATCCTTAAAGGTGCAACTGAGTACATACAAGTTCTCAGTGATGTTTTGGAAGAAACCAAAGACTCTGAGGTAAAGGTTTAAGAATTTCAAACAATAGTCACAATTTATTGAGCCTTTCTATGTACCAGGCACTTGACAAACAATTTACATGTACTTTCCAGTTAGTGTTTATAATGACCCTGAGCTATTTATGATCCCCATTTTATTTATAGAGGATGAAAGCAAAATAGAGTTAAAGACCACACACAGCTAAGGTGTCAGTGTTGGGGTTTGAATCCAGGTCTGTATGAGCTTTGGAGTCAAGTTCCTAACCATCTATACGCTTCTGAGCAAACAAGTTCAGGGACACCTAGACCCTAACTGCTGAATCTTTAATAGGATTCTGACAGGTGAGGCATGAGGGGAGGCTTCTCTAAAATGCTCTGTGGTGGTTGTTGCCCTTTAATAGGGCACACATCAGACAGGACACAGAAAGGAAGAGGTGTTTCTTTCTCTAAGGGGCCCACCCATAAGCCCTCCCTGGGGAATCACTTCTGCTGGAGAGCTCAGCCAGAGGCCTGATAATACCAGTCTCACAGGAATTTGTGACCATTCAGGTGAACAATGTAAATGAACCTGCCTTGCAAACTGAGGGACCATAGTAACACCACTGTTGCAGGGGGAGGGTTAGTCCATTCGGCAGTGGAAGGTGCATGCTGGCGTTTTATGGAGAAGTAAACATCGAAGGCATGAAAATGGATCAATCACCAGGGGAGATAAGATGTAAAGAGACAAGAGTAGGGGCCTTAGAAGTGAGTCCTCTGGGACACCTGTTGGCAAGAGGAAGAAGGTGCCATCAGAGAGAAGCTGGAAGGAAGGAGTAAGATGGGGTCATAACGCCACAGAGGGGGGTCCTGAGAAACCAAGGGTGGGAAGTATCGTGAGAAGCTACAGAGAGACCAAGGAAGGCCAGGGGGAGGCAACTAGATCTAGCACTTGAAAGCTAGAAGTCAACTTGTAGGGGTTAGAGGGAGCATTATTAAGATTTGGAGTCAAATAGAGGGAATTGGCAAACTTCAAGCCCATTCAACTTGGAAGTCTGAGAAATGAGAAAGGGATCGAAAGAATGGAAGAAAGGGAAGCCGTTAGATCAAAAGAAGTAGTGATGTGATCGCGTTTAAGGACCGAAGAGAAGGGAAGATAGAAAAGGAGCAGAATCATTCTGGGAACCTAGGACAGACTGAGCCAGGTATATGGTGGTGCTAATGAATTGTTTTTTTGTTCTACTTGTCCAATAGTCCTAGTCAGGAGTCTGCTGGGTGAGTACATCCTGCAAAGGTGGACGGATTGTTCTAGTGGCCAAATTAGACAGTTGCGTTGTGGCATGGGCACGTGCAGGTGGCTGCCTTAGTTTTTCCTTGCCTGTTAATTGTGTAACAGAAGTACTTTTTCCTGTTCCGCATTCATTATAAAATGCAGGATCTGTTCCATGCCATAGTCCTTTTAATGCTGACCCCTGCAGAACATTTTAAGGTTAAGGTCTATTTAACAATACTCTTCACTCCATAATAACTTAAACTTTGCCTTTATCACTTAAATGAAACTTCATCAGTTAAAACTTAGAAGTATATTTTAAATCTTAATCCTCTGACTGTCATACTGTCTGGCAAATACGGTTTCTAGAAACAAGATACAGATGATCAGAACTACAGCAACAACACTTCTGAGCCACATGTGTCCTTGGTTAGAGAGCTATCGAGAAACATCACCCAACATACCAACTGTGCCATAGGCTTGAAGAAAGAGGAGGAAGGGCCCTGGGCAGATGGTGGCAGTGGTGAGTGGACCTACACTTGTCACCAGAGTATGATGTCTACAACTGGAGTTGTTATCTCCCCCATCAGGAGTTCGGTAAAGTATTCTTTCTTAACTATCCACAATGATGTCAAAAAAAACTCAGAATGTATACCTCGAGGCATGGCATCTCCATGCTAAAACATGATTAGAACAAGATAATTTTTTTTGACAGCACCTCTCTGGGGAAGGTGTGGCTTGCTAGTCTGGAAATCTATTATTTCTGTTATTATGTTTCCAAATTAGTTGGCACGATGTTCAAGTGGAGGGAAAACTTCCTCAGAATCACCCCCCACAGACTTGAGTTTATATTTTAATGACTCTAATTAATACATTCTAAGATTTTCTGGACTTCTGTGGTGATAATTAAAAAAAAAAAAAAAGTAGCTGGCCATACATAAAGATACATGATGGCAGTGGTTGTTCTGGCTGTTGGCAGACAGCGTTGTTACTTATTTTCTCAATAATAACAAAGGAGTTTATTGTAGCAGCTCTTATTATTTTGCTAAACTGACAAGGCACCTGGAAGAGCAACATGGTTCTCTAAAGCTAGAAGGTTGGACTTTGTTGCCCTCACTATGGCTCAGTGTTACACAAATGAGACCCTGCAACATGATGGCTATTGAAACAAGAAAGGTTTGTAGGAATGGGGAACCAAGTGAATTTAACAAGCAGATTATGTAAGGGGGAGGAGAACCCTGTGGAGCCATAAATGATGGATGGTGGGAAGAGATTTAGAATAATAGTGTTGCCTGGTGAAAAACCCAGGTTTTGCTTGGCGTGACTTGTTACAGCCAATAAACAAGAGGCCGAGGTGGGAGATCAGAAAGACATCTTTTATTTCATTGTACAAGGAAAGGAACAATCTGAGGCTATTGCCTTCAAGACTGCTCACAGGCATCTTGGGGAGGTGGGCTTTTACAGAGAGCAGACAAGGAAATGCAAATTCATCACGAATATTCAGGATTGACCTTCATGCAGGTGCTCAGAGCTTGGGGATGATTATGCATTTTCTTTAGACAAGGGTTCGATCCCCAAGATGGAGGAAGAATTTGATTTTCTTTCATTAGGATGTAAAGTCTGTATTCAGAGGTGGGTTGAGACCATCTATGGCCCATTCTGTGGTTATCTTGTCAAGGACGATTTTAGAAGAACGTGCAGCTGTTTTGGCTCTGTGTAGGAGGGTAAACCAGAGCAGGTGTCTCTCAGAAGGGTTGTACTCGGAGCCTGCCTGCCTCAGTAGCTTGGGTGTAAGCTCTGGGCTGGGAGCAGACTACGGAGGTTCAAACCAAACTTGCTAGCCGTATGACCTTGGGTGAGCTACTTAATCTCTCTGATCATCAATTTCCCCATCTATAAAATGGGAATGATAATTATACCTACCTCACACATAAGATGTCTGTGAGTTTCAAATGACGTCTTGTCAGTAAATTGTCTAACACAGTACCTGGCATGTCAATGTTCCATTGGAACAACAACAACAACAAAAAAAAACCTGTTGCCATCAGGTTGGTTCTGACTCATAGCAACCCTTTAGGGCAGAGTAGAACTGCCCCATACAGTTCCCAAGGAGTGCTTGGTAGATTCGAACTGCTGACCTTTTGGTTAGCAGCTGTAGGGGAACAGGTATTATTAAATTTGCTTGACTCACCATGAGAAATCAATATTGATTAGCGAGCAATCAATAATAAGCCATAGATACTTCAGCTCTGCTTATAGCAATTGCTTTGGATTTTCTCACTTGGCTTCCACCAAAGCTCCACTCCAGCTTGAGATCTTTAGGCTTCCTGCTGGGTGGCCAGCCTTGGCTCTCATTTCTGATTTTGATAACTGTTTTCTAAGGATCCTGCTATGCTCAGTCTAGATTGTCACATTCTGGCCATTTGGGACATAAACCTTTCCTAGCCAGTTAGCCCTTGTTTTTGTTGTGTGCCACTGAGTCGATTCTGACTCGTAGCAAACCTCTAGGACAGAGTAGAGCTGCCACATAGGGTTTCCAAGAAACAGCTGGTAGATTCAAACTACTGACCTTTTGGTTAGCAGCCTGAGCTCCTAACCACTCGCCACCAGGGGTCCAGTCAGCCCTTAAAAGCCAAACCCAGTGCCATCGAGTCAATTCCGACTCATAGTGACCCTAGAGGACAGAGTAGAATTGCCCCATAGAGTTTCCAAGGAGCGCCTGGCGGATTCGAACTGCTGACCGTTTGGTTAGCAGCCATAGCACTTAACCATGTCGCCACCAGAGGTCCAGTCAGCTCTTAGGGGACAGAATTCCTCTTGCTAGTACATAAGCTGGACCCCTGGTGTTGCTATGAGCCAGAATCAACTTGACAACAGGCTAGTACATTAGCTGACATGACTCTATATCAGCTCTGAGCACACAGAAAGAGTGAAGAAATGACCCAAGATGAACCTTGAGCTTGGCTGTGTGAGTTAATAACAATAATGCTTCTACAAATGTTGGTTTTCATATGTACTAGATATTAAGGTAAGGATCTTATTGCATTTAGTCCTCACCAATCCTTACCAATCCTATAGCAACGTTTGTGAGGGTGGCGCAGGACTAGGCAGTACTTCGTTCTGTTGCTCGTGGGGCTGCTGGGAGTCGTAACTGACTCGACGGCACCTAACAACCACCACAAAATCCTTATCAGGTCGGTATTACCATTTCTTTCTTGTGGTGAGCAACGAGGCTATACCTTCTTGCCAGTCCTGTAGGGCCTGGGTTGGGTGAGGAACCTAAGCAGTAGCCCAGCAGGCCTGCTCTCTGCAACAGCAGCCAGGATGTCCTGGGGGTCCTTGTTTCCAGGGATAATCAACCCTGAGAATAGGCCATCTGTAGTAAAGCAATTTAAATGAGGACTAACAGTTTTAAGTAAAAAATGAAAGTTCTGAGTGGAATTGTCTTTTAAAAAAGAGGGAACAAGACACACTCAATTTTTAATCTTTTATCTAACCAAGTTTAAGTGATTAATTGGTAGAGTATGCTAATTCTGGGAATGAACAAAGACTGGATCTAGTATTTGAGATTTCTGTACGAGTCTGTAACTCTGTCAAGCATCCTTGACCTCATGCTTGTCTTCCAAGACCTGACGGTAAGAGCGCAGGGATTTTCCTCAGTTTTGTCAAGGGTTTCTTAGCCTCCTACATTTAAATAATTCTTTTTTAAAATGAAAAATTTATTCTGAAACAATAATAAACCTATAAAAAAGTTGCGAGTACAGAACAAAGAACTTTTTTCCTGAACCATTCGAGAGTGAGTTGTCAATCTGATACCCCCTCACCCTTAATTTTGTGTATATTTCCAATAAACAAGGGCATTCTCCTACATAACTGCAATATAACCATCAAAATCAGGAAATTAACATTGTTGCCTTATGGCCATCTAGTCCTCAGGCCCTGTTCAAGCTCCACCCATTGTCTCAATAATGTCGTTTATAGCAGAAGGGTCCAGTTGAGAATTATGAGTTGTATTTAGTTAAGTCTTTTTAGTCTCCTTCAGTCTGGAACAGTTTCTCAGTCTTTTCCTTAGCTTTAATGACCTTGACACTTTTTGGCAATTGCAGGTCAGTTATTTTGTAGAATGTTTCTTGATTTGAGTTCATCTGTTTCCTCCCAGTTAGATTCAGTTATGCACCTTTGGCAAGGATATCATAGACATGATGCTATTTCTACTCATTTCATCCTATCAGGTGATCACAATTATGGTTTGCCCCAATTACTAACAATATTCTTTTGATCAAAGTGGTGATTTCCAGGTTTCTCTACTTTAATCTTTTTTTTCTTTTGTAATTAATATGTATTTTGGTAGGAGGTACTTTGAAACTATCTAAATATCCCATACTCATCATACATTTTATTATTTATTTAACTTTTTATTTTGAAATAATTATAGATTTACAGAAAGTTGCAAAGGTGGTACAGAGAGGTCCCATGTACCCTTCACCCAGCTTCCCTCAATGATTGCATCTTCCATAACTAAAATATCAAAACCACACAATTGTGTGAATAGTTCCATGTCATTGTATCACACATGTAGATTCATATAACCACCACCGCAGTCAAGATACAGAGCTATTCCATCACCACAAAGATCTCCCTGGTGCTACCCTTTCTGATTACACTCACCCTCTTCCCTGACCCCTCCACCCTACCTAACCCCTGGCAATCCCTTCTCCATCTCTATAATTTTGTCACTTCAAGAATGTTATATAAATGGAATCACAAAATATGTGACCTTTTGAGATTGGCTTGTTTTTACCAAGCCTGATGCCCTTGAGGTCATCCAAGTTGTTGTATCAATAGTTTGTTCCTTTTTATTGCTGAATACTATTCCATGGCATGAATGTACCATAGTTTGTTGAACCATTTACTTATTGCAGAACACTTCGATTGTTTTTATATTCATTTATTGTTTAATATTAGTGTGGATTTGTGGTTTTCTATTTAATTCAGTAGATAATTATATCATCATATAATGTATTATTATTTATTTTGTTGCTCAAATTGTCCTCGGAGTGGTCAGTGAAAGCCCCTTCAGACTGGCAACCATTCTGTTTGACACATCGCTATCATTCTTTGACCACTTTATTTCTGACATAAGACATTTCAGGTTCATCTTGTACTTTCACAGCCCTAGTTCTGGAATCAGCCGTTTTGTCCAAGGACTTCCCCTGTACAGAGCCATTTCCCATCTCTGCTGCCATCTCCTCCCTGCATGGCTGTTCTTCTCACCCCTCTTGGGCCCTAATGCCAATGATATCTTGCCCCTCCACAAGAACACCTTTGTTGTCTATGGACATTCCACGCCAGGCCACCCTCCTTACCCTGCTCAGAGTCTGGCTTATGGACACTTGTCTGACTGCTTGGGCTTCTCCACCCCACACTGGACTGCGTGTCCACATAGATACCCTTCTTTCCTGGTTTGGGCTCTGATTCCCCATGCTAGATCACGCTTCCGTGAAGGTACCTTTCTTACCTTAATTGGCTTCTAACACTTCGCACTAGGCACGCTCCTGGGTGGACACCCCTACCCTATCCCGCTCAGGCTCTGACATCCTATGCTGGGCCACCTCCATGTGCTAATGCAGTCCTCACCCTGGTTGGGCTCCGATACATTTCTCTGGGCCACCAGGGCCTCCCCTGGCCTTACTGTGACCCGATTAACAGTGTTAGAACTGATTTGTTCAGGAAGGAGAAGGGGAAATTGTTTTTTCTTTGAAGTGCCTAGCATGTAACTATCTTTCTGGCTAGTTTTCTCTTTAACAGGTTTAATGCTGAGATCTGTATTTGTGTATGTAATTTTTTTTTTTGAGCTATTATTCACTATTGCTTTTATCAACTTTATAAAGCTTGTGTTTTACAATCAGGAACCAGGATGGGGTCCAAGAGTCCAAGGAGGTTCTGCTCAGGCTGGCCTTTATTTGAGAAAAGGATCCTCATAAGGGTCAGCCCAGCTTACCCAAAGGGGTGACTATACAGGGTTCCAGGACCCTGGCCAGATTCCCTAACTGGGGACCTAGTGACAGCTGACACGGCTCATTGGAGTGAAATACTGTATGAGGAGGGGCTTAGAGCTTGGGAGGCAGGCTATGGCCAACATCAGTTTGTAGAGTGGCCTCCCTTCTTCCTGTCAGAAGGTCTGGGCAATTGGAATCCTGGTGCTGGCAGGGGTGGGCATTTTGGGGGTGGAGGGATGAGTCAGAACAGGCTGTGCAAGATCAACAACATTCCTGGAAGGCAAAATCCCAAATGAAGCACATAAGAATCTGCTGATGGCAGGGATGGAGACTAACTTCTGCGGCCAGAGCAGATTCGCTTGGGAACTGAATTGGTAAGTCTGTGTGCAGACCGAGAGGGCCATGAGCCACGTGAAGCCACAGCATCGGACCTTGGTAGGGATGGAGACCAATTTCAAGGTCCAGGAGAGTCTTGTTTCAAATTGGTGGAGTTTCAGGTATAGGTTTTTGCTCTATTGGGGATGGCTATTGCTGGGTGGCAGGGCACTTGCTACCCCACCATTGTTTATTCCTTCTGTTTGTCACTCATGGCTGTGGCTCAGGCATTCACATCATGAATTCTGTTCAGAGTTGTCTGTGATGTTGTAGAGGCTGTGTTCCTGGAAAAAGACTGACCACAGCTTTGGAGTGAGATGCCCAGGGTACTGGGGTCAGAGGGACTTTGGAAAGGGACATGTGGATGAGGATAAGTACCTGTTACAGGGACCTGAATATGCTGCCATCATACACTTCTAAATTGTGGCATGTCAGAGAGTGTTCTTTGAAAAGAGTTTCTGAGAGAAGCAGGCTCGTGGGTATAAATCTCACTACCCCTTCTCCAGTTTGTGGTAATCTGTGTTTGAATTCACTGGGGAAATTTCTCCTGACAGCATTTAAAGCTCTGAAATGAGATAGTTTAAATAATTGCGAGATTTTCACTTGTTTACTTTGGACACATCTTCAGGAAAGACCAATGGCTAGAAAAGGACATCGTGTTTGGTAAAGCAGAGGGTCAGCAAAAAACGAGGAAAACTCTCAGTGGGGGGGATTGACACAATAGCTCCAAAAATGGACTCAAACATACCAACCACCATGAAGATGGCACAGGACCTGGGCAACATTTCATTCTGTTAAACATACGGTCACCATGAATCTGAACCAACCAGATGGCAACTAACAACAACAATGGCTAATTGGGATGAATTTAGTAGCACCGCGGAAAAGCCCAGAAGCTTCTTTGTCGTCTGTCTCACATTTCCCACAGGTGGTAGCTCTGTGGGACAGCAACAATTCTACCACAGTAGTGTTGTGGGTCTAGGATTGTGCCTGTGCCATATCTGGTTGAATTTGACCAGCAAAGTATTTTTAAAAACTGAATTTTCCTTTTGATGGGGCGGGTACTCTCTGGTTTGTCAAGTCCTTACCACCCTTTAATGCATC
The DNA here is from genome assembly GCF_024166365.1 of Elephas maximus indicus. NCBI lineage: Eukaryota > Metazoa > Chordata > Mammalia > Proboscidea > Elephantidae > Elephas > Elephas maximus. The sequence goes on from NC_064835.1 coordinate 65,289,718, forward strand.
AATCATATTAGCATATTTTACCTGTTTGTAATTTTTTTTTTTTTCTTTACAGCCCTAGACTTAAGGGCATTGGGGCTCAGAGGGAAGGCTGCCCCAGTGATTCATTGGCTCTGGGACTTGTTCGTGTTTTCTAAACTTTAAGGGTTTAGGAACCGGTGCTGGAGGTTCTCTGGAACTTTGGGAAGGTGAGACATCCAGGGCATGTAGGGTAGGATCAATCTGACTTTGGAGTGATGCCACCTCCAGTGGAGGATTCTCCTGGCTACAGCTCCTGAGGAAGAAATCCAACCAGACATCCCACGAAAACGCTTGAGGCTGAATCTGGTCACGTTAGAGGGATGTCAAACATTTGTTTCATTGTGAACATAAGAGGGGAGAGATTCCTTTGGTTGGAACCCCGGTTTTTCTAGGAGGACAAAAGGTTTAATTGATCGTAGAAGTGGGTTTAGTCTGTGTGTGTGTGTGTGTGTGTGTGTGTGTGTGTGAGTTCAATATGTTTATGACAAGAACTATACCCTGTGTGTGCTACCTGACGTATCAGTAAGCTGAGCATAATTTGAGAAAGCCAATAATTCCTTTCTTCTCTATTTCTCTAACATTTACTGGGCTGTATAGTGAAATTAATTAAAGTTGGTCCTCATCCATTCTAGTGGAGTTCTAGAGGGAATATTTATAGGTGATTTTATAAAAGGCTTTATAAATGCCCATCTCCTTTGGTCCTGGGTAGACACAGAGGAGAATGGCAAGAATTGAGTGGAAGAATCTCTCAGAAGTAGAGGCAGGACTTCTCTGATGTGCTTCTGACCTCTCTTGAGACAGACGGCTTTTTGGGTTAGCAGAAAGCCACCAAATGCTAGAACCGCATAAGCTAGCCCCTGGGGGAACTCAGCCTGTTCCCCCCTCCCCATACTTTACCCCCATTCTAATTCCTGGTTTATCCAGAACCGATAAGGGACAAAATGGACTCCAAGTTTAAAGGCGGATCTTCTAGTGGGAGAATAAAGAATTTATAGATACAGCCGGATGATTTTAGGAACTCTTCTTGTCCTCTTTGGATCACTCTCTTCCTTTTTGAAAGGCTTTTCATTCTTGGAATGTGCCCTTTAGGCACTCCAGGTGTGAAAGATAGGGCACCTGCCTCATGGAGGTAGACTGGGGTAGAGGAACCGAGGGGCAGAGCCCTCCTGATTTGTGCAGTGTGGTCCAGGCCCGCAGGGAAGAGACCATCCCCATCCCACCGTAGGTCAAGGCCCAGGGTGTCATGATCTTCCCAGGAATCCAGTCAACATCTACACGTTGGGAATAACTCCTTCTTGCCATTTCAACCTTTATCTTTTTTTTTAGCTGTGGGAAGATTTCTCCACATTTTATCTTGCCTATTCCCTGCTTTGTGATTACTTGATGAGCAACAATCTAAACTCTGGTCCACTGAAAGCCAAATGTTCAATTTTCTCCCTTTCAATAAAGTCATCTTATTTTTTTTTTTATATTAATAAAGGAAACCCTGGTGGCATAGTGGTTAAGTGCTACGGCTTCTAACCAAAGAGTCAGCACTTCGAATCCACCAGGTGCTCCTTGGAAACTCTGTGACAGTTCTACTTTGTCCTATAGATTTGCTATGAGTCCGAATCGACTTGACGGCACTTGGTTTTTTGTTTTGGTTCTATATTAATAAAAGCCTTACTATCCAGACTATTGTTAGATTAGGGTCTAAGGCCTAAAACTGAGTGAGCTAGGATTTCTGGTTGGTATCTGTCTCTCCCTGCTCTTCTCTCCCTGTATTCAAGCTTTGGCTCAATAAGTAGAGAAAAAGTACATTGGATAATAATGTTAAGTTAATCAGGTACACAACCAACAGTGGGAGTGCACCTGCCTTATTATAGGAGTTGAGCACAAGCTGGTTTCTATTCCTCAGGCCACCCTCTTCTTGAACCTTAAACTCCTTGACTTAGGTGAGGAGAATAGGCATTTCTTGAGGAACTGTGAGAATAAGAGCAACATTGATGAACTTTAGCAAGTTTTCCTTTTCTGATACTTGAATATTACGTTCCTGAATCTTTCCAGCTAACACTCAAAAACTAAAACAATGATTTACGATATAACTAGACTTCAGGCTGGGTAGGATTAAATGATCTTTTAGCCTTCGAGACAAACATAGTGGTATATGAATTTCTCAAGTTTAAAACATTCCAGGTATGTAAAAATTTCAATTTGTTTTATACAAAAGCTATACATTTAATATAAACTAAAAAACAAATATGCTTGATCACATTGTATAGTGGAAAGACTCCTGACTAAGTTTAAGGGAAAAATAGTAATTATTGATACTTTTTTGTGCTAGGCACTTTATATACGTTAGCCAATTTAACTTTCACAACCACCCTTGCTGTTGAGTCGACTTTTACTCATAGCGACCCTATAGAACAGAGTAGGGCTGCCCCATAGAGTTTCCAAGGAGCCCTGTGATATATGAACAATTATATCCATTTCACATGTGAGGAAACTAAGGAACAGAATTTAAGCAAGTTCTCCAATATCCAATGACATGTTGTGGGTAGAAGATGTGGGTAATAGTATTAAACCCTTAGTTGTTGTTAGCTGCTGTTGAGTCGGCCCCTGACTCACTTCAATCCCGTGCACAGCGAAGGTCCTGCGCCATCCCCGTGATCTGTTGCACATCGAACCATTGTGATCTCCAGGGTTTTCACTGGCTGATTTTTGAAACTAGATCTCCAGACCTTTCTTTCTAGTCTGTCTTAGTCAGCAAGCTCTGCTGAAAGAGGTGCAGTATCATAACAGCACACAAGCTTTTGCTGACAGAGGGGTGGTGGTGCGTATGAGGTGCATTGGCCAGGAATCAAACCCCTGCCTCCCACATGGAAGGTGAGGATTCTACCACTGAACCACCAATGTCCCTTACCCCCCACCAACCCCCCCCAAAACCAAACCCATTGCTGTCAAGTCGGCACTGCCCCCATAGGGTTTCCAAAGCTGTAATCTTTACAGAAGCAGACCCGCACATCTTTCTCCTGCAGAGCGGCTTGTGGGTTCTAACCACCGACCTTTTGGTTAGGAGCTGAGTGCTTAGCCGTCTTCAGTTCCTACAAAACCCATTTTTAAAATGTAACTGAGAGTAGACTAGAAAACAGGTAAAAATTGAAAACTAAGGCATTTAATTGCAATGTTTTATTATTCTTGGTGATAGACTTGACAGGTTCTAATATCTGAATTACCTGACCTTGACTTGAGTGACTTTAGTTTTCAGTCATGGATTTATTTTTTTCTTCAAGTTGAGATTTCAGAAAATTGAGAAGACTCAAAATGATCTTACCATCATAGTAGAACCACTAATAGAAGTATAAAAAAATGCTTCCAATGTCTTTTCTATACAACTGAATTAAGAAATTATTATAGGATACATAACACTACGTCCCATTTTTTTCTTATTCTATCACTGGCATGTTTACAGTTTACAATATAGTTTTTATAACAAGTTTTAATGGTCCATCAAGTAGGACAATTTTCTAATTGTTGGGAATTTAAGATGTTCTCATAAGCATGGCAAATAGCTTGACACATTTAGCCCTTTCTGTTTTTTGTTCTATTTTTTTTTTTTTTTCAGGATAAATTCCCAGAAGCAGGACTGCTGAGTCACAGGTAGGTGCATTCTTGTGACTTGATATATGGTGCCAATTTATAATACCAAAAGCTATGTAACTATCGATTTCATCCACATCCTTGCCAACAATGGCATATATTAAAACAATGGGATTTTAGTGAGTAAGAAAATGGTTTCTTTAAATTTAAACATCTTTGATCAGTGGTGAAGTTAAATGTTTTATATTTTTATTAGTTGTATTTCTCTTGTGAACTATTTGTTCTTACTTTTTAGCTATTTACAATGAATTTTCTTCTCTGTTTCAGCCTTCCCCAAGTGTGAAAAGTGAAAAGGCCCAGAGCTACCTTCTAGAGACAAATAAACACAGTCTTGAAAGTTTTGGAGTCTCCTAATTTTTGTGATAACTCAACATTTAACAATTCTTTAAATGGACTTACTTGTCACGACTTTACTCAACTCTATTTTATCCTTAACTTCATGATTTGAAGAACTAGGTTTCAGGGACTTCGGCCCTAACACCCCACCCCCACCCCTACCCTGCCAAGCCTCCTTTCACTCTTTGGGGTTTCCATCCTCATCCTTTCTGGGACCTACACCTAATACCTGTCATTCATCTGTTTTGATAACTTTAAGGAATAAATGACTATTACCCTTCCCAAGGAAATTAACCTTAAGTAAGGATAAAAACTTAAGCCAGAAGAGTGGAATTGTAAGCTTTGGCCAGTGGGAATGAGAATTTTCAAGGCTTTCTAAATAACCCGACTAATGCCATAAGAGCACCTTTGTGCAAGTTAGACACCCAAGCATTTTGAGCACAGAGTCTTCATCTTCATAACAATAGCTCACAAAGAGATAGCACTTAATACTTCCTGGGTTCTGTTCTCCATGACATATGTATACTAACTTGTTTCACAGGTGAACTGAAGATGGATTGACACAGTGGCTGCAACGATGGGCTCAAACATAGCAATGATTGTGAGGATGGTGCAGAACCAGGCAGTGTTTTTTTCTATTGTATATAGGGTCCCTATGAGTTGGAGTTGGCTTGACAGCATCTAACAACTTGTCTCACAACTGGATAGGTGCCATTATCTGTTTTACAAGGCACAGAAAGATTAAAAGACTTGTACAAGGTCACGAGGTGGTAGAACTGCTTTGAAAAATATAGGACTAAACCAAAACCAAACCAAACCAGTTGCCATCGTGTTGATTCCAACTCATAGCAACCAAATATCTACAGTATCTACAACCTACTTATATGTATATGTGGTAGGGACACATATATTAACACACTAAAGGACTTTTCCCTTCAGTCTCACCTCTAAGGAAGATTTTTGTCTACTGGGCTTTGAACCCTTTGCTATCTTCATTGGAGGGCAATGGTTGGAACTGAAGAAAAGTGGAAGATTGAGGAAAGGCCAGCCTTCTCCATTAGAGAGGAAATGGTGATGCCCATAGAAGAAAAGCACTGCAAAATAGGAAAAGGTTTAGGAGTTTTCCAGGGCAACTTTCACTGGTATAGGACTAAGTTGAATAAAGAGGATGAGAGATAATTCCCCCTGCTCCTTCCCTTTGCCGTCTCTTCAAAGACTTGCAGAACTGTTCAAGGCGTGGGCAGTGATGTTTGTTTCTTTCGAATGTGGCGCTCTGTGAAACTAGGTCTACGGGTAAGGACAGAAGCCCATACTGATGTGAGTTGTACATACCCTACGTGGAATCTGTTGGAATCAGAATCATCTGCTGGCTCTAGGCTGCCCGAGAGACATCAGGTAGCTGAAATAATCATGGTCCCAACAACAAAATTCCTAATTCTGTTTGAAGCATCAGCCGTAAGTTTCAAGACAAGCTCTGAAAGCTTTGACAACCTCCAGGAATAACAGTTCCAGAATAATAAATCCTGCAGGGCAAGCCATCATCACTGAAAAGTAGTCTCCATTCTGCAAGACTTCCTGTGGATTCCAAGGGGCTAGGAGGAGGAATGGATTCCCTGGGTGGTGCGAAAGGTTGATGTGCTCAGCTGCTAACCAAAAAGGTGGAAGTCTGAGTCCACCCAGAGGTGCCTTGGAAGAAAGGCGTGGCAATCTACTCCTGAAAGATCAGCCATCGAAAACCCTCTGGGACACAGTTTTACTCAGACTCACATGGGGTTTCCATGAGTTAGACTCAACTTGGCAACTGCTTAGCAGGAGGAATAATGCACTTAATCCTGGGTCCGTGGGGAACCACCCCAGAGGGACTTGCTTATCACAGTGGCCAAACAGTTCTATCCACAGCCTTTGAGGTCTGGAGCTAACGTGAGGGTGGGAACTTGTGTCTAGGCCTCTCTGCCTACCATGCATGTTACCACGGTCCTCCAGGTGGCGCTTCCCTGGTGTGGTTGGGATTATAGCTGTTGGTTTCATTTTAGTCAGTAATAACACCATAAGTACCTTCACCTGGTGTCCCATTTTTGTCTGCACAAGAACCCTGGGTGGTAGGAGTGCAAGAACTCTTCTCTTTACAGCTGGGGAGTGAGACCCAGCAGTCAGGGTCTTTCCTGAACCCAAATAGTCACTGGAACTCCTGGTTCAGTTCAGTTCCACAGCAGGCCTCAGCCACAGTGTTGGCTGAACTCTCGTTTAGTGGGACAGTGCTGTCTTCAGGAGAGCTAGACTCAGAATTGACCATTTGCTTTGCTTTGAAAGCACTTGTCTTTCTCCCCTCTTTCCTGTCTTAGATTAGGTTCACCCCAAAGCAGACCCTGAGACAAAGATTGGACTGTAAGTAGTTTATTTGGGAGACAAGCCCTGGTGGCACCATTAGGGGAGTGAGAAAGTGACACAGGGAAGAAAAACAGTCCCAGTAAAGATGTGTGACTGAACAAGTTACTGCTGAGGCGTTCTGGGAGATAATGTAGGCCATATCTCAGAGCTGTCCTCCTAACACTCAAGGATGAGGGAGCTGGGCTGCTTACCTCTGATGGTTAATGGTTGAGGGCTGATCCCCAGAGATGTTAATTCCTCCTACTCTTCCAACATGCCCTGGGAGAAGGCCATTGATAAGTACGCCTGGCACCGGAAGTGCTAAGGCACTGTATTAGTTAACTATTGCTGTGTAACAAATACTACAAATTTAGCAACTTGATTTATTGTCTCAGTTTCTGTGGGTTAGGAGCTGAGTCTGGGCATGGCTTAATCAAGTCCTCTGTTTCAAGGTCTCACAAGGCAGAAAATGAGTTGTTGGCCAGGCTTGGGGTCTCATCTGAAGGCTTGACTTGGAATGGAGCTGCTTCCAAGCTTCCATGGTTGTTGACAGAATTCATTTCCTCTAGGACTTTTAGACGGAGAGCCTCAGTTTCTAGTTGGCTGGGGGCTGCCCGCAGTTTCTTGCCTCACAGGCCTTTCCAACATGACCGCTTAAAGTGTGCAAGGCAAGAAGGCAGTAGAGTGAGTTTGTTAGCAAGATGAAGAATCTTATATAATCTAATCACACCTTTGCTGTATTCTAAGAAGGAAGTCACGGGTCCTCCAGCACCTAAGGGAGAGGATTACATAGAACATGAACACCAGGAGGTGGGGGCCATCTTAGAAGCAGCCTAGCACACTGCGGATATCTGCTAACTGCCATCTGCTGTCTTTACATGCCAATGCTGGCTAGAAGCATTTTTGTCAAAAAACTTGAAGATAAGAAATAATTTTATTGCAAATCAGTCAGAAAATCTAATTTTAAACTTCCTATTTGGCCATTGGTGGCTAGTCAAATACGGTATTCCAGAGTCTGACATGGGATCTTCTGCGCTTTTCTGTCCCTATTTAGGGGCCAGGCTTCTGGAATTTTCTGCAGTGGGAACTCTGAATTCTTGTGATCTTTCAGTGACAGCCTGTGAAACCAGGGACAGCTATGGCTCCCTTTGTTGAATTACAAAGAAAGCTGGAATTTAGAATGAGAGAGAACCTCAGGAACATCAACCAAAATTTATATGGTCTCTGGATGTGGAAATTCCTATAAAGCAGTGTTGTTTCCTGTCTGACATTTGAGCGATTCCTAAATCCACAGGATGGCGCCACTCTTCTCAGCGCTGGTTTTACTCAGATGGTGTCTGGGAGAAGCCCTGGGATGCCTAGAGGAGCTGAGTCACTTTCTTGGGAAAAGAAGAATGTATAATGTAGCCATACCAGTGTCTTGTAGCAGTTCTGCTTTTTAAAGTCTATTTTCTTGAACCCCAGGAGAGGTTATGCAGGTAGTGGTTAGGCCCACAAGCTCTGGAGGCAAAGTACTTAAGTTTGAATCCTGGCTCCACCTCCTACTAGCTGTATGGCTTTAGGCAATTTACCTACCCTCTCTGTGCCTCAATTTCCTCATCTCTAAAATGGGGATAATTAGTATTACCCTCATAGAGTTCTTATAAGAATTAAGTGAGTAAAAATGCATGTCCTCAGAATAGTACCAGGAGCCAGGAAGAGCTTGGTATTATTAGTTTGAGAAAACGGAATGCACCAGGAAAAGAATTTTTTGTTACATTTTATTTATTTTTATTGTGCTTTAGATGAAGGTTCACAAAGCAAATTATTTTCTCATCAACAATTCATATATATATTGTTTTGTGACATCGGCTGCTAGCCCCATGACGTGTCAACACTCTCCCCTTCTCCACCTTGGGTTCCCCATTGCCAGCTTTCCTGTCCGCTCCTGCCTTCTTGTCCTTACCTATGGGCTGGCGCGCCCCTTTAGTCTGGTTTTGTTTTATGGGCCTGTCTAATCTTTGGCTGAAGGGTGAACCTTAGGAATGACTTCAATATTGAATTAAAAGGGTGTCTGGGAACCATGCTCTTGAGGTTTCTCCTGTCGGTCAGACCAGTAAGTCTAGTCTTTTTTTGTGAGTTCGAATTTTGTTCTACATATTTCTCCAGCTCTGTCTGGGGCCCTCTATTGTGATCCCTGTCAGAGCAGTTGTTGGTGGACATCTAGTTGTGCTGGACTCAGTCTGGTGGAGGCTGTGGTAGTTGTGTTCCATTAGTCCTTTTGACTAATGTTTTCCTTGTGTCTTTTGTTTTCTTCATCAGAAAGAGAATTTTTTGAGTCATTGGAGATGACTGGGGGGATTTATGAAACCTGGTAATTCTGGACTAAACGACAATTCTCTATTCTCTTTTTTGGGGGTTCAATTTTGGAGGAGGGCCCACCTGACCTGTGATTTCAGGGGTCTAGAAAAGTCTTTCCTCACTTCCCAGATACCATTGCCCCTTGGCACCAATAGTGCCACAGCCACCTGCAGTGCCTCAATAAGCATAGTTTCCTGGCTTGGCCAGACAGATGGCAGGTCCTGGGGGCTGAGAGGGGGAAGGGGTGTCACCCTGTGTGGCTGAGCTGGTTGTGCTTCTTCTAGCAGGCTTTGACAGGAGAGTGAGGAGAGGACTTATAAACTCAGTGATGCTGAAGAAGGAAAGGGAATGAGTGAGAAGCTCTGAGTGGGGAAGGAGGGTGCAAGGTGGGGGTGGGAGGAGCTAGATCAGAAAGACAAACGTTCCCCTGGCATCTGAAATGGAATGCCTGATTCCAGGTTGTTGTGGTGGGCGTTCTCTCTTTTTCTAAATCAGTAGTAGCTAGCATATTGTGTGGCCTTTCTTAAAGGATTCACTTGTTAAAAATACCGATTGCTGGGCCCATCTCCAGAGGTCCTGATTGCACAGCAGCACTGTGGTGGGGTCCAGTGATTTTTACGGGCATGGTCTGAGGGCTGTGGTGCTGCAGAACCTAGAAGGAGCAGAGGGACGAGGATCTGGCTGGGGGGCAGTAAGCAGGGGTTCTCCGGAATCTCTTTGTGCCCTGCAAGCACGTTTTTTAAAGCATTTAGAGTGAATGTTGATTGAGGGGAGTTTTGGGAGCTGGTGGAGATTAACCAGTTGCCACGGAATCATTCCGACTCATGGCGCCCCCATGTGTGTCAGAGTAGAGCTGTGCTCCATAGGGTTTTCAGTGGCTGATTTGTCGGATGTAGGTTGCCAGGCCTTTCTTCCGAGGTACCTCAAGGCAGACTTGAACGGTCAACCTTTTGGTTAGTAGCCGAATGCTTTTTGTACCACCCAGGCAGACCTGGTGGAGATTATGGGTCTAAAATCTCAAGCTCTCCTTTGCCATCCCTACTCCCTGAGGGCCATGTGTTGAGAAACACTGTCAGAAAGTATTAGAAGTGGAAGGTGCCTTAGGTGCACTGTCATTTTACAGATGAAGACAATGAGGCCCAGAGCAGTTACAGGATCGTGTCAAGGTCACACAGCTGGTTAATGGCAGGTCTGGGACTGCAACCAAGTGTCCTGGTTTCCCATCCAGTTCCCTACTAACTATATGCTTGTCCCCTCTGGAGTGGGAAGTTGGGGATGGGGAGGGGGTAGAGGTGAGGGGAAAAAATAGTGAGAATCGGAGGCAGCTGGACAACACTTATATTTTGTCCTTGTTGAAAACCGAGTCAGAATTAGGATAGGAATAATTTGGGTTTTGAATTCAAACGGTCAAACAATTCCTATTAAAATCACTAATAGAGTTATCTTCTAAAAGCAAGATGTACTTGCCCGGCAAAAAAGATTCCAAGTGTGAGACTTTTTTTTCTTCTTTAATCCCAGGGAGGGTAAATCCCCTAAAAGAGCTCACGTTTCAGATTGTCCTCCTAGTAACAAAATACTCAGATTAGCTCTCGGCGGTTAGGCAGAGTTTGCAGTGCCGGAGCAGGGTGAAGCTGGGCAGAGCGCCTGGGTGTGACAGCAGGCGAGCCGCCCGTGCGCTGCCCGGGGCCGGGACTGCGGCAGCGCGGGGCGGCGGGCACTGCGGGCGGCGGGCACTGCGGGCGGCGGGCACTGCAGCCCCGCGTCCCTCCCCGTGGCCAGCCTGGAGGCCCGCTAGAGGGGGCTCTGTGGGCACCAGGAAGCGTCCTTTTGTCAGCGCACGCGGGGAAGAGAGCGCTCATTTCCTTCCAGCCTTGTGCGGGAAATGGATTTAATTCTGGTGGCAGGGCTGTAAGGGAGGAGCTGGAGCAAAAACCTTTGTCAAGGAAGAGCAGCCTGTGTCGTCTGTAATTACCACTGACGCGAAGAAGCTGCATTGCTGGTGGAATTTCAGGCAGATGTGGGTAGAACAATCCTTTCTGTCTCTGTGACAAGTGCGGGTCTGCAGGATGGTTAGAAAACATTTCTTTGCAGATTAGCTGGGTGGATTTATTAAGCGGATCAAAACAAACAAACAAACCAAAAACCCCACAGCGGAAGACCAGAGATGGATAAGCTGTCGCACGGGAGGTAAGGCCGTCTTGGGAACGACACCGTGGGCTTGCCTTGGTTTTGTTCATTTTAAAGGAATGTCAGAATGGTGCAGTCTCGTTCCGCCGGGCTGGGGGGCTGGCTCGTCCGGATAGGTGAGTGTGTTTTTTTGTGCGTCTGCGTTGCAGCCCTTCCCCGGGGCGGTGTATGTTAAACCTAAAGATTTCTGTTGACGATGCAACATTGTAGGGTCTTTGGAAATCCGGGTGGCCGAGCGCTGGCCTCTGCGTGGGGACAGTCAGACCGATTCGCACTGAGAAGGGCGCCTTGGCAGGTGGGCCTTTCTTCTCGGTCCTGCTTTCAGGGGTAGAAAGCTGCCGCCGCCCTCCCACGCCGAGCCTTGCCAGGCGGCCTGGCCGGAGCTGGGCGCTTCCCCTCCGGGCCTGGCCATGGCCCGCGGGCCGCGCTCCGCTCCTCTCCTCCGCAGCTGCTGGGCGAGCAGGTGCGGTGCCAGCCGGCAGCCCGCTGCATCTTGATCAGGGGAGCTGGCACGTGACCCGGCCCGGGTGGGTTCGGATTTTTATGCGACTCAGCCACTTTGGAGGGAAAAAGGCCACTGTCCCCGAGGAGCTCTTGACAGTCTTTTCATCTCAGCTTCCATCTTCCCTCCCTTCTCTTCCCTGGCCTCCCCTCCCCTCCTGCAGCCGAGGAAGGGAACTCGCTCGGTGGGAGAGGCGGGGGCCGGCGTCCGTTTGTTTTGAAATCCAGACCACAGCCTACCTGGTGTTGGGGGAAGGGGTAGGAGGGGGAAAACTGCTTTAGGATTCGGATCAGGCGCTCGGGTCTGGCCTATTGTCTTGCCTTTTCTCCACACCCTGCCAAAAAAAAAAAAAAAAAAAAGCCCCAGCCCACACCCTATCAAATTCTTTGAAAATTGTCGTTTATTGGTGGCATAGGATTGTTACCCATCTGTTTCTTTACGCCCACTCCCTCCTCTTGCATTTTGTCGTCCAAGATTCAACGGACTTCATTGAGCCTTATAAATAAAAGAAATCAAATCTCAGTTTCACAAATGGACATACAGCACTGTTGTTTTCTGCCTAACTCCAAAGGAAGGGTTGACTGGACACCTCCCGGGAGCAAATGGCCTGGAGAGAAAGGTTGGACTCAGCTCCCTTCATGTCTAGTTTGTAGGTCCAGTTTAGGATGCAGGAAACGATTAATTTGTACAGTGAAAAAAAAAAAAGTGGGATTTGAAAATGTGTTTTCTTTTAAGGGAAAAGTAGGTGGTCAACATTTGAAGCAAAAGTGTTTTAAAGGAACATGTCCAGAGAGGATTGTTGTAAAATTTCGGACTTGTGAGTGACTCCTTCCATGGGCATAGGCATAGTACAATGCTAGAGATTTGAAAAAGGTGTTTAAAGTATAATATTTTTCCTTTATGATGTTCTACTTTCATTCTATAAAGTGATCAGAATTTTCTCAATGCCTCTTGATCAGAATTTTGCCCAGTTCCGCTCAATCTCTCCCCCAGAACTGGGTACGAGTACAAGCAAGCTGTTTCGTTATTAGTACGATGTCGATAGATTTTGATAAATCAGTCTTCAGTCCGAAATCCATAACATTTTTGTAGCAAGGCCCATGTTCTTTCTTGTACACCAGGTGCCAAACCCTCTTAGAAATATGCTCGCCACATACACAGTACACCAAAAATGCCCCAAATGACACATTTTTGCTTGCATAGAATTTGCTTTAAATATTAGTATAATACTAGAATTAGCAAATCTCAGCTATTCATAAGAATTTACACATGATCAAATGTTTTTACTGGCAGAGAGTTTGGTGTTAAAATTTTAAATATATATAAAAGATTTTGATAAATTTATTTATCACCTACCTTGTTCTACAAGAAATTTAAGACAGTTTACAGGGATTCATAAAACAGAGCAAGACAACCTAACTTAGGAGATGGAAAAGAAAAAAGGAGATTAAAGGTCAAGGCCTAAAATGATGTTAAGAAAGAAGCTAAGAGACAAACACAAGCTCCTGTACACTTGCTGTGAGTGAGGAAACAAATCCAGCTCTCCGCTTCCTAGCAGCTCATGCAAAAGGGAAAATTGACCAGTCCGTGGTTCGTATGTTCTATTCATGTGGTAACTCATTTGCTCAATTACTCACTCAACCAGCATTTAGTGAGAGCCTACTGTATGCCAGGTTCTTTGAGAGGTACTGGGAACAAAGGGGTAAAGCAGACAGACATGGTCTCTGCACTGACGGCACTTACAGATGAATGTCGGAAACAGACATGCATCAAGAAATCTCTCAAGTGAATATATAATTACGGATTGTGGTAAGTGCTGTGCAGGAAAAACACAAAACGCAACATGTCCAGAACATAAAAACACAAAATGGAAACGTTCTGAGAAGCACAACCATTCTCGAGTCTCAGAAGAAAGGAACTTTTTCTAAACATGACATAGTGTTTTCAGTGATGTCTTCAATCATGTCTTTGTCAGACAAAGGATGAGCTTCATAAGGCTGTTTATTATAGTGTCTCTGGGTGTGAGCTCATGATACCACACCACAGGGCAACCGGATTAGGCAGGATCTCTTAAACCTTTGAGGTCCTGAGGATATATGTATTTTGAGAGATCTATGAAATCTCTAAAATTAGTGATTTTATTTCAATGATAATCTAAAAAAAAAAAATAATAAAACATATTCTGGACTATCTTGATGGCCAGTCTAAAACCGATGCAAGGGCCTGTGCTTGCCTCTGGGTCTTCTCATTTGAGCCAGAAGCAGGCCTGGTGACCTTAGATGGCAGGCCTGGAGGCATGGATGAAGGAGAGGGGACCTTGAATAAAGACAAAGATGAGTTGGCACAGAGCACAGGCTTGCCAAAACCAAAAGAACAGTTCCCGGCAGCTATTGCCGTATTGGCAAGGAAGGAAGATATTGTATGGTGACTTACTTTCATATGCACCAGGTTGCAATAAATTATTAACAGCAGGTGTTGTAGTAAAATGCAATGAAAAAGTTGCTGTTGTTGATTTCAGCAATAATTGAATTAGATCTCCATTGACTGCAGATCTAGTAACTCCCCAGTAAGTCCCTTGTGTCCAAGAGAATGAGGCAGGTAATTTGGTGTAACGGTTAAGTAGAGCCAGGTTGCCTGACTTCAAATCTGTTTTTCTATTTACAAGCTGTAAGACTCTGAGCAAGTTACTCAGCTTCTCTCTTCACAGCCTCGTCTTATGATAAGATAGGGATAAATATATGGTATCGATTTCATAGTGATATTGCAAGGATTAAAGTAATTACGTTTGAACAGCTTGAGAATATACTAAAGTTCCATTAAGGTTAGGTATTATTACTATTTTTCGTAGTATGAATAACACCTTATGTGATGGTTAAGGTTGTGTGTCAACTTGACTGAGCTGTGATTCTCAGCGGTTTGGCAGTTATGATGTAGTTTGGCAGCTATGTAATGATGTAATCACCTCCTTAATGAGATCTGCTATGAGCAGTCAATCAGTTGAAAGGGAGTTTCCTTGAGGGTGTGGTCTGCATCCAATATATGTGGACTTTCTGGCAAAGCTTGCTGGCTTTGGCTCGCTCTGGATCCTGCAGCTGGCTCCATATCTGACCTCCGGTTCTTGGAACTTGAGCTAGCAGTTTACCTGCTGGTCTGGGGATTCATCAGCCTCCACAGCCTGTGAGCCAGTGGCCTGCCATCTTGCCTGCTGATCCCAGGATTCATTGGCCTCTGCAGCCTGTGAGCCAGAGGCCTGCTGTCTGACCTGCTGATCTTGAGTTTGCCAGTGCCTGCAGCTACGTGAGTCAGGAGAAGCCTCCAGCCTGACCCATGGACTTGGAACTTTCCAGCCTCTATAACCGTGTGAGCCATTTCCTTGATATAAACCTCTCTCTTTCTATATATATATATATATATATATATATATATATATATATATATGTATATATACACTTCACTGGTTTTGCTTCTCTGAAGAACCCAGCCTAAGACAATATGCAACATATATGTATGCATATACATAAAAGCCACTGGTCTGTCAGTTTGTCCTATTGTGGTGGCTTGCATGTTGTTATGATGCTGGAAGTTATGCCACTGGTATTTCAAATACCAGCAAGATCACCCATGGTAGGCAGGTTTGAGTGGAGCTTCCAGACTAAGAGTAGGAAGGAAGGTCTGGCAATCTACTTCTGAAACTTAGCATAAAAATGGCTTGGAGGCAGCGTCTGACCTCCTCCAATGCCACAAGGGGGAAGGAAAACCAAGATCAACAGTACAAGGCTGACTCCCATGAGGTAGAGGCCAGACAAGCCTCCTCTCCTCACCATCTTTACCGATTCTGACACCAACTGTCCCTCACACAGCACTCTCTACTTTTCTGCTGGTTTCAATAATTCATTGCTATGGCCATACAGAACTCACAGACCATACTCACAATTACGGGGTTTATTTGGGAAGTAACAGTTAGAATTCAGGCTCAGGAACACTTAGGATACAGTTCTTACATTGAGACAATCTCTTCCCAGCCATGCTCACAGGCACGCCTCTCCCTGGCCCTAGACCTCTACCCAAAGGCACTCAGCTTTCTCTCTATGTGGGCCAGGAAGTCTACCATGCTGTCTCCTGCTGCCGGGTCTCTCCTGCCACTACTTCTCACCACCGTCAGGGTTACAGCTTGCTCTTTCTCTCAGTCTACTGCTTCCAGGAGCTTCTCAGTGCAGGGACCCCGGTTCCAAAGGATGCACTGTCTGTTCCTGGCTGTTCTTCGTTGGTGGTGGTAGGATTCTCCTTTCTGTCTGGAATTGGCTCTCTTTTAAGGCAAAACTGATCAATCCCCTTGGTGGGCCACAATTACCCTATCACACAGTCCTGGCCATTCACCTGGGTGGGAGTTACAAGACCATGGCTAGAAAAGCCACACACAAAAGTAATTAATCATGCCACAATTAGTCAATGAAAACCTTATGAATCACAATAGAATATTGTCTGACTGGCTTGCGTTAGGCAATCATTAGGCAGGATCCGTCGCTGGAGTTGGACATCAGGTTTAGTCAGGTAGAAAGACCTCACACCATCAAGAAAGAAGAGCCAGGAGCAGAGTGTGTCCTTTGGACCTGGAGTCCTTGTGCTGAGAAACTCCTAGACCCAGGGGAAGGTCAATGACAAGGAATTTCCACCAGAGCCGACAGAGAAAGCCTTTCCCTGGAGCTGGCACCCTGAATTTGGACTTTAGCCTCCTAGACTGTGAGAGAATAACTCTCTGTTAGATAAAGCCACCCACTTGTGGTATTTCTGTTATAGCAGCCCTGGATAACTAAGACACCGTATTTATGTAGGTATTCCTCGATGGTTTGATAGCAGAATTTTTTGATCATGACTTTGATAGTCTTCAACTAGCAAACATTTTTGAGTTTATTGTTCTACCCAGCATGTTTATGTGTTGTCTGCATTAGTATTGTTGAAGTCAAAATTCAGAAAACGATAAAATGTAGACACTAGACCTGAGGTTACACCTTTCTCTTGTTAAGCCACAAATGGATTTTAGTTGTAGCAAAACAGTATTATCTGTTGCAGGAAATTCATTTAATTAGACATCTTGAAAGGTTGATAGTTGTATTTATTTGTACATTTGTTTTGGCATTTTAGTTGTATGAGAGCTATAAAACATAGCTGTTTTGAACTGGCCTTTATGAGTGTACATATTTAAGTTACCTTTCAATAAAAGTGGTTTAGGTCAACCCTGGAGTTCCATGAGAAATTTATTTCCTCTAAAAGAGGTATAAGCATTTTGACCTGTGGACAGGGACACACCCAAATTCTTGGAATCGAATGTTGAATCTTTAAAAAGAGATTGTAGCCCCAATGTTCAACTCCATATACCTTGACTGCCATGATTTTAGCCGGAAAGAATTTTAAAGCAGTAATACCAAAAACTGCTTCTGCCTTCAACAGCAGCAATATCCCCCAGACTCAAAGGGCACCCATGGAATGGCAGGCTTCCAGCAAAGATTCATCCTGGCCTGTCTTCTAAGACAGGCTGTGTATGAAATGTTCGCCAATGCTGTTGAATAAGGAGAAAAGACAGTCTATTCTCTGTGGGGTACAAGGTTTGAGTGTGTTGATTAAAACAAGTTTATCGATTGTATTATTTAAATCTGTTTTTAAGTTTTCTTTGTGCCTAAGTGATTGGCCAAAGATTATTCCATTATAATGGAGTTTTTAATAGCTTTCCTTTTGATTTATACACATCATATACATATATATGCATATATGTATATATACATATATATATATAGTTAAGTTGTTAGTTGTCTTTGAGTAGGCTCAACTTACAGCGACCCCACATACAACAGAGTGAAACATTCCCTGGTCCGTTATAGTTATACTTGATACTGTGTTACTTAGAGCCAGGTTTGCCCAGAGCTGATAGGTTTCCTGGGATGGGGGACATTCAGTGCTAGAATTAAGACAATCTTGGGCAAACTGGGATGGTTGATCACCCTATTTGATAAAAATACTTGGCGACTCTTGAGTCTTCATTGTGGAATGAAATTAACCTCATTTTTAAACTCTCTTTGTCTTGTTCATTTTTTGTACTTTTTTTGTCTTAAATTTTACTTTGTGTGTGTATATATATATATATGTGTATATATATATTTCTTGTTAGACTTTCTTTCCATGTCATTTGGATTGTCGTGCGTCTATATGCTAACCCTAGTGGCGTAGTGGTTAAGTGTTATGGCTGCTAACCAAAGGGTGGGCAGTTTGAACCTGCCAGGGACTCCTTGGAAACTCTATGGGGCAGTTCTACTCTGACCTATAGGGTTGCTATGAGTTGGAATCGACTCGATGGCACTGGGTTTGGTTTTTGGTTTTTTTTTTTAATATGTGTCTTAGTTATGTAGTGCTGCTGTAACAGAAATACCACAAATGAATGGCTTTAGCAAAGAGAAATTTATTCCCTCACAATCTAGGAGGCTAGAAGTCTGAATTCAGGGTGCAAGTTCCAGGGGAACTCTTTCTCTCTTTGTCAGTACTGGGGAGAGGTACTTGTCATCAAATTTCTCCTGGTCTAGGAACTTCTCAGTGCAGGGACCCCAGGTAAAAAGGATGCACACTCCTGGCTCTTCTTGCTTGGTGTTAATGAGTCCCCCAATCTCCCTTTTTATCTCAAAAGAGACTGACTCAAGATACAACCTAATCTTGTAGATTGAGTCCTGCCTTGTTAACATAATTGCCCGGAATCCTGCCTCATTTAACATCACAGAGGTAGGATTTACAACGCATCAGAAAATCACATCAGATGACAAAATGGTGGACAATCACACAATACTGGGAATCACGGCCTAGCTAAGTTGACACACGTTTTTAGGGCACACAATTCAATTCATAATAATATGTGTATTTTAAACAACATAATTGGGTTTTTCAGACCAAAGTTGCATTTATTATGTGGTATATTTGATCTTCTAAAATTTTATCTTATGCTTTTAAAAATAGTTCCAAGATATTTCCTTCCCCCTTTTCTTTTTTTTTTCTTAGCTTAACTTAAATGTAGCGCAAGATATCATTGTTGTTGAGATAAAAGGGAAGTTAGCCATACATTTTTTCTACTAGTTCTCATTGACATTAAAATCTATAGTAGTGTCTAGTTATTCTCCCACGAATGAGAGATTTATTATTATACTTTAATTTTTTTCCTGTCTCCTACTTTTTAGCTCCTTACCTTAAAAAATTAACGTTTAGATCCAAGTGATTTTTAAAAAAATACATGCTTTTGCTTTTCAGAATTATTTTTGCCATTTATTTTATGTTTTATAACCTTATTAAGAGTCATTATCTAGACTCTATAGATATGAGTTATGTAGGCTATAGTGCTCAGCCTCTTCCTTATGCTTGCTCCTTACTTTTAATTATTTCTTGATTTGTTGGAGTTTTTTTTCAGAAAAGATGGCATATTTTCTTAGTTCTTGCATGCTAAGGACATTTTTTATGTTGCCGCAACACAGTAATGCCATCCTTTTGGAACATACAGTTCTCCATAAAGACCTTTACACCTCAAAACTCTAGATATTGTTCTTTTGTCTTCTGGCATTTTGTATTACTGAAGATAAGTTTCTTGCCAATAGCTATAAAATAAGTTTAAGAAAGTCCATGAAAGTTTTTTCCTCCCTGTAACCACTACTTGGAAACCCTGATGGTATAATGGTTAAGTGCTACGGCTGCTAAGCAAAAGGTTCAAATCCACCAGGCACTCCTTGGAAACGCTATGGGGCAGCTCTACTCTGTCCTCTCAGGTCGCTGTGAGTCGGAATCGACTCGATGGCAATGGGGTTTTTTTGGGGGCGTTTAACAACTACTTTATTTAAAATGAACGAACAAAAACTTAAAAAAAATGTAAAACATAACATACATATAGAAAAATGCGTGACACAAATGAACCACTCAACGAATCTTGGGAGCAGACTATTGCCAGCTCCTAGAAGCTCTGGGCCCCCTTCTGACCACACCCTTCTCCCCCTGGAGGTAACTACTCCCTGTCTTTTATAGTAACCATTTCCTCACTTTTATAGTTTCATAATCTAAATTTGCACCCCCCAAAAATAGATCAGGCTTATTTCTTTTAAACTATAGAATTGGGATTGTATAGTTTGTGTCTTGTTCAAGGTTATGACTATAACATCTCCATGATGCCTACTTTGATGCTTAAATATCTATATCTATCTCTATCATCTATATCTGTATGTGTATGTGTATGTATACCTCGAATTCATCCCAAGAGTGTTTAGAGCCCCTTTGCCAGTGCTCTAAACTCACCTCGTGTGATCGTTGGGTGAGGCAATATGACCAAGGAGGAGGAAGCTGTTTGTGGAAGACGGTGGTCAGTTTTAGACGAGATGAGTTTGTGATGGGGATAGCTGGTGGAGCGGCAGATATGTGGGTCTGGGCTGAGAGCTGGGAGAGAGATCTGGGCTGGAGGTACCAGGTCATAAGCATATAAATGGAGATGGTTTCAAGATGGTGACATGGGCCTAAAAGTTTGCTTTACGTCTCACCAGAATGACCAAAGACAAATGAAATAAGAAAAACATCTATTTTTAGGTTTAGAAAGCAGATTCTTTAAGGAATTTCTAGAAGATATGGTACAGATATGCCAGCCAATACCAGCCAGCCCACGATTCAACAGGGGCATTCCTGGGAAGAAGTGAGTTGTCCTTCTAGTTGAGTCCTATCCCAGTTGAGTCCTAGAGAGTCTGCAAGCTAATGTAACAGTACTGGATGGGCTGTGGTGTAGTCAGAAGGGTGAGGGTAAGTGTATTGCCTCGGTTATCTAGTGCTACTATAACAGAAATATCACAAATGGGTGGCTTTAACAAAGAGAAACTTATTCTCTCACAGCCTAGGTGGCTAGAGGTTCGTATTCAGGGTCCCAACTCCAGCAGAAGGCTTTCTTTCTCTGTCAGCTCTGGGGGAAGGTCCTTGTCATCGATCTTCCCCTGGTCTAGGAGCTTCTCAGAGCAGGTACCCCAGGTCCAAAGGATGCAATCTGCTCCCAACATTGCTTTCTCTGCTGGTGTGAGGTCCTCATGTCTCTCTGCTCACTTCTGTCTTTTATATCTCAAAAGAGATTAAGATACAACCTCATCTTGTAGATTGAGTTCTGCCTCATTAACATCATAGTCAGGATTTACAACACATAAGAAAATCACATCAGATGACAAAATGGTGGACAATCACACAATACTGGAAATCATGGCCTAGCCAAGTTGACACATTTTGCGGGGACACAATTCAATCCACAAACAGGTATAAATCAACGGGCTCTAGGAACTTCATCAGAACTTCCATCTTGAGTGGCTGGGCCCTTAATCTTGACATGTGCTGAGGGAGCTCATACAAGGTCAGTCACCTCCAAGAGGGAAGGCCCCAGTTTTGATTACCAAAACAAAAAATCCAGTGCCATCGAGTCGATTCCGACTCCAAAGGCAGATAAAAATACAATCTGTCCTCCTTATCCTTGGGTTCCACATCTATGGATTCAACCAACCATGGATCCAAAATATTTGGGGGGAAAAAAAAAAGTTTCAAAAAGCAAAACTTGGATTTGCTGTGTGCTGAGCACTATGCTGAATGCACGTGAATGAAGTGATGTGTAGGCACACCCTGCTGTAACCTCCCACCATCTCACAGATCCTTGGTCTCTCCCCAGCACTCGTTGTTTGAGCATTGTTCACCTAGCCTCTCGTTCACTCCTTACTTGTGTTGTGTACACCCTTTGTTTCTGTGAAAAAACGGCTCCTATAAAGCAATGAATGAAGTGGTCAAAGCAATCCCTCAAAGGCTAAGAGGGAGCATAAAGTGCTATTTACATAGCACTTTACAACTATTTACATAGTATTTCATTGTATTAGGTATTATAAATAAAAATCTAGAGATGATTTAAAGTAAAGGGGAGGATGTGTGTAGACTATTTGCAAATATTACACCATTTTATATAAGGGACTTGAATATCCATGGAGTTTGGTATCTGCGGAGGTCCTGGAACCAATCCCCCCCACACACCCCCGCCCACCAGTATAGCGAGGGAGGACTGTAGATGCATAAACACATACATAAATGACATTTGGCCTAGCAGGAAATACCTCTAATGTATTTGATCTGACACAGGACCTCACCCCACAAGCTCCCAGGGTCGGACTTGGAGGCAGAGAGTTTAGGACATGGTTGTCAGAATACAGATTTCAGTGCCCCATTTAATATCTGGAATGGTCTTCCCCTGTGTCCAGCCTTGAAGTAACTGCAAAAATCTTACCAAGCCAAGTAGCAAATTCCTGTGGCTTCTATCTGCCATACACCTCAATCCCCACACACTGATAGGCAGCCAATTAGATCATACATGAACCTGTGAGACTTGGAATCTCAGGACTGGAGACCATATTAGCCTATGCACAAAATGAGGAGGGAGGCCAGGGTGAGGAGGAGACAAAAAACATCAGACATGAGGGAAATCATGGGCTATTCCTCCACTCCCCTCACTGGCTAATTTAGAGACACCATATGACTGCCTTGAAATGGGCACAGTGATTTCAGTTCTAGGAGCTTTTTTGAGGCCCGGGTGGACTGTGGTCCCTATGTTGACGAGCCTGCCTCTCCATTCTGCCTGGGCTAGTTTGCTTGGGTTTCCGTTTCATACAGCCACACTGCTCTTGGCTAGAACCTGGATCACACCAGAGCTTCCCAGTTCTCCTCCCTGCTTCTAGCCTAAACCCCCACCCTCATTCCAGAGTGATCTTTCTGAAAGAAAAATCTGATCTTCTCATACAGCTCTGATACATACTCCAGAGTGGACAAACCTCGAACCTCGAAAACAAGTGAAAGAAGCCAGACACAAAAGGTCACTTCTGTATGATCCCATTCATATGAAGGAGCCCTGGTGGCTCAGTGGTTAAGAGCTACAGCTGCTAACCAAAAGGTCAGCAGTTCGAATCCACCAGCTGCTCCCTGGAAACCCTATTGGGGCAGTTCTACTCCCTCCTATAGGGTCTCTGACTCCATAGCAGTGGTTTTATTCATATGGAGTATCCAGGATAAGTAAATCCATAGAGAAGGAAATTAGGTTAGTGGTTGCCAGGGGCTATGGGGAGGGGGAAATGAGGCGTAACGGGTATGGGGTTTGTTTTGGGGGGCATGAAAATGTTTGGGAACTTGATATAGGTGGTGGTTGCACAACATTATGAAAGTTCTCAATGCCACCAAAATGTTCACTTTAAGGTGGCTATTTTTATGTTATGTGAATTTCACCTCAATAATAATAATAAAAATCAAACTCTGTCATTTCTCTCCCCTTCATATAAAGCCCAAACTCCTTACTACCTCTCTGCTTTATCTTTTTCCCTTCACACTCCCCTAGGCAGGCTGAACCACACGTCTTTGGGAACATGCTTCCCAGCCTCTGGGCCTTTTCATGGGCTCTTCCCTCAACCCACATGCCCTACTCCCACTTTCTGTCTGGCACGGTGGTTCTTTTAGAAAGCCAATAAAATAGACAAACTTCTTGCAACCTTAATTATGATAAAAAAGATGAAGAAAAAAACAATACTAGGAATGGCACCCAGGGCAAAGGGGAGAGGAGAAGATTGAAATCATGAGAACGCTAGGCATTATTGTATTGTAGCATATGTGGAAATCTTGACGAAATGGACAATTTTCACAGAAAATATGAACTACCAATATTTACACGAGAAATAGGCTGTCATGATCCTGGATGGGAAGAACCAATGTGGCAAAGATGTGAGGTTCTTATGGTTTCTGCCTGCGGATGGCAGCCTGGCTGGTAACCAGAAGCCGTGCAAATTTGCTCCTATTTATGTTCCCTTGGTAATTTTTCTGAGGAATTTTGAAAGTGGTAGTTAAATGCTTGTGCTTATATGGGAATCATTTTCTTGAAGGAAAAGACAATACAAATGCATTTAAATGTCATTTATAAATTGTTTTTCTTGAGGAACAAACGGAGTTCTCCAACTTTGAAATGCGTGGGGACTTTTTTAAAATAAAGACAGAATATCATTTAACAATGGACATGATTTTCCTGCCCACGTTATTTTATCAAGTTTGCACTTCATGCTTGCTTGTCGGTATGGAGCCGACGTAAGGATCTCTTGGCTTTTACTTTTTAAAATCTATGGCGAAAAGACACAGGAAAAGTGAGGGTGGGCTCAGTTCTTTCCCCCTTTTCTGCGTCAGATGGCGGAGCAGCCGTGCTGATTATCTCAGCATTCCTTTATTTAGGGTTTATTCTCCTTCCCTCTTAACACACGTTTCTCTTGGAGCCTTCCAACACCCTCACTTGAGGCCTAAATTAGCTACATCTGTTACCATAGTTATGCAGCATCCAGCTTAACCCATTCTCCGCCTGTACCCAATCTACTGAGACTCCTTTTTTCTTATTTCATGAAATATGCCAGTATTTTTCCTTCTTCAGTCCCTCATTTTTTTAAGGTAATGTATATGCATAGTTAATACAGGTTGTCCCTAATTTATGACATGTTTGAGTTACTATGAGCTCTTAAAGGACAGCGCTTACGACTGGGGGTGGGGCAGTTGGCTTATATAACATCTGTATAACTGGAGAAGCAGGAAGCGCTGATGTTGAAACTGTAAGTTTATATGTAATGTTTCCAACCCCCAAGACAAATAAAGATTGGATTTATAAAGATACTGATAATAAAACACAATAACAATGAGAACTAAGAAAAAAAAAGAGAGATTTGACTTACATCAGAACCGACTTATGACAGAGTTGTGGGAATGAACCCCAAAGAAGCTGGGGACTACTTGTAAATCGAACAGGTCTGCAGGGTTTCTAATAAAAAAGCAACATCTTTGCCCCATCCTAATCCCCTATCCTCAGGCAACCACTTTTAGCTGGTGATTTTTTGTTCTGCTATTGTTATTATTTGGAAAACCTGGTGGCATAATGGTTAAGAACTATGGTTGTTAACCAAAAGGTGGGCAGTTCGAATCCACCAGACACTCCTTAGAAACCCTATGAGACAGTTCTACTCTGTCCTATATGGTTGCTTTGAGTCGAAATTGAGGTGATGGCATTGGGTTTGGTTTTTTGGGTTTTATAGTTATTTTTATACTTCAAAATAATAACTACAACATAATATATAAATATAACATGCATCTACTGCTATTTCTGAATTTACTGGCTCCAGTCATTGTCTAGTGACTTACTGCCATGAAAGTTGAAAAGGCAGCTTATCGATATCACCCCTTTATCTCCTCGCCGCCTTTCTTCTAGTCACCCCTGTAACACCTCCAGACAATATGTTTATTAAAACCTGATTTCTTATTCCATCGACCCTTGACTGAGTCTCTTGTCTCTCTACTTTGTGAGATTAGGCTATTCCCACCATCTCTCCTTGCCTGCTTCCCCCTTCCCTCTAGCTGTATTTTTACTTTATCAAATTGATAAACTATTCCGTGTGTTTCATAGATACAGTTGAGTTTCTATAATTTATCTATAAGGTGATTCTCAAAGCTAAAAACTCTTTAAGAGTGTTCACTACCTGACTAGGTTGATATTTTTCACTGCACAATAAGCAACATGCTAGGATTTCATATCCTTCTCAGGGATTCCAATATCTCCACCCTTGGGCCACTAAGTGAAAAATTTCCTGGGGTGAACTTCAAATGGTTTCTGTTATGCTAGCGTCTCTGGAACAGCTTCTCTTTTTCCAACTGTCTTCCACAGTACCTGCCATCTGAGTCCGGGACATTTTTAGGGCTCTGTCAGACAGATTGCTGTCTCCTTGGCTCCAGTATCCTCTGCCTGAAATCTCGGGTGAGAGCTCTATGTCCTCACACACTGGTCCCCAGATACCCACCTGCTTTTTACCCTCCATAAATTTGTTGAAATCTCTCGACTGGTGATGACCCATTTTTTCTTCATTTTGTTGTTGATGGATTATATATTTTTATATACGTAGGATGGTCTTGTCATCTGGAATTAAAAGCTAGGGTCATTAATGTTCAATCAAGCCACGCGTAGTAGTGATAACACAAACTATCGACATGACCATAGTATGAATTCAAACTCTAGTAAAGTTTCCTTTTCTTTATTATGAAAATGCCCTCACATAGTTGAAGTTGTTATTAGTTGCTGTCCAGTCAATTCTGACTCATGGTGACACCATACGTTACAGAGGAGAACTGTTCCATAAGGTTTTCTTGGTTGTAATCCAAGCCATGGTGCTTCCAATTGCTTCATATGCATGCAAAAGCTGGATGATGAGTAAGGAAGACCAAAGAAGAATTGAAGCCTTTGAATTATGGTGTTGGCGAAGAATATGAATATACCATGGACTACCAAAAGAACAAAGAAATCTGTCTTAGAAGAAGTACAGCCAGAATGCTCCTTAGAAGCAAGGACGGCGAGACTACGTCTCACATACTTTGGACATGTTATCAGGAGGGATCAGTCCCTGGAGAAGGATATCATGCTTGATAAAGTAGAGGATCAACAAAAAAGAGAAAGACCCTCAATGAGATGGACTGATACAGCGCTGCAACAATGGGCTCAAGCATAACAATGATTGTGAGGATGGTGCAGGACTGGGCGGTGTTTTGTTCTGTTGTACATAAGGTCGCTATGAATCCAAACCAACTCGAGGGCACCTAACAACAACAACTACTTTTAGATTAGCATTTGAACTGCAGTACTTCTTAACTCTGTTCCAGTATCTTCTTCCACTTGGAATAATCCGGAAACATTGAAACACTCTTCAACCCTCACTCAAAGATTATTGACTTTAAGTTTACATACAATTCTAACAAGCTCAGTTGGTTCTCTTCAGAAACTTCAGCAAAATAGAAATGGCAAATTATAAAGAGTTTGACTAATAGTCTAAAAGGGATTAGGTTAAAAATGAGTGATAAGAGACCATGAAAATTTTAGGAGCTTCAGTGGCAGTTATTGACTGAATGCTATGGAAGATCGTTTGTCAGGGTTGCCAATACTTGATTTAGATCCACAAAGTAAGGAATTGGCCCAGTGAACTAAGAGTGGATCCTCACAGAGAGAGTGGCTGCTGGCTTTTTTCACTTGGATGAGAGGGATTTGTGGGTGCCAAAGGCTCTTTGTTCAGAAAGTAAATCTGGAGTTAAGATGCATGAGGAATTTCAGTTACCTGTACATTATTGCTTCATTTCTCAGCAATGTTACGGATTGAATTGTGTCCCCCCAAAATATGCGTCAACTTGGCTAGGCCATGATTCCCAGTGTTGTGTAATTGTCTACCATTCTGTCATCTGATGTGATTTTCTTATATGTTGTAAATTCTATCTCTATTATGTTAATGAGGCAGGACTCAACCTACAAAATTCAGTTGTGTCTTAAGTCAATCTCGTTTGAGATATAAAAGAAGCGAGTAGAGAGATAGGGGACCTCATACCACCAAGAAACAAGAGCCAGGAGACTCGTGCATCCTTTGGACCCCGAGTCTTTGTCCTAAGAAGCTCCTAGACCAGGGGAAGATTGATAACAAGGACCTTCCCTCAGAGCTGACACAGAGAGAAAGCCTTTCCCTGGAGCTGGCACCCTGAATTTGGACTTTTAGCCTCCTAGACTGTGAGAAAATAAATTTCTCTGTGTTAAAGCCATTCATTTGTGATATTTCTGCTATAGCAGCACTAGATAACTAAGACACTTGGTAATGATCATTGAGACTGAAAATGAGAGTATGGCCCCCAGATACCCTTTTAGCTCAGTAATGAAGTCACTCCTGAGGTTCACTCCTCAGCCAAAGATTAGACAGGCCCATAAAAGAAAACCAGACTAAATGGACACAACAGTCCAGGGGCAAGGACAAGAAGGCAGAAGGGGACAGGAAAGCTGGTAATGGACAACTTCAGGTTGAGAAAGGGAGAGTGTTGGCATGTCATGGTGTTGGCAACCAATGTCACTACATATATATATATACAGTTTAATGAGAAGCTAGTTTGCTCTGAAAATCTTCATCTAAAGTATGATAAAAAAGAAAAAATAAATAAAAACAATGAAGAAATCAGTGACTATAATTAGTAATGAAAAAAGAAAAAAATTAAAAACTCTCTATAGGAAACCCTGGTGCCATAGTGGTTAAGTGCTACCGCTACTAACCAAAGGGTTGGCAGTTCAAATCTGCCAGGCACTTATTGGAAACTCTATGGGACAGTTCTACTCTGTCCTATAGGGTTGCCATGAGTCGGAATTGACTTGACGGCCTGGGGTTTGGTTTTTGGGTTTATAGCAAATAGGCGAATATTTGGGATTGATATTTCAAAAAATGAGCAATACAAATGGTCAATAAATATATATGTATATATACAAAAAGACTGAAAATGGTTTTTGGGATCCTGATATAGTCAACAAGTGTTTATCTAGCACCCCTCACGTGGAGCTATTTTTCTAGGTATTGGTGATGTGGCAGTGAGCCAGGTGCTCACACTCTACTAGAGAGAGACCCATGCTAAACAACCAAATAGACAGTTCCCAGTACTGATACGTTATGCAGAAGGTAAATTAAGGTAGCATGAGAGAGAGTGATAGGAAGAGGCTTCTTTAGATAGAGTGGCCAGGGAAGAACTCTCTGGGGCAGTGGCATTGGGTTGACTCAGGTGGGTTAGGGGGTTGGGCCGGAGGATGAGGTAGTGCAGGCTGATTGCAGGCATTTTCATGACGCTATTTGAGGCACTGTCATCAGCTGAGAGTGGGGTGAGGAGTGTGTGTGGGAGATCTGAGGAGAGATGAGAAGGTGACAAGTGGTCCACTTGAAAAGCCTACATGAGGGAAGAGTAGGTTGTCTGGTATTGTAAAGAAATCATTTGAAAGGTGTGGAGGTAATTTTGAGGGGAGTCCAGTCAGCACAGTTATGTGCAAGTGCCAGCTGCTCCAGGCTGGGAACAAGCTGACATTGGCTTTAATCAAGGCTGGGGCTTTAACCAAGGAGAACAGTGGAGGGGGTAAGGGAGGGGGCAGAGAAGTTAGAGGTGTTTTGCAAGGGAGTGTTTACTCATATGGACTATTTAATTTAAGCCGGATAATGAGGCATGTGAAGAGCGGAGTTTCGGGGTAGATGAAAAAGTAAATAGGATGTCTTATTGATGTTGGGAAGATACTAGTGTAAGTGGGCTAGAAGAGGACAGTTGAGGAGTAGGATGGGGACATCCAGATGCTGGAGGTGGTGATCTTATTGGTGATGGCGGGATCTAGGATATATGACCACGGAAGTGGGTAGCCAAGTTTGGGGTGGAAGAAGTGATGATTGGTATTACAGAGGCCAAGGAAATGTGAGGCCTGGGTGTTGGGGTAGATGGAATGAGTAAGGACAGTGATGGAGATGAAGATATCAGCCAGGAGTGAAAGTCCTCAGAGAATGTGAGGTGTGACCAGGAGAGTGGTGGAGGATGGCCACAGGAGGGGTGATGAGAAGTCAAGTTGGAAGACGTGCTTCGAAGGCAGTGGGATTCTGAAGGAAAAGAAATAGGTGGAGGTAGCTATAGGGTTCAAGGAGGATACTTACCCTGCACCCAGGCCCTGAGGTATGTGGGAAGTGAGAGAGTGCTGAGGGGAACATGTTCAGGGGAGAGGCAGACTTAAACCTTTTTGATTTTTGGATTATAGAAATGGAATTTATGTAGTTGGATTAGGAGGAACTCCAAAGAATGATGAGACTGGTCAATGACATTGGTTTCTAAGCAGAAAGGAAACAACAGAAGGGAGGCATTATTGACTTCAGGCTTGTCCAAAACTCAATTGAAAGCAATTAACAGGATCTGGTGTTGTTTACCAAAGCACTAGTCTCATGAGGGAGCTCCTAGGAGTTCTTAAGAATTGTAAGAAGAGGAAGAAAACTCCCTCTCCAGAGGCATCTTGTGTTTTTGTTTCATTAATTCCTGCATTACCCCCCTAGCCATAAATCTCTTGGAGGGGACAGGGGTTTCTGTCCTTTCTTATCACCGTGGTGCTGCAGCTTCTTGGTGACTTCCTTGTCTAGTGTGGCTTTGTGGATGGTGATGTTTAATGTAATAAAATGCCTATGGGAATAATGAGGATTGATGAAGAAGATGTACTTTCTTGTGATTCATGGGTGTATGCTTTTAGAAAAGGACTTTTTTGGGAAATGAAACATGTTTCAGGAAAGCCTGGGTTTTTTAAATGCGTGCCCAAAAATCTCAAAAAGGCACTCAGCAATCCCGTGGATGTTCACTTTCCCACTCTCCAAAATGACTAAATGTTCCCCCCTATACACTCTCCTTGGAAACCTCATCCAGACCTTGGCTTTAGACTGTTTATAAATGATGAGTCCAAAGCCTCTCTCTTACAGACATCTCAGAGCAAACTTAACATGACCCTATTTGAGCTCTTGATTGCTTTTCTCAAACCTACTTCTCTGCATTTTCCTTACATCCTTCTCCCAGTTGCTCAAGCCAAAGATTTTGGAGTTGCCCTTGGTTTCTCTCTTCCATTCCTTCTCTTGTCCAACCCAGGAGCAAATTCTGTTGGCTCAGTCCTCCAAAACATATTCCAAATCTTTCCATTTGGCTCCATAATAATAGCAGTTAGCCAGCATTTATTGAGTACCTTCTACCTGTCAGGCTCTGTGCTGATGGTATGTATTCATATTTGTATGCATTTAAAGCCTAACCATCACGAAATCCTGTGAGGTAGATGACATTATTAATCTCATTTTTGGAAGGATGAGAAAAGTCAACACATAATGGGCAATAAATATATCTTTGTGGGTTAAGTGAATGAATAAACTTTATAACTTATAGCTAGGTAATGGTTACATAAACCTCTGGTTTATGATTTTTAAAAAACCAATTAATTTTTTTTGGTTTATTTTTCTCCTTTGTTGTAAATATAATAACCGCTAGTGCTACTGATATACTTAGAGGAAGGTTTCTATGTCTGCTAAGCACAAATTACCATCTAAGTGCCCACAGGCAAACGTCCAAAGGGTGTGGGTATTATAGAATTTGTAGTCTCTTTGGCTTCCTCAAACCCTTTTTGACAATGGTCTTATGCATTTAAAACATTGAACGTATTTATGTCTGGTAATGTCAATATTGTAATGTGCCCTACTAACACATTGTATCTTGTATGTCCTTGAGAAAAATAAGAATTCTTTTATTTATTACACCACTGCATTTCCTGTAACCTGTGCATATATTGAGAAAATGATATTGAGGATCCAAGATGTATTTTTTTCCTAAGCTTCCTTTCTGTGGAACTATCTTGAGAGTATTGTGCTCTGTGTTGGTCATCATACTTAACAGGGGGATGATGAGAAATGGCTGGGGCTCAGGAAAAACCATCTAAAGTGGTCAAACAGATGGAAACTAGTTCCTGTGAGATGGTTTAAAAGAATTTGTATTATTTAGACTGGGGAAGAGCAGGTTAAACAACTACTTTATTATGCTGTTTAGTTTAAAGGAAACCTTTAGTATGTTTGTACATAAAATAAGACCATCTTTTGTAATGTGAATAATTTATCTAGCTTTATAAGAGTAAGTCCCTTAGAGGGGAGAGAAGGAGACACACATTCATTTTTTCTTGGTAATTTCTGTTTCAGAAACCCTGGTGGCGTAGTGGTTAAGAGCTACGGCTGCTAATCAAAAGGTCGGCAGTTCGAACCCACCAGGCGCTCCTTGGAAACTCTATGGGACAGTTCTACTCTGTCCTATAGGGTTGCTATGAGTGGTAATCAACTCCATGGCAGTGGGTCTGTTTTTTGTTTTTTTAAATTTCTATTTCAGCACTCTCTAAAGAATAAACCCTCTCTTAGAACTTCCAATGTGCCAAGGTATATATAACACCCTTACTATAGTCCTTCCCCTAGTTCAGTTGAAAGAAATATCCTGGGGAGTTTTATTCTGGGCAGTAAGATTCTTATATACAAGTGAACTCAGAAAAACTCAAAAGGAGCCCTAAGCCTCAGCGAGGGCCTGCTGACCTGACTTCTCATTCCAGCACTGCCTGTCCTTATGTTTATGGGTGACATGTGTCAGGTGTTATACATGTGAAACATTCCCACTAGAATTCCAAGATGTCAAAATAGAAGGGACCATAGAAGTCTTCCAGTCCAACCCTTAATTATAGAGATCAGACAAATGAAGCTGAAGAAGAAGCACTTACCCAAGGCCAGGCTGGTAATTAATGGCAAACTCAGGACTCTTGAAAAGCTATTCTTCAGGGCCTTTCGTTTCAAATGGTACAATCCCCCTTTTTAAATGTCGGTGTTTTCAGAATACTATTTGATTTCAAGAAGAAGAGTCAGGAAGAATATAAGTTCCTTATGTGTTCTTGTTGTGTACCCTCTAGTTGATTCCGACTCATAGTAACCCTATAGAACAGGGTAGAACTATCCCACAGGATTTCCTAGACTTTTTTTTTGTATTGTTTTTAGGTGCCATGGAGTCCATTTTGACTCATGGTGACCCTGTGTGACAGAGTAGAACTGCCATTTAGAGTTTCCTAGGCTGTAGTCTTTACAGGAGCAGATTGCCAGGTCATTTCTCCCTCAGGACAGCTGGTAGGTTTAAACTGCTGTCCTTTAGGTTAGCAGCGAATGTTTAACCACCAGGGTGGAGATGAGTGGGACCCAGGCAGTCTGTCTAGGTGGCCAAACCTCAAAGCTGACCCTTAGGTCTCATCTCTGGACTCTGGAAAAAGTTACAATGATTTTAAGAGTCAGTGATAAAGTTTTATATTTTAACTTTTGCTAAGAATTTATGCTTGTATATCCTATAAAGTCATGTCATATCTTTGGGTTCAGGAAAGAAAGAGAGAGAGAAAATACATTTAGAGCCCTGTTTCCCAAAGTAAATTCTATTCCTAAGATGTTCTATGAAATAAAATTTCCATGGTCAAAAGAATTTGGGAGAATCACTGAGCATCTAGGCTACAAAAGGCTCAGAGAGGTCCTGTAACAAGGACTTGTGTCTACTCTATTGATTTCCACACTTATTGGACAGGGAAAATTTTTGTTTGTATAACACCCTGTATTGGTTAAGAATTGCCAGCTGAATGAAGAAGAAACCAAGCCACAGTGGCTTAGCCAAGTAGGGCTTTATTTCCCCCACCTAGGTAGGCAGTCCAGGGAACCCTAATGGCATGGTGGTTAAGAGCTCGGCTGCAAACCAAGAGGTCAGCAGTTTGTATCCACTGTCCACTCTTTGGAAACCCTGGGGGGCAGTTCTACTCTATCCTATAGGGTCACTCTGAGTTGAAATTGACTCAACAGCAATGGGTTTTAGGGAGCCCAGAGGCCAGCAGTAGGGCTGGTGCAGCAGCTCATGATGGCACCAACTCACCAGGCTCCTCTGTCTCTCTGCTCTGCCATGCTTAGCAGATGGCGTTCTTTCTCATGGAAGTTTGCAAACCGGCTACTGCATTTCCAGCCTTCCACCCACCCTCTAGACAAAAAGAAGGAAGAGGAAGTGGTGAGGGAGAAGGGGCAACACTTCCATGAGGAAATTAGACTTTCCCAGAAATTCCCAACAGGCTTCTGCTTATATCTTATTGACCAGAATGGTATTAAATGGTCACCTCTAGCTTCAGGGAAGGCTGAGAAATGCAGTTATTAGTACCGTGAGCAAAATGGGGTTTTGTTATGAAGGTTGAAAGAGAGGTAAATATTGCCTAGGCAAGCTAGTACTGACTGCCACACACATAACTTCCCATACATTAGTGACCAGGAGATCTCCCTTGTTAAACATTTGCTCCAGTTGTCCTCCACAAGAGTCTGTTTCGTATAGAATTCCAGATTTTAGCATCAGCCTCCATGTTTAATCCTGCCAAACATTTTAGCTCAGCACAACTCAAGCAGTTGAAGAGTGCCTGTACTTGCATGGTTCCATGCTACACTAAGTGCTTTGTAAATTATTTAATGGCTTGATGTGTGTTTGCACTCCTAAGCTAATTTTATTTTCTTTAATGTGCTTTAATGGAATTTGGAACTGACCTCTCCACAACCCAACAAATCCCTTAAATACATAGCTGCCCTGTTTAAAGTTATATACTGGGAATGCGTTGTAGAAGCAACGCCATTTCTTCTGACCAACATTTAAAGCAGTGGGAAGACCGAGGCCTCCACCTTCTCAGAGCCAATGACTGCTGAAGAGCAGCTCAGGGGACCTCATCAGTGCCAGGGATCTTAATGATCACCATCATGGCCACACTTCTAATCATTAAGGGAGCCAAAACACATGGCTCCATTCTCAGCTATGGTGGACTTTTTGAATATAGATAAAATGAACCTGCAACGAGAAGCCAATTGAGGTACGAGAAGCCTGAGGCCATCTAACTTTTGAACTGTGTGGTTGCCCTTGTGAGACCCAAGGGAAAGGAAATATGGTACTTAGACTCATCCCGTATTGAGTCTTAGGGTAGAAATAGGCTCTATTCCTATTCAACCAATGAAGTAATAAAATCCAAGGGCAAGATAGGATGGCCATGGGGCTCAAGCCAACCCTCATATTAAGTAAGCTAAAAGGGCCCTCGAAACCTTCCTGATCTAGCCCAGCACAGCTACTAATAAAAAGTATAACTTAATCTGAAGTGTCCTTCAGCTCATAACTCTGAGATCAAATCCATCAGCCGTAGGTGTCTCTATGGGTTCAGCGACCATGGTAATCTATCATAATTGGACAGACCCCCAAATAGGATCAATTCAAATTCTCCACTGACAGTTGTTTTCAACCAACAACTATTGATTGTCTGCGGTATGTCAGGTGCTGTGTTAGGTCTGGGAATAGAAGAAATGAACAAGGAGATGTGGTTCTTGTCCTTCTGGAATTTAGTGGGGAGACATATTGGACAGGTCATACCAGTGTAATGAATATTACAAGGGAGATGGGCAGAGAATGAAAGACAAACCAACTAACAGAAAAGTGGGCCAAGGATAGGATCAGGCAATTCACAGGATAGGCAATTTTGCTGGCCAACAGACATGTGAAAAGATGTTCAACCTCACTACTGGTTGTTGTTGTTAGGTGGCATCGTGTCGATTTTGACTCATAGTGATCCCACGTGACAGAGAAAAACTGCCCCGTATGATTTTCTAGTCTGTAATCTTTATGAAAGCAAATTGCCAGGCCTTTCTCCCATGGAGATGCTGTGTGGG
This sequence comes from Elephas maximus indicus, assembly GCF_024166365.1. Lineage (NCBI taxonomy): Eukaryota > Metazoa > Chordata > Mammalia > Proboscidea > Elephantidae > Elephas > Elephas maximus. The sequence goes on from NC_064835.1 coordinate 65,324,278, forward strand.
TTTGAACTGCCAACCTTTCGGTTAGCAGCCAGTGCTTAACCATTGTGCCATCAAGGCTCCTTTACTAAGTAAAATGAACATTGAGATACCACTTCCCACTCAACGGATAGGTAAAAATTAGAGTTATAATACCCCGTGCTGAATGTGTATAAAGGGCTGATGACAATAGGAATTTTGTGCCTTTTTGGAAAGTAATCAGGCAATAGGCTCCATAACAAATTTGCAGTTTTTGATCCAGCAGCCTCATTGCTGGGAATATAGACAAGGATGTTATGCATTATTGTTTCTGGTGGTCAATATTTCTTTGATAATCTGATTCTACTGTATAGAAAGAGTTATTCTAAAAGCAACCAAGGAAGATACTCTCACCTCTCTGTGGAAAATGAGAACATGGTTTTTTTTTTTTAAAAAATGGTGTTGTCAAATTTATGGCACTAATATGTTTGCCGTGATGTGGATCATACACCATGCTGATTTTCCTTAAAATCAGCAACTATCTCTGAAGGGAAGCTTTTGGTGGGGAACTTAAAGAGCTCTAGAATCATGACCTAATTCACCTTCATAACAACACGACACAAAGACGCAGTTCTGTTTAGTGGCTCAGGAATCACACAGATTTGGGTTCTGGCTCAACCAATTATAAAGTTTACAACTTTGAGTAAGTTATTTAAGTTCTCTAAACTGGTTCCTTACCTACAAAATTGAGACAAAATTTCTATGGTGGGCTGTTGAGAGGATTACTGATATGTGTTTTGTGCTTAGCATTGTTGCCTAGCAGGTAGTGTATACTCAACTAACAAGAATGTGGTAGCCTGTATTATTGTTCAAAATATTAATACAACTCACTGGGGAAGGATTATATACTTCCCTACTCTACTGATGTCAGGTTTGGGAGGGGGAAAAAGAATATCTAGGGACCAGAAGGTTGATTATACTAAATTGTATTACTGTTCCATTAAATATTCCAGTTTTTCCCTCTTCAGTGCCCTTCCCTGCCCTGAGGATTACATATCCCTTTCCTGTTAAAGTCAGTCTTGACTATGCCATTTGCATTGGCTTATGAAATAGGGATAGAGGTAATACATTCACTTCTGAGTGAAAGCTTTAAGAGTCTCTTCATATTCTGTAATACTTTCTTTTCCCTCTACAAAGAAACTGGCCATGTCCCAGATGATGCCTGTTCCATCAACTTGTGCCCTGGTATGAAGACCTGGTGGGGTAGAGCCATTGCCAACCCATGAAGAACATGTAATGTGAGAGAAAAATAAATGATTGCTGAAAATGTTGGTGTTGCTTGTTACTGCAGCACAGCCCAGCTTACCCTGACTGATACAGTAGATAATAATGTCAAAGACAGAGATATAGAGACATAGAACAGATTCCAGAGATGGTTTCCTATTTATCTCTGCTTGAATATGTGACATTTTTAATCTTTTCTGGAGACTTGGGGTGAGGTGGAGGAAAGAATTCACATCATAAGACAATTAAGCCATCAAACCTGAGAACAGGAATGTTCTTTAGAAGTCAGCAAGTGGAGCATGGTGGCACAGGGGGAAAACAACTGTGGATACTGTGTTGTTCTCTATACCCTGCTACGAATACAAGCTCTTTCCTTGATTCTGGGCGGAGGTAATGAATCTGGGATGTCGAAACTTCTGTTTTTCCTATCAGCACAAACTTGTCAAGATTTTTTTAAAAAACTTTAAAATTTCATGCTGTTACAAGTTTCCAAGAAAGCACAGTATAGATACCGGTCTTATATCCAAATGCAGCAGCTAAAAGAAGCAAAGGCCTTGTACCATTTTGATAGTTGACCTACTATTTAAAAAAAAATTAATTTCAAATTGTAATCACCCTGCATGCAAGGAGAACGATTTGTCTATCTCTGAGGAATATTTCAGAAAGGTCAGTCTGAAGTTATAAATGGTTCTCAAGCCATTGATCCATAAAGAGATACCATCCCTGGAACACAATGTGTGTGTAGAAGGGAAAGAGTAATTTAGGAGAAGACAGGATGAGGTTTCTCTTGCCTGAGTGACTGTGCTGTGGTGTGATGGGAAAGCATTTACCATGTAGCTCTGGATTTTGATCTTGAGGCTCGTCTTCCTTGTGTGAATTTCCTGTTGGACTCTTAGCTCCTGGAGTGCAGGGGCCATTTGCTAAATCTTTGCTGTCTCCCTGGCACTTAGCCCAGTATCTCATTGGGATTTCAACAACTGTGAGAGGAGTGAAGAAATCAGGAGAGCAATGGTGCCCAAGTATGTTGTTATTGGGTGTTGTCGAGTTGATTTCAACTCATAGCAACTCCATGTGACAGAGTAGAACCATTCAAACAGAGCAAGGGGATACTGTGTGGTTTAAAGTCAGGAAAGGTGTGCATCAGGGTTGTATCCTTTCCCCATACCTATTCAATCTGTATATACATAAAAACAAACAAACAAACAAACAAAACCATTGCTGTCTAGTCGATTCCGACTCACAACCACCCTATAGGACAGAGTAGAACTGCCCCATATGGTTTCCAAGGAATGCCGGGTGGATTTGAACTGCCGACCTCTTGGTTAGCAGCATTCAACCTGTATGCTGAGCAAATAATCCGAGAAGCTGGACTCTATGAAGAAGAATGGGGCATCAAGATTGGAGGAAGACCCATTAACAACCTGTATTATGCAGATGACATAAACTTGCTTGCTGAAAGTGAAAAAGACTTGAAGTGCTTACCGATGAAGATCAAAGACCACAGCCTTCAGTATGGATTATACCTCAGCATAAAACAAAAATTCTCACAACTAGACCAATAAGCCACATCATGATGAACAAAAAAAGATTGAAAAATTTCATTTTACTTGGATCCACAATCAACACCCGTGAAAGCAGTAGTCAAGAAATCAAAAGATGCATTACATTGGGCAAATCTGCTGCAAAAGGCCTCTTTAAAGTGTTGAAAAGCAAAGATGTCACCTTGAAGACTAAGGTGCGCCTGACCCAAGCCATGATGTTTTCAGTTGCCTCATATACTTGTGAAAGCTGGGCAATGAATAAGGAAGACCAGAGAAGAATTGGCGCCTTTGAATTATGGTGCTGGCAAAGAATATTGACTATACCATGGACTGCCAAGATGACGAACAATTTGTCTTGGAAGAAGTACAAATAGAATGCTGTTTAGAAGCAAGGATGGCAAGACTATGTCTCACATACTTTGGACATGTTATCAGGAGGGATCAGTCCCTGGAGAAGGACATCATATTTGGTAGAGGGTCAGCGAAAAAGAGGAAGGCCCTTAACGAGGTGGTTCGACACAGTGGCTGCAACAACGGGCTCAAGTGTAACAACGATTGTGAGGATGGCACAGGACTGGGCAGTGTTTTGTTCTGTTGTGTGAGTTGCTATGATTCGGAACTGACTCGATGGCACCTAATAACGACAGCAATCTTTACTGAAGCAGATCTCCAGGTCCTTCTCCTGTGGAGCCTCTGCATGGGTTCGAACTGCCTTTTGGTTAGTAGTCAAATGCTTAACCATTGTACTACCAGGGCTCTTTGATACCTAAGTAAATCCATCCAAAAGCATTTGTCTGAGGCTCGGATGCTGATCTGGCAGCACTAGGCTTTGTGTCACTGGGGGGAAGCCCCACCTGGGGGCTGTTGCTATATTCCAGGTGAGTGTGGGTAAGAGCTGGAACTCTGGAAAGGGTGGGAAATTCTGATGGCCAAGGGCTCAATATGAGTGTGCTATGTCTACACAGGAACCTGGTGGCATAGTGGTTAAGTGCCACAGCTGCTAACCAAAGGGTCAGCAGTTCAAATTCACCAGGCGCTCTTTGGAAACTCTATGGGGCAGTTCTACTCTGTCCTATAGGGTCGCTATGAGTCGGAATCGACTAGACGGCACTGGGTTTGGTTTGGCATTTTTTTACGTCCACACAGCTAGTAAACTACCAAGTAAAGACTTGAATCCAGATATTTTGACTGCCAAGCCAGTGTTGTCCTGTCCTACCCGTCTGGGAAGCGGCAGAATGTAGTGGGTAAGGACATAGCTCTGGAGTCACATTGCCCGAGTTAGAATCCTGATCGTACCACCTACTAGTGGTGTGATCCTGGGCACGTCTCTTCATCTCTTTGTGACATGGTTTCCTCATCTGGATGGTACCTACTTCATTAAACTTACTGTGAGGATTAAAGGAGTTAATGCCTGGAGTTGGTGCCTGGCCCTGTTAGCTGTCCCACAAGTGTGAGCAACTGCCAGCTCTACTCTACCAGTGCTTTTGATATTTGCATCTCCCTTAAAGCTCCAAAATGAGAAGGAAGATTAGTAGCGAGCAATGGGAGGGACCCATCGGAGAGACTGGCCATGACAAATACGTCCACTCCCCCGTGACGAGAGTTGTAAGGGCTCAGACGAGAGACTTATTAATTCTGCTCTCAAGATCAGAGAAAACTTCAGACAGCGGCTGACATTTGAGCTGGGCCTTGCAAAGCAAGTTGGAATTCTCCTGCTTGGTTTGATTCCTTCTTGGAAGAGTCATTTTAAGCACAAAAGCTATTTTTTATTTATTGGTGCTATTTTATCAGTGATAATCACAATTGCTGGGAAGAAAAGGTACCAGGCTCACTAGCATGTTATTATTATTTGTATTCTGTCAAGTGGAAATCTATTATTTAAGACTTTCCCCCATCATTTACACAAACCTATTTTACCTGTAGGTTTTAAAATAGATTTGTTTCACAGTGAATTTAGGTTCAAACAGTCCTTGTTTTGGCAATAATCTCCATTGAGAGACATTTGTACAATGCATACAGTTAATCTGTTTCTGTAGCTATCGGCTACAGGGGTTGACTCAATTTATCTCCTCTCCGCAGGGTCTTTTGTTGCCCTTGGATACCTACCCTGCATATGTCCATGAGCGTATGTAACTGATTAATCATAAAAATAGTGACACTCCTTAGAGTAATTGGACATTATATAAAAACTGCCTGCTGTGCTTTCTCAAGAAAGAGGGGCAGGCAGTCTACCAGTTAGGACAGACAGCTGTTCTCCAGGGAGGATTAGTCTGGCTTAGGAAAGGGGTTTCCCCAGCACATGGTGTTTCTCTGCTTTGTGCTGGGACACTAGAAACCGTGCTAACCTCAGAGGTGGCCTGTGCCCCAGGAGGAGACCAGCCCACTTTATATCTAAGTACCATTTCCACGTTCCTAAGGCCTGCTCCCCACGGTGCAAGCTTGCTCAGTCTCTGATTCAGTACTTTGTGGCACTGTCTAGAAATGGGCTGTGGGAATGAAAAACAAGTAAGAAACGACCCTATAACAAAGATGGGGTTGTTGCTGTTACTTGCCATTGAGATGGCCTCTGACTCATAACCAGGGTCAGATTATCCAAAAGGTATTCACATGGGTTTCATTACATCTGTGATGTGAAATCGTTCACTATGAATTAGTAAGTAGGCACAAGTAAGCCCATGTTTACCTTGGTTACTGGGTCATCCGCCCCTGTCAATGACTGTAATTTTGAAAAAGGCCACAAAGTACTGAATCAGAAACAGCAAGTTTACACTTGAGGTGGAGGCGTTAGGAGCATGGAAATGGTGCTTAGATATAAAAGGGGCTGATATTTTCCTGGGGCACAGGCCACATTTGATTCTGTAGGAAGGTGCTGTGGGGTTGGGAGAGAGACAGATGCCAGCCATTCCCAGAAGCAGAGTCTTTGATGTGGTGAAACAAATGTGAAAGTTTTTACTGGAGATGATCTGGTAAGCATGGTAAGCACTGTGCTTACCTTGCCTATTGGATAATCTGCCTTTGCTCTTGGTGACCCCTTGCACAGTGGAACAAAATGCTGCCCGGTCCTCCACCATCCTCATGACTTGTTGTAGATTGGACCATTTTGGATTTTCAGTGGCCGATTTTGGGAAGTAGATAGCCAGGCCTTTCTTCCTGGTCTGTATCAACCTAGAAGCTCTGGTGAAACTGTTCAGCATCATAGCAACACGCAAGCCTCTGCTGACAGGTGGTTGGTGGCTGCACATGAGGTGCTTTGGCTAAGAAGCCAACCTGGCTCTCTTACATGGATAGGATAAAAAACCCACTGCTGTTGAGTCGATGGATAGGGTAGGGATACTTTAATAATTCACCTTGAAATCTTAGGTTCAGTTCCATTACCTGATCCGAATCTTGAAAGAAGAAAACCAGAGGGCACATCTAGGTCACCACCAAGCCCTGGTTGATTTTTGTCTCCTAAACATCCCCAAGGAGCATTGAGGGCGGCAGCTTGAACCCACCAGCCACTCCTTGGAAACCCTATGGGGCAGTTCTACTCTGTCCTATAAGGTCGCTATGAGCGGGAATTGACTCGACGACAATGGGTTTTTAGGCGGCTCCGAACCCACCCACTTTTCCCCATTTCCCCTGAGTCCCAGCCCCATCATCCCCACCTGAATACCTGCAGCAGCCTCTAACTGGTCTCCCCATGCTGACTTTATTTTTCCTGCTGTAGCCAATGTGAGTTTTTCAAAATACAAATTGGGCTTTGTGTTTTCCTGTTTAAAACCCACTAGTTATTGTTGTTGTTAGGTGTTGTTGAATCGGTTCTTATTCATAGTGACCCTATGTACAGCAGAATGAAACACTGCTCAGTCCTGCACCATCCTCACAGTGATTGATGTGCTTGGGCCCATCGTTGTAGCCACGGTGTCAATCCATTTAGTTGTGGATCTTCCTGTCTTTTGCTGACCCTCTACTTTACCAAACAGCACGTCCTTCTCCGGAGACTAGTCCCTCCTGATAACATGTCCAAAGTATGTGAGACATAGTCTTGCCATCTTTGCTTCTAAGGAGCATTCTGGTTTTACTTCTTCCAAGACAGGTTTGTTTGTTCTTCTGGCAGTCCATGATATGTTCAATATTCTCCACCAACACCACAATTCAATGGCATCAATTCTTCTCTGGCCTTCCTTATTCATTGTCCAGCTTTCACATGCATATGAGACAATTGAAAATACCATGGCTTGCGCCAGGCACACCTTAGTCCTCAGAGTGAGGTCTAGCTTTTCAACACTTTAAAGAGGACTCTTGCAGCAGATTTGCCCAATGCAATATGCTGTTTGATTTCTTGATTGCTGCTTTCATGGGCATTGATTATGGATCCGAGTAAAATGAAATCCTTTACAACTTAATATTTTTTGCATTTATAATGATGTTGCTTATTGGTCCAGTTGTGAGGATTTTGTTTTTTTTAAGTGGAGGTATAATCCATACAGAAGGCTGTAGTCTTTGGTCTACAAATTGGACTTTGTATTTCCCTGTTTAAAACCCACTAGTGCTTCCTGTTACTCTTAGAAAAAGAGCGAAAGTCCTCTCCGATTACACTTGCCTCTTGCCCACTCAGCTTCAGCCACACTGGGCTTCTTTTTACTCCTTAATTTACCAAGTGCTTTCTAGCCACAGGGCCTTTGCGCTAGCTGTTCCCTCTGCCTGAAATGCCCTTTCATGGGGTCCTCCTTGGCTAGTTCCTTCTTGTCATTTATATCTCCTCTTCAGAGGTGAATTCTCTCTCTCTTTCAATACAGAAAAATTTTGAGAATATAGAAAAATACAACTGTTTGAAAATAAGTTGCAAAGATAATGGGCATTTACCCCTATATGATCAATTTTTTTTTTTTTAAATCCAGTGTGTATTTTCTAAAAAACTGTTATATAACCAAATGTAATGATCAAAACCAGGCAACTAATATTGGTACAATACTATTGCTTAATCTAAGACTTTGTTTAAATATTGCTAGTTGTTCCATTAATATTCTTTTAAGCAAAAGAAAACTTTTCTTTTTTTCTCGTCCAGGATTTGATCTGAGATCATGCCTCTTTGAGCTCCCTTAGTCTGCAACAGTCTTTATCTTTTGTTAACTGTGACATTTTTCAAGGGTCCAGTTATTTTGTAGAATGTTCTTCAGTTTGGATTTGTCACGTGGTTCTCATAAATGGGCTCAGATTATGCACTCTTGACAGGAAAACCACAGCGGTGATGCTGTCTCTTCTCGGTGTATCCTATCAGGTGGCACATGTTGGCTTTACTGGATTATGGTGGTGTCTACCAGGCTTTTCCACTGTAAAGTTACTGTTTATCTTTTGTAATTACTAAGTATCTTGTAGAGAAGATACTGTGAGACTGTAGATATCTTGTTTGTCATCATAGTTTTGCCTACCAGTTTTAGCATCCACTGATGTTTCCTGCTCGAAACAGTTATTATTATGGTGGTTGTCAAATGGTGACTACATCAACCTTCTTTTCTATTCATAGCTCTTATCACACTTTTGGAAACCCTGGTGGTGTGGTGGTTAAGAGTTACGACTGCTAACCAAAAGGTCGGCAGTTCAAATCCACCAGGTGCTCCTTGGAAACCGTATGGGGCAGTTCTACTCTGTCTTTTAGGGTCGCTATGAGTCGGAATTGACTCAACGGCAAAGGGTCAGGTATTACACTTTAAAAAGTGTGTTATTTATTATATGCATCTACGATGTAAAAACCTAAACATCAACCCAATTGCTATTAAGTGGATTTCAACTCATGGCAACCACATGTGTTGCAGAGTAGAACTTTTCCATAGGGTTTTCTTGATTGTAGTCTTACAGAAGCAGATCTCCAGGCCTTTCTTCTGTGGCTCTGCTGGGTGGTTTGAGCCACCAACCTTTAGGTTAGTAGCCCAGAGCAAACCCTTTGCACCACCTGGGGACCTACATAGGATCCTTCCCATCTCGTCACTGCTGTATCTCCCCTGTTGCCTGGAACAGTGTCTGACCCATAGGAAAAAAAAAAAAAAAAGGCTCTTAGAAAATATTTGCTTGATGAGTGAGTACGTGAATGGCTGAATGGCTGGATATAACCCAACAGAGTTTGGCTCTTAAATGTCACCCCCACTGGCCTCTCTAGGCTCCTCAGTTTTGCTCTGCCCACACTAGCCTTCCTTTGATCTCATGTGCTTACTTTGCTCTGATCCACCACAGGACCTTTGTACATGCTTATTAGTGCCCCTGCCTGAAACAGTTTCTCCTTCTGCTTCATTGTTGATTTTTGTTATTTTCTACAATGTCAGCTCAAATACTACTTCCTCTACTAGGAGCCAATTTCTCCAAGTATAGATATTCCTGGCACTGTGTGTCTGTCCTTCATACCCCCTATCACAGATTCAAGTACAATTGTTTCTGTGATTATTGAGAAATGCCTGTTTCTTGCACCAAACTGTAACTTCATCTTTGCTGGACTTTGTTTAAATCTTGCTAGTTCTTCCACTAATACTCTTTTTTTAACAAGAGTTACCTGGTTTTGCTCACCATTCAACCTTGTACATAATCACTTGTTGAGTGCTTTTTTCCTCAAAGTTGAATCACTGTCAACATCTAGCAGCAATGCTCATTTCTTCTCTGCAAGCGTCTAATCTGGATGGAGTTAATTAAATGAGCTCTGTAGTTAATTTAAGTCTCCAGTGTTTGGTAGAAAATTCTTCTCAGTGTGCTTTTAACACTATCAAATATTCAACAATGCTATTAAAAGTTTCCTTAGCCTTATTTCTGTCAGATACTTCCTTAGAGTTTTAAAATCATCAAATGCATTTTGTTTGGAATCCTAAGTCCAAATGTTTTTATTTTCAATGCTGAATGAATATGTAGGCAGGTAATATTATGACCCTAAGTTGCCAAATGAAAACTCATTTGATTTATCAAAAATATCAACAAGATATGCCAACGAGTGCACTCTTGTTACGTTTCAGAGACCTTTAGTTAAGATCTTCTTATCAGAAAAATAAATTCAGAGTAATTTTTTGTCTCAACTGAAATATTTACACCAACACCTTGCCTTGGAACAGCTAATCAACTTTAGAATGCAAAATGAATATATGGGAATTCACCGCCCAAAGTATTACAAGTAATTCTGAGAAGCAAGCCGTTTAAAGACAATGTGTTCATTTGCTTGGCAAATTAAAACCTTGATCAGAAAGGCACTGATACCTCCTTAATAGCCTGGCTTGTCTGTGCCAGCACAGTGAGTAAGATGCTGCAGCCAGAGCCTCCAAGAGGCTCTACCCCTGGTATTTTCCTCTGACAAATCTTTCAGACGTTTACAAACTTATTTGATAGTGTTAGACATGGAGCCAAATGCCTAAAACTGTCTTATCTTCTGCTATGAATTTTAAGTATTTTGAGCCAGGTCTTCCCCCTGTAAATGACCTGGGTGGCTGTAAGGTACCAAAGAAGTAGCATAGGGAGAACCACGTGACACCTCCTTCTTTACAGAAACCAAACATTTCCTGGAGAGCAGAGATGCCTAATGCTTACATTGATCTCATAGGAATTCAACTCCAGGAAAAACAGTAAAAATACAACCAAATTCTATTTTGCACAGGTCCCTCCTTGAGTGGTACACTACACACATATTATACAATTACACATGCACATGGCAGTGTGGGGGTGATACATACAAAACCACGCTCTGCAAATCACGGCCATTGAGGAAATACATGTTCAAGAATAATTTTGAAAGAGGACAATACAAGGTGGGGCCAAGATGGCGGAGCAGTCAGACACTTCCTGTGGTCCCTTTTACAACCAAGACCCCCCAAAACAAGTGAATTGATTATATATGACAGGCTAGGAGCCCTGAACATCAAAGGCAAAGTTGAGGAATTAGACTGAGCAGCAGGGGGAGGGAGAGATGGTTCAGAAGCAGTGAGGAGTTGCCAGACCTGACCTGGTGGGAACGACACCCTGCAGGTGCCATATATGGGATGACATATATAAAGCCTTGAAGGAAAAAAAAAAAAATTGCCAGCCAAGAATTATATATCCAGCAAAACTGTCTCTCATATATGATGGCAAAATTAGGACATTTCCAGCAAACAGAACTTTAGGGAATTTGCAAAAATCAAAACAAAATTACAAGAAATACTAAAGGGAGAAAGTAACATCAGATAACAACACAAAACTAGAACACAGGACAGAGAAACCAGATATCAACGAAGATAGGGAAATCACAAAAATAAATTAAAGCTAAAATACTCAAAACAGGGAAACAGAGATGTCATTATGTAAAAAATGACAACATTAAAACAAAAAAGAGGGACTAAAAAGTGTAGTCATAGATCTTTCTTATGGAGAGGAAGTCAAGGTGATATAAAGAAATAAAAGATTAGTTTAAACTTAGAAAAATAGGGGTAAATATTAAGGTAACCAAAGAGGAAACTAACAATCCTACACATCAAAATAAAAGACAAGAAAAACATAAAGACTCAGCAAATACAAAATAAACAACAATGAAAAAGAGGAAAAGAAAATATATAAAGAAAAATGACTCAGCGCAGAAAATTAAGTGGAACAAAGAAACTGTCATTAACACACAAAAAAAGACATCAAAATGACAGCACTGAACTCAGACCTATCAATAATTATGCTGACTATAAATGGACTAAATGCACCAATAAAGAGACAGAGAGTGGCAGAATGGATAAAAAAACATGATCCGTCTATATGCTGCCTACAAGAGATACACCTTAAAGACTCAAACTAAAACTCAAAGGTTGGGGAAAAATACATCAAACAAACAACAATCAAAAAAGAGCAGGAGTGGCAATATTAATTTCTGACAAAATAGACTTTAAAATCCAAACAAAAGATAAGGAAGGACTTTATATAATGATTAAAGGGTCAATATACCAGGAGGATGTAAGCATAATAATACTTATGCACCCAATGAAAGGGCTCCAAAATACATAAAACAAACTCTAACAGCATTGAAAAGAGAGATAGGCAGCTCCACAATAACAGTGGGAGACTTCAACACACCAATTTTGGTGGAGGATAGAACATTCAGAAAGAAGCTCAATAAAGACATGGAAGATCTAAATGCCACAATCAATCAACTTGATCTCAAAGACATACACAGAACACTCCACCCAACAGCTGCCAAGTGTACTTTCTTTTCCAATGCACATGGAACATTTTCCAGAAGAGACCACATATGAGGACATAAAACAAGACTTAACAGAATCCAAAACATTGAAATATTACAAAGCATCTTTTCTGACCATAAAGCCATAAAAACAGAAATCGGTAACAGAAAAAGCAAGGAAAAAAAAATCAAACACATGGAAACTGAACAACACCTTGCTAAAAAAAAAAAAAAAAAAAAAACCCACTAGGTTATAGAAGATATTAAGGACAGAATAAAGAAATTCATAGAATCAAATGAAAATGAAAACACTTCCTACCAGAAACTTTGGGACACAGCAAAAGCCATGTTTAGAGGTCAATTTATAGCAATAAACGCGCACGTCTGAAAAGAAAAAGTGGCCAAAATCAGAACATTACCCCTACAACTCAAACAAATAGAAAGAGAACAGCAAAAGAAGCCCTTGGACACAAGATGAAAGCACATAATAAAAATTAGAGCAGAATTAAATGAAATAGAGAATAGAAAAACAATCGAGACAGTTAACAAGACCAAAAGCTGGTTCTTTGAAAAGATCAATAAAATCGATAAACCATTGACCAAACTGACAAAAGAAAAACAGGAGAGAAAGCAAATAACCCAAATAAGAAATGAGATGGGCGATATCACAACAGACCCAACTGAAATTAAAAGAATCATAACAGAATACTAAGAAAAAGTGTGCTCTAACAAATTTGAACATCTAGAGGAAATGGACAAATTTCTAGAAACACACTACCTACCTAAACTAACAGAAACAGAGGTAGAACAACTAAATAAACCTATAACAAAAGAAAAGATTGAAAAGGTAATTTAAAAACTCCCAATGAAAAAAGGCCCTGGCCCTGATGGCTTCACTGGAGAATCCTATCAAACTTTTAGAGAAGAGTTAACACCACTACTACTAAAGGTATTTCAGAGCATAGAAAAGGATAGAATACACCCAAATTCATTCTACGAAGCCAGCACGACTCTGATACCAAAACTAGGTAAGACACCACAAAAAAAGAAAATTACAGACCAATATTCCTCATGAACTTTGACACAAAAATCCTCAACAAAATTCTAGCCAATAGAATTCAACAACATGTCAAAAATATAATTCACCATGACCAAGTGGGATTCATACAAGGTATGCAGGGATGGTTCAAAATTAGAAAAACAATCAATGTAATCCACAACATAAATAAAACAAAAGATAAGAACCACATGATCTTATCAATTGATGCAGAAAAGGCATTTGACAAAGTCCAACGCCCATTCATGATAGAAACTCTCAGCAAAATAGAGTAGAAGGGAAATTCCTCAACATAATAAAGGGCATTTATACAAAGCCAACAGCCAACATCATCCTAAATAGAGAGGTCTGAAAGCATTCTCCTTGAGAACAGGAACCAGACAAGGGTGCCTTTTATCACCATTCTTATTCAACATTGTGTTGGAGGTCCTAGCCAGAGCAATTAAGCTAGAAAAAGAAAAAAGGGCATCCAAATTGGAAAGGAAGAATTAAAAGTGTCTCTGTTTGCAGACGGTATGATCTTATACACAGAAAACCCTAAGGAATCCTCAAGAAAACTATTGGACCTAATAGAAGATTTTAGGTATGTATCAGGATACAAAATAAACATCCAAAAATCAGTTGGATTCCTCTGCACTAAGAAAGACAACGACAAAGAGGAAATCACCAAATCAATACTATTTACAATAGCCCCCAAGAAGATAAAATACTTAGGAGTAAATCTAACCAGAGATGTAAAAGACCTATACAAAGAAAACTACAAGACACTACTGCCAGAAACCAAAAGAGAACTACATAAGTGGAAAAACGTACCTTGCTCATGGATAAGAAGACTCAACATTGTGAAAACGTGTATTCTACTCAAAGTGACCTATAGATACCACGGAATTCTGATCCAAATTCCAATGGCATTTTTTAATGAGATAGAGAAACAAATCACCAACTTCATATGGAAACAGAACTGACCCTGGATAAGTAAAGCATTACTGAAAAAGGAGAACAAAGCAGGAGGCCTCACGCTACCTGATTTTACAACCTACTATACCACCACAGTAGTCAAAACAGCCTGGTACTGGTACAACAACATATACATAGAAAAATGGAATAGAAGTGAGAATCAAGACTTAAATTCATCTACCTATGAGCAGCTGATATTTGACAAAGGCCCCCTAAGTCTGCTAAATGGGGAAAAGACAGTCTTTTTAATAAATGGTGCTGGCATAACTGGATATCCATCTGCAAAAAAATCAAACAAGACACATACCTCACACCATGCACAAAAACTGACTCAAAATTGATCAAAGACCTAAATATAAAATCTAAAATGATAAAGATCATGGAAATAAAAATAGAGACAACACTAGGAGCCCTTATACATGGCATAAAGAATATACAAAACATTTCTAACAATGCAGAAACACCAGAAGAGAAACTAGACAACTGGGAGTTCCTAAAAATCAAACACTTATGCTCATCCAAAGACTTCACCAAAAGAGTAAACAGACAACTCCAGACCGGGAAAAAAATTTTGGCTACGACGAATCCGATCAGCATCTAATCTTTAAATTCTACAAGATGCTGCAAAACTTCAATAATAAAAAGACAAATAACCCAATTAAAAAATGGGCAAAGGATAAGAACAGACGCTTCACCAAAGAAGACATTCAGGCAGCTAACAGAAACATGAGGAAATGCTCACAATCATTAGCCATTAGAGAAATACAAATCAGAACTACAATGAGCTACCATCTCACCCCAACAAGGCTGGCATTAATAAAAATAACATAAAATAATAAAAGTTGGAGAGGTTGTGGAGAGACTGGAACACTTATTCATTGCTGGTGGGAGTGTAAAATGGTACAACCACCTTGGAAATTGATTTGACACTTCCTTAAAAAGCTAGGAATAGAAGTACCATATGATTCTGTAATCCCACTCCTTGGAATATATCCTAGAGAAATAAGAGCCTTCACAGGAATAGATATATTCACGCCCATGTTCATTGCAACACTGTTTACAATAACAAAAAGATGGAAATGACCAAGGTACCCATCAACAGAAGAATGGATAAGTGAATTATGGCATATTCACACAATGGGATACTACAAAATGATAAAGAATAACCATGGTTTCAGGAGACATCTAGGTCAACTGGCATAACAAAGTGTATTAAGAAAACGTTCTGCATCCCACTTTGTTGAGCAGAGTCTGGGGTCTTAAAAGCTAGCAAGCAGCTGTCTAAGATGCATCAATTGTTCTCAACCCACCTGGAGCAAAGGAGAATGAAGAACAGCAAAGACACAAGGAAAATATGAGCCCAAGAGACAGAAGGGGCCACATAATCCAGGGACTCCATCAGCCTGAGACCAGAAGAACTAGATGGTGCCCAACTACCAGCGATGATTGCCCTGGCAGGGAACACAACAGAGAATACCTGATGGAGCAGGAGAAAAGTGGGATGCAGATCTCAAATTCTAGTAAAAAGACCAGACTTAATGGTCTGACTGAGACTGGAGGGACCCCAGAGGTCATGGTCCCCGGACTCTCTCTTAGCCCAAAACTAAAACCATTCCCGAAGCCAGCTCTTCAGACAAAGATTAGACTGGACTGTAAGACGTAAAATGATACTGGTGAGGAGTTTGCTTCTTAGCTCAAGGAGATACACGAGACTATGTGGGCAGCTCCTGTCTGGAGGCCAGATGAGAAGGCAGAAGGGGACACGGGAAACACAGGGTGCAGAGAAGAATGTGCTGTCACATTGTAGGGAGAGCAACTAGGGTCATATAACAATGTGTGTATGAGTTTTTGTATGAGAAACTGACTTGAACTGTAAACTTTCACTTAAAGCAAAAAAAAAAAAAAAAAAGATGACCCAAATTTTAAAATGGAAAAAAAAATTTTTTTTGACAAGAGCAAATTTGGGCCCTGCTAATGGACTTTGGAACCTCAAATATCATAAAATGTAATGTTGCTGTGATAATTTTAATCTGCCTAATTCATTAAATACACAGCCTTAGATTCTCCCATAGACTGCTATCACATAGCAATACCACTGGCATTTTTGAAACTGGCGTCTTATTTAATGCATGTCCAGTAAGAGAAGGGACCTGGCTATCTGCTCCTGTAATGATAAACACCCTCCCTGCCACAAAACAAAAAAAACAAAAAACCAAACCCGTTGCCACAGAGTTGATTCCAACTTATAGCTACCCTACTAGACAGAGTAGAACAGCCCCATAGGATTTCCAAGGAGTGGCCGGTGGATTCAAGCTACTGACTTTTTGGTTAGCAGCCACGCTCTTAACCACTAGGTCACCAGGGCCCCAAAGCTCTTGCCGTGGGGTGGATTCCGTCTTATTCTACCCATAGGACAGAGTAAGACTGCCCCATAGGATTTCCATGGAGCCGCTGGTGGATTCGAAATTGCTGATCTTTTGGTTTGCAGCCAAGCTCTTATCCACAGCCTAGAAAACCCTAGGCGGCAGTTCTACTCTGTCCTGTAGGGCCGCTATGAGTCAGAATCAAAGACTGGGCACACGACAGCAAGCAACAGCAGCAGGGTCCATAGCATAGGATTTAATAAGCTTTTTAGAGGGTTCATATGTTTTTCCCTCACGGGCAATGTTATACATGCATTGTCAGACTTAAAGAATATTGTGTGACTTAAAAAAATGTGTATATTAAGATGTTCTATA
The DNA here is from genome assembly GCF_024166365.1 of Elephas maximus indicus. Lineage (NCBI taxonomy): Eukaryota > Metazoa > Chordata > Mammalia > Proboscidea > Elephantidae > Elephas > Elephas maximus. The sequence goes on from NC_064835.1 coordinate 65,340,961, forward strand.
CTGAGTGTGGAAACCCTGGTGGTGTAGTGGTTAAGAGCTTGGCTGCTAACCGAAAGGTTGGCAGTTTCAACCCACCAGGCGCTCCTTAGAAACCCTAGGCGGCAGTTCTACTGTGTCCTATAGGGTCGCTATGAGCTGGAATCGACTCGATGGCCACGGGTTTGGTTTGGTTTTGGATACTGAGTGTAGCTATGGACCTCAGTTTTAGGCTCACTGAGTACTGTTCAAATGATACTGTATGGCAGGGACTGTTGGATTTCTCCATACCGAGCACGTCGAGGACTTCAGTGGATTTTATTGGCCAAAAAGGTGAGCCCCAAAGGCAGATATTAGCTGCTGTACTTTCTTGTCTTTGAGGTTTTTGGCATTACTTTCATTTCGTTCACTGTTCTGTGGCTACAATAATTGAAGAATCTGTAGTTGCCAGTTGAGTCTGACTTGATGTTTCACCTTGAACTTGATCAGTCTGGTCGCAGGCACCATCATGTTCTTTTTTAAAATTTCCTTTTCAACCAAAAGTCCATTTCTCTTTTTAAGGACTATTGTTTCATCTCACCTGGAAGAAACATGCATAAATATTAAAAAGTTAAACACAAATACCTAGAACCAAGTTTTACCATGGCAAGAGCTGACTCTAAGCTGTTCATGGCGTTCACTGGGCCCAGTGCACATATTCTCAGGTGGTGTACTTGCTTTTTGAGCAGGCATAACAGGCTTTTCTCTATTAAAAAATGACCAGCCCAGAGATAGAACTGTCTTAGTCAAGGACATGTTTTAGGTAGTTCTCGAACCTATAGTGGCTGGCAGAGAAGCTTTACTCTGAAGTCAGAGAAGAGTCAGCACAAGATATTGCTGGTCTCAGGTATATTTAAATTAGGGATTTTAAAAGAGTGGTTTATTATAGTCTTTCAAATAGTTCCCTGGTGGCGTAGTGGTTAAATGCTGCGGTTGCTAACCAAAGGGTCAGTGAATCCACCGGGTGCTCCTTGGAAACTCTATGGGGCAGTTCTACTCTGTCCTATAGGGTCGCTATGAGTTGGAATTGACTCGACGGCACTGGGTTTGGTTTTTGGTTTTCTTTTTTTTCCAAATAGTTAAAGCAGATTGAGTCAAATGCTTGTAGAACACCTGATGTTCCTTTTTGGAACCCTCAGGGTTCTCAGAACACAGTTTGAAAACTTCCAATCCTGTCCAAAATCCTCACTTTATTGCCGATTAGAGAGGTGTCAACATTGGTTACTGGATTTGCCTGTTAACCCACAGCTGAGTGGAGTGTATGTGTGTGTGTGTGGGTGTGGGTGTGGGTGTGTGTGACTGGGATTATGATTCTGGCCTCCTGAGTCTAGGGTGGTTAAGAGCAGGTCTGAGGGGCAAGTGAAGTGAGGGAAGGAGGGGGAAAGAGAGAGAGGGTTGGATGTTAATTAAATGACAAAGGAGAGCAATAAGTAGTGATGCTTAGTTAGAGCTGCAGACGAGGGTCACTAGTTAGATTTTTTAAGTCCCTGAGTGACACAAACAGTTTGTGCTCAACTACTAACCTAAAGGTTGGCAGTTCAAACTCATCCGGTGCCGGGAAGGAAGGCCTGGTGAAATGCTTCCACAAAGATTACAGCTAAGCGAACCCTATGGAGCAGATTTCTACTCTGTAACACATGGGGTTGCCACGAGTTGGAACGCACTCGAAGGCAACAGGTTTGTTTTTTGTTTTAGTTAGATTTTAAGGAAGAGCTGAAATTGGAGGAGGGGTTTCCCTGGCCCTGGAAGGAGAGGTAGGGTCTGGATCCTCACCACCCACAAAGGTTTAGTGCACACTTGTACTTACATCTCGGGGCAGGTTGTTCCCCAGGTAGACTGCGGCTCCCTCTCACCTCTCCAATAACTAACGGTACTTGGTAAGCCAGTCCCATCTGAGGCGACCATGTTGATCTGAGGCAGTGTGACGCATGAGGAACTAGTCATGATAATGCATCTGTTCTTCCCTCCCCAACAACTGCAAACCAGAACCAGATTGTTTTCTATGTTTAGAATGTACATGGAGTTTGTTGAAAATCTGACTCTCCCTAGAAGTTGCCAGATTAAATGCTAACATCCCATACAAATAAATAGCCATTTTCCAAAGCAAGGCCAATCCCTGTTTTAGTCATCTAGTGCTGCTGTAACAGAAGTACCACAAGTGAATGGCTTTAACAAAGAGAAATTTATTCTCTGTCTAGTAGGCTACAAGTCCAAATTCAGGGCATCAGCTCCAGGAGAAGGCTTTCTTGCTCTGTTGACTCTGGAGGAAAGTCCTTGCCATCAGCCTTCCCTTGGTCTGGGAGCATCTCAGCGCAGGAACCTCAGGTTCAAAGGACGTGCTCTGCTCCTGGCACTGCTTTCTTGATGGTATGAGGTCCCCATGTCTCTCTGCTCACTTCTCTCTTTTATATCTCAAAAGAGATGGGTTTAAGAGACTACCTAATCTTGTAGACCTCATCAATATAATTGCCGCTAATCCATTTTATTACATCATAGTAATGGGATTTACAACATTTAGGGAAATCACATTAGAAGATAAAATGGTAGACGATCCTACAATCATACAAGGGAATCATGACCTAGCCAAGTTGACAGATATTTTGGGGGGACACAATTCAATCTATGACACCCTCCCTCTTGCGCCCACCTCCACCTCTCTCACTCATGGGCTGAGCTGACTGTTTGCTGGTGGTCTCTTCCTGCTCCGTTTTCTCACCACCCCCAGCCCTCATGAGTTTTTGTTATCTGTATATCATTTGATATATTCCCTTTCTTGTCTCCAGTTTTACATATTTGCTGCTTCTCTTTACTGAATCGCTGAGATGTGTCTGTTTAATTGTTACCAACTCTAGGCTGTATTTATCAATCTTTCTTTTTGTTTTTCATTATGGTATTAATTCTTTCATCTTAGTTATCTTTTGTTTTTCTAACTTTAAAGTTGAATGCTTAGATATTTTATTTTTATTCTTATTTGTTAACAAAAGGTCTAACATCTATAAGTTTGTTTCTAAAAATGACTCTAGCTGTTGCCCACAATTGTTGATACGTAGTGTGCTCTTCAGTATTTTCTAAAGGATATAAGATGGCAGTTTAGAATTCCTTTCTGAACAAAAGTTATTAAGGGAGAGTTTTAAAACTTCTTGGTGGCAGTTTTTTTTTTTTTTATTGTTGCGTTAAAACTTATCTAGTTTTAATCTGTTTTAGTCAGAGAATGTCTTTTTCAATTTTTTGGGTGTATTGGAATTTCCTTTGTTGTCTAATATGTGATCAGTTTTTATAAATGTTCCACGAATGTAGAACCCAAGTATCTTCAAGACCTCCAGCCTGCTTTTAATATGCAGTTTACCTTATTAGTTTATTTATTATTATGCAATAGAAATGACTAAAACTCCTACTGTACAAAGTGTGGCAAGTGCGTTTTACAGATTCCCTGAGGTTTTCTGGGTGGAGGGGCTTGCCCTTCTCTGTTTACCCCCACTCCATGTTATTGCTGCTTCTGAGACTGTGACCTCACTCTGGCTAGTAGTCAGGATGGGGGAGCTACACTGTAGTATCGAGCCACCCCATGATCTAAATGTCTGAATACAACAGAGTTGTATTTCTTGCCCCTTCTACATGTCGGTGGAATGTTGTTGGGGGACCTTACGCATGTCTTCCTTATCCGGAGACCTAGGCCGATGGAGGTGCCGCCACCTGCAAAATCGCTGGAGGCTGCAGCAGAGGAAGGGCTTTGGAATGCTGCTTCCCAGAACTCCTGTTTATATTTCATTGACCACAAAAAGGCACACAACGCTGAACTGGAAGGGGGTGGAGAATTGCCATCCTCTCTTGTGCCGGAAAGTGGAGAGGACCAGACACTGGTAAACAAATAGTGTCCATCATACTTGAGAGCTTGCTTCCCAGAGGAGCTGCCCTCTTTCTATAATGCATTTGCCCTCGCTAAGCACTGTTCTTTGTCCTTTATTCTCCCAAAGCACCACTAACACAAGGCTCTTCTGCAGGTCAGACTTTTAATCAAAGGATTAGGCACATCAGAGGGTAATTAGAGCACAGGGCAGGAAGCCACTTTTAAATTCAGTGTCAAACATAAATGATTCTTGAAATTTATTGGTCGTTCTCTGTCAAGCAGAATTTCTCGCCTGCTGTTTCCTTCTGTGGAGTCTCTTGGTGGTGCAAAAGGTTAAGTGTTGGAGAGGAACTAAAAGGTTGGAGGCTCAAGGGCATCCGGAGGCACCTTGAAAGAAAGGCTTGGTGACCTACTGCCAAAAAACCAGCATCGAAAACCCTATAGAGCACATTGTACTCTGACACACATGGGTCGCCATGAGTTGAAATCAACTCAATGGCAACTGTGTTTTTTTTTTTTTTTTGTTTGTTTCCTTCTCTAGGTTTCAGTTCTTTGCCACACTCTTGCCCCTACCCTCCCACCTTGGTCTATCTTTAGATCACCCATCTTTTCCCCATTTGCTGTTGGTGCACCACTTCTGATTTCCTGATACTTGTTCTACAGGGCAATTTATCCCTCTTTTTGACCATCTTCTTCCACTCAGGCTGGTGAAATCTGGCAGGGGAGGGAGAAACTCATTTTTCATTTTTCTAACTTTTTAAAAAAATTTTGGTAAAATAAATATAACATAAGATTTGCCATTTTAATTAATTTCAAGTGTTCAATTCGCTAGCATTAATTACATCCAACATGTTGTGCAACCATTACCACTATTTCTAAAACCGTTTCTTCAGCCCAAATAGAAACTCCATACTCATTAAGAACTAACTCTCTCTTTCTCCATTCCCCAGACCGTGGTAACCTCTAAACTATTTTCTGTCTCCAAAGTTGCCTGTTCTAGATATTTCACATAAGGAGAATCATACAATATTTGTCCTTCTGTTTCTGGCTTTTTTCACTTAGCACAATGTTTTCAAGGTTCATCTATTCGTATTGTAGCATGTATCAGAATTTCATTCCTTTTCATGGCTGCCTAGTATTCCATTGTATGGATATACCACATTTTGTTCATGCATTCATCTGTTGATGGACACCTGGGGTTGTTGCCAGCTTTTGGCTAATGTGAATAACGCTGCTATGAATATCTGACTCCCTGTTTTCAATTCTTTTGTATATATACCTAGGAGTGGAGTTGCTGGGTCATTTGGTACTGCTGTGTTTAACTTTTTGAAGAACCGTTTTCCATGGTGGCTGCACCATTTTACATTTCCACCAGGAATGTATGAGGGTTCCAATTTCTCTACATTGTCAACCAACACTGTTATTTTCTGCTTTTTTTTTTTTTAATAGCCATTCTAGTGGGTATGAAGTGGTATCTCTCTGTGGTTTTTATTTACATTTCTCTAATGACTAATGATGTTGAGCATCTTTTCAAGTGCTCATTAGCCATTTGTAGATCTTTGGAGAAATGCCTATTCAAGCCCTTTGCCCATTTTTTAATTGGGTTTTGTCTTTTTGCTGTTGAATTGGTGTTCTTTATATATTCTGGATGTTAAATCATTATCAAACACATGATTTGCAAATATTTTCTCCCATTCTGTGGGTATTCTTTTCACTCTCTTGATAGGATCCTTTGAGGCACAAAGGTTTTAAATTTTGAACTCCAATTTATCAATTTTTTCTTTTGTTGCCTGTGCTTTTGGTGTCATATTTGAGAAACTACTGCCTAATCTAAAGTCATGAAGATTTTTTTCCTTATGTTTTCTTCTAAGCAATTTATGGTTTTAGCTCTTAAATGTAAGTCTGTGATCCATTTTTTTTTTTTTTGTATATAGTGTAAAGTAGGGGTCCAGCCTCACTCTTTTTCAAGTGGTATCCAGTGTTCCCAGCACTATTTGTGGAAGAGGCTATTCTTCCCAAATTGAATGGTCTTGGCAACCTTAAAAGTCAATTGATGATTTCTGGGTTCTCAAGTGTATTCCATTTGCCTATATGTCTATTCTTATGCCAAAACCACACTGTTTTGAGTACTATGATTTTGTAATAAATTTTGAAATTGGAAAGTACGAGCCCTCTAACTTTGTTCTTCTTTTTTGAGATTATTTTATCTATTCAGGGTCCCTTGAAATTCCATATGAATTTTAGGATGGAATGTTCCATTTCTGCAAAGAACACCATTGAGATTTTAATAAGGAGCGTGTTAAATCTGTGTATAGCTTTGGATAGTATTGTCATCTTAACAATATTAAGTCCTCCTATCCATGAACATGGATGACTTTCCATTCATTTACGTATTCTTTCACTTCTTTCAGCAATGTTTTATACTCTTCAGTGTACAAGTCCTTTACCTCCTTGGTTAAATTTATTCTTTTGGTTGCTATTGCAAATGGAATTGTTTTCTTAATTTCCTTTTGGAATTGTTCATTACTAGATGTCTTGGGCTGGGTTCTCTAGAGAAACAAAACCAGTGAAGCATATATATATGTATGTTGGGGCCAACTCAAGAGCAACTAACAATGACAACCGCATCTTTGTTATAGGGTTGTTTCTTATTCCCACACCCCATTTTCAAACAGTGCCACGAAGCACTGAATCAGAGACTGAATAAGCTGGTGAACCCAAGATTGGCAGGTCAGACAGCAGGCCTCTGGCTCACAGGCTGCAGAGGCTGACCAATCTCAAGATTGGCAGGTAAGATGGCAGGCCTCTGGCTCACAGGCTGCAGAGGCTGAGAAATGCCAAGATCGGAAGGTAATCTTCTAGCTCAAGTCCCAAGAACTGGAGGTCAGATGCAGGATCCAGAGTGAGCAAAAGCCCACAAGTTTTGCCAGAAAGTCCACATACATTGGATGCAGGCCACGGACCCTTTCAAGGAAAGAAAACTCCCTTTCAACTAATTGGCTGCTCATAGCAGATCATACCATGGAGGTAATTACATTATTACATAACTGCCAAACTACATCATAATTGCCAAACCACTGAGAATCATGGTCCAGCCAAGTTGACACACAACCTTAACCATCACACTAGAGTATAGTATTTTACTGGGTGGCTTGCTTTTTGCTGTGATGCTGGATACTATGCCACTGGTATTTCAAATATCAGCAGGGTCATCCATGGTGGACAGGGTTCAGTGGAGCTTCCAGACTAAGACAGGCTAGGAAGAAGGACTTGGCAATCTACTTCTTAAAAAAATTGGCTAGTGAAAACATTATGCATAGCAGTGAGACATTGTCTAATATAGTGCCAGAAGATAAGCCCTTCATGTTGGAACTCACTCAAAATATAACTGGGGAAGAACTGACTCCTCGAAGCAGAATTGACCTTAATGATATGGATGGAGCCAAGCTCTCAGAACATTCATTTGCTGCTGTGGCACGACTCAAAATGAGAAGACACAGCTGCAAATATACATTAATAATTGGAACATGGAATGTACGAAGTACGAATCTAGGAAAATTGGAAGTTGTCAAAAATGAAATGGAATGCTTGAAGATCTATATCCCAGGCATTAGTCAGCTGAAATGGACTGATACTGGCCATTTTGAATTAGACAATCATATGGACTACTAAGCTAGGAATGACAAGGCAAATTGTAGAGGAATGGCATCACATTCATTCTCAAAAAGAATATTTCAACATCTATCCTGAAGTACAGCCCTGTCAGTGATAGAATAATATCCATATACCTACAAGGAAGACCAGTTACTATAGCTATTATTCAAATTTATGCACCAACCACTAATGTCAAAGATGAAGAAATTGAAGATTTTTTACCAGCTTCTGTAGTCTAAAATGATTAAACATGCAATCAAGATACATTGATAATTGTGGTGATTGAAATGCTAAAGCTGGAAGAGACTTGGCAGCTGGAAAATATAGCTTTGGAGATAGGGACGCTGGAGATGACTTGATATAATTTTGCAAGACTAATGACCTATTCATTGCAAATATCTTTATTCAACAACACAGATGGTGACAGTACATGTGGATCTCTTCAGATGGAATATACAGGGATAAAATCGACTACATCTGTGGAAAAAGACAATGGAGAAGCTCAGTATCATCAGTTAGAACAAGGTCAGGGGCCAGCTGCAGAACAGACCATCAGTTGCTCATATGCAAGTTCAAGTGGATGCTGAAGAAAATTAAAACTAGTCCACCAGAGCGAAAATATGACCTTGAGTATATCCCACCTGAATTTAGAGACCATCTCAAGAACAGCTTTGACTCACTGAATGCTAACGACTAAAGAACAGACCAGTTGCGGGATGACATCAGGGACATCATACATGAAAAAGCAAAAGGTTATGAAAAAGATAAGAAAGAAAGGACAAAAATGGGTGTCAGAAGACTCTGAAACTTGCTCTTGAACACAGAGTAGCTAAAGTGAATGAAAGAAATGATGAAGTAAAAGAGCTGAAGAGAAGATTTCAAAGGGTGGCTTGCGAAGTCAAAGTAAAGTATTGTCTTAGTTATCCAGTGCTGCTATAACAGAAATACCACAAGTGGATGACTTTAACAAAGAGAAATTTATTCTCTCACAGTTTAGAAGGTTAGAAGTCCAAATTCAGGGTGCCGGCTCCAGGGAAGGCTTTCTCTCTCTGTCGGCTGTGGGGGAAGGTCTTTGTCATCAATCTTCCCCTGGTCTAGGAGTGTCTCAGTGCAGGGACCCAGGATCCAAAGGACGATCTCTGCTACCAACTCTGCTTTCTTGGTGGTAGGAGGTCTCCCTGTCTCTCCACTGGCTTCTCTTTTGTATATGGCAAAATAAATTGATTTAAGATACAACCTAATCTTGTAGATTGAGTCCTGCCTCATTAACGTAACTGCCTCTGATCCTGCCTCATTAACATCTTAGAGGTAGAATTTACAACACATTGGAAAATCACATCAGATGACAAAATGGTGGACAATCATATAATACTGGGAATCACAGCCTAGCCAAGTTGACACATATTTTTGGGGACACAATTCAATCTATAACAAATTTTATAATGAAATGTGCAAAGACCTGGAGTCAGAAAACCAAAAGAGAAGAACATGCTCAGTATTTCTCAAGCTGAAAGAACTGAAGAAAAAATTCAAGCCTCATGTTGTAATATTGAAGAATTCTATGGGCAAAATATTGAAAGATGCAGGAAGCTTCAAAAGAAGGTGGAAGGAATACACAGAATCACTGCTCTAAAAAAACTGGTTGACGTTCAGCCATTTCAGGAGGTAGCATATAGTCAAGAACCAATAGTATTGAAGGAAGAAGTCCATCTGTACTGAAGGCCTTGGCAAAAAACAAGGCTCTAGGAAATGACGGAGTACTAATTGAAATGTTTCGGCACACGATGCAACACTAAGTACTCACTGGTCTATGCCAAGAAATTTGGAAGACAGCAGTCTGGCCAACGGAATGGAAGAGATCTATATTTCTGCCCATTCCAAAGAAAGGTGAGCCAACAGAATGTGGAAATTACCGAATAACATCATTAATATCACACACAAGTAAAATTATGCTGAAGATAATCCAAAAACAGTTGCAGCAGCACATCGACAGAGAACTGCCAGAAATTAAGCCTGATTCAGAAGAGGATATGGTACCAGGGATATCATTGCTGCTGTGAGATTTATCTTGGCTGAAAGCAGAGAATACCAGAAAGATGTTTACCCTTGTTTTATTGACTACACAAAGGCATTTGACTGTGTGGATCGTAACAAATTTTGGATAACATTTTGAAGAATGGGAATTCCAGAACACTTAATTGTGCTCATGTGGAATACCAAGAGGCATTTGTTCAAACAGAACAAAGTGATCTGTATCACAAGGTGATACTGCCTGGTTTTAAATCAGGAAAAGTGTGTGTCAGAGTTGTATCCTTCCACCATAATTATTCAATCTCTGTGCTAAAAAAAGAATCTGAGAAGCCGACTATATGAAGAATGTAGCATCAGAATTGGAGGAAGACTCATTAACACCCTGTCATATGCAGATGACACAACCTTGCTTGCTGAAAATGAAGAAGACTCGAAGCACTCATTGACGAAGGTTTAAAACTACAGCCTTCAGTATGGATTATGCCTCAACATAAAGAAAACAAAACCCTTCACAACTAGACAGATAAGCAACATCATGATAAACAGAGAAAAGATTGAAGTTGTCAAGGATTTCATTTTACTTGGATCTATAATCAAAGCCCATGGAAGCAGCAGCCAAGAAATCAAATGATGTATTGCACTTGGCAAATCTGCTGCAAAAGACCTCTTTAAAGTGTTGAAAAGGAAGGATGTCACTTTAAGGACTAAAGTGTACCTGATGCAGGCCATGACATTTTCTATTGCCTCATGCATGTGAAAGCTGGACAATGGATAAGGAAGACCAAAGAAGAATTGATGCCTTTGGATTATGGTGTTGGTGAAGAATATTGAATGCCAGAAGAACAAAAAAACTGTCTTGAAAGAAGTATAGCCAGAATGTTCCTTAGAAGCGAGGATGGCGAGACTTCGTCTCAAGCACTTTGGACCTGTTATCAGGAGGGACCAGTCCTTGGAGAAGGACACCATGCTTGATAAAGTAGAGGGTCGGTGAAAAAGAGGAAGACCCTCAACTAGGTGGATTGACACAGTGGCTACAACAACGGGCTCCAACATAGCAATGATTATGAGAATGGTACAGCCCCAGGCAGTGTTTCGTTCTATTGTACACAGGGTCACTATGGGGTGGAATCAACTTGATGACACCTAACAACAACAGTGTATAGAAATAGAACTAATTTTTTTGTATTTATTTTGTATCTTGCAACTTTGTTGAATACTTTTTTTAGTTTTAACAGTTTTGTGTCTGTGTGTGGGGGGGGAGACTCTGTAGAGTTTTCTCCATGTAAGATCATGTCATCTGTGTCACTTTTCATATTTTAATATGTGCATCAAAAACATTTTAGACCCCCGAAATTAAAAAAAAAAAAAAAAACTGTCTACCTTTGGATAAATGATGATTTCCCTAGAATGAAGAAATACTTCGCTGAAGTGTTTGTTTAACTAGCATTTCAGCCTACTCTAGATGCTTGCAATGAAATTACTTACTGTAACATAAATGTTCAATATACAAGTATATCTTGCTACCCAAATCTATGATTAGATTCCTGAGTTTGTATTGTGAGAATGTGAATAGTGAGGGATACTTTTTAGTCTAGTTAATCAACTTTATTAGTTTCCTAGGCTGCTGTAACAAAATACCACAAATTTGGTGGCTTATAAGAACAGAAATTTATTGTCACACAATTCTGGAGATTACTCGTTCAAATTTAGGGTGTTGGCAGGGCCATGTTCTCTCCAAAAGCTCCAGAAGAAGATCCTTTCTTGTCTTGGCTTCTGGTAGCCCCAGGACTTCCTTGGCTTGTAACTGCAGCATAACTCTGTGGTCACATGGTTATTTTCCCTCTGTCTCCGTGTCTGTTCTCCTCTTTTATAGGACACCACTCAGGTTAGATTAGGATCCACCCTACTCCAGTACGACCTCATGTTAATTTAACTGACAATGTCTTCAAAGACCCTATTTCCGAACAAGGTCATATTTATAGGTCAGGGATTAAGATGTCAACATAAATTTTTCTGGGAATCTATAACATCAATCTATGCAGACTTTTTTTTTTTTTTAAATATCTGCCCTTCCTCCTTTTTAAAACCTTTTAATCTATCAAGGAATGAGAATCTTATTAATATAATCCATTATTATTGTTTTTCTGTTATTTTCTTACCCATTGCTGACAGTTTTTGCTTTATATAGTCTAATATTATGTTATTTGCCACATGATAGTTTAATTCAATATTTCCATTGTGGAACTTCCTCTTTCCAAATACAAAAACAATCTTTGAGTCATCTAGAGCTTTATCTAGAATTTTATTGTCTCTGATGTAAATACTACAATCTACAGTTTATTTCAATTTATTTTTTCTTTCCTGGTACATACATATCCGGCTGACCATTTTTAACCATTTTGTATGACTCTGACATGGATATATCTCCTTACAAGTAACTCACAGGTGGATTTTGTCTGACTCACACACACATCCTGTTGCAGCCAACACTTATTTTTGTCTTCAAATCTCTGGTTGCAACATAGCATTGGAATCCATGCCTGCCCCTGGCCATATTGCATGCCTGACCCTGCAGTCCTGGTACAGGTGTGGCAAGAGAGATGCTAACAGGGGCTGATCTATGTGTGAAATGACTGTGGCCACTGGAGGTGCAACATCACAATGGTAAGGTCGCTAAGTATTTGGGAGGGTACAGACCCTGAACCAGGAGACAGGTGGTGGGGGAGGAACAAGGCCTCGCCTTCCAGCGCAAAGACAAGTGCCTGCCTTAGTCACTGTTGGTGCCTCTGTTTACAGCCTCATATATCTTGTGATGAGTAAATAAACGTTCCTCCATCATTCTGGCTGTAGGCTAATTGTCATTGTTGGAGTACTCAGGAGTGGTGATCTGATTTGTGCGTGAGCTGATGCTGGATTTTAGTGAGAAGATGGGGGAGGGTGAGTTATGAATCAATAGCCAGTTATGATCCTAAACTGGAATTTCTTATAACATTTGTAATAATTTTAAAGATTCTGGTCTTTTCCTACTGAATTTTTATTCTTGTTTAGAAGTAAGTCTCTGATGTAGTGTTTAATTTATTTAACAAAATAAGCTGTAGAAATGACTGGAGGCCTCATAGTGCACAGGGCTTTGAATAAGACAAAGTTCAGCTGCTAACTGAAAGATTGGCAGTTTGAGTCTACCACCTGCTCTGTGGAAACCCTGTGGGGGTTCTACTCTGTCCTATGGGGTTGCAATGAGTTGGAACCGACTCGATGGCACCAGGTTTTGTTTTGTTTTATTAGACAAGTGTTCAGCTCTGCCACTTACTGTGTGCTCCTGAGCAAGCTGCTTAAACTCTCTGGGTCTCAGTTTCATTTTCGGTAAAATGGGGATAATAACAAGTGACGGTAAAGATCACAACCTGCTCTCTTTGAGATTCACATGTATATGACAAGCTGAATCGCAATCAGATCTTAGGGAGATGAGATCAGAACACAACTTGGATGAATCAAATGTTTCAAAACAGTATCAATCCTGAAGAGTCCTTTTTATAACAAGGATGGTCTCCCTGTCTCCTAAATTGTGCTTTCATGGGCAGGGAGGGACACTACCTGTGGGCATCCTAGGTGAGCTAATGATTCTGCCTCCCTCTAAGCTGATATTACTTAGTTATTCATTCAACACATTTTTAAAAAGCAAGAATGGGGATAAATAGATTGTCTTCATGTCCAAAATAATGAAAATATTAAAAATTTTAGAATTAAAAATATTAAAATTTTGTGAACTAGGAAGCTTCTTGATAGGTATATGAAACAATTCTATTGCTATTGTGTGCCGTCGAGTCAATTCTGACTCATAGCAACCATATAGGACAGAATAGAACTGCCCCATAGGGTTTTCCAGGCTACGGGAGCAGATTGCCAGGATTTTTCTCCTTTGGAGTAGCTGGTAGGTTCGAACCGATGACCTTTCGGTTAGCACCCAAGCACTTAACCACTGTGCCATCAGGGCTCCCTGAATCAAGCCTAAACATTATATAATAAGCTAAATCACACGCACATAGCACTATGTCATGTCTTACTTGGTTTAGAAATTTTGGTTGAATACAGTGGCCACCTTCAGGGGACTGTCATGGTTACACAGTGTCATGGTTATACAGCGAAACATAGAGGGATAGTTTGCAAAACTACGTAGAAATTCTAGGTCCGAACAGACAAGAAACTATCACAAGTTTTCTGCTCAGGAGGGCTGTCCACTCAGTGGGAGCAGGACCAGCTTAAATGTCACTATAATGTGAGTTGTCATGCACGGAAACCTGAGTTAACTGGCGTTTTATTTCTACCTTATGCCAATCCTGTTTTAACACTGCTTGATGATTAGCGCTCCAGGCATCTGCCCAGCTGGCCCACCCCTTCATACAGCTCTGAGCACAGATACTGCCAACTACTGCCCCTGTGAGTCTCTCGTTTCTGCCTTCACGCCTGTCCCATTCTCCTGCTTCCTCATGTAGTCCCCATGTGATGGGACAAAAGTCATCACCATCTCTGATTGTTCTCAACATTTCTGCACCTCCCACCCCTCGGCAGTTAAAGAAGACTGTTTTTGTAGACATGGTTTCTTTACTTGCCCTGTTCTGCCCTCTGGAAGAGGGAAGTAACAGCTGCCTGTCAGCCCAGTTCTTCTGGCTTTTGTGATGGAAAATAGGGGACTGGAGATGGGGCTTGGGAGGTGAGGTGGGCAGAGTTGGTGCAGGAAGCCTTTATTCAATGAACTCTTTACATGATAAAGTTGAGGTTTGCAGGGAGAGGGAGAGGAAGGAAGGCAGGCACAAGTAAGAGTAAGTTAGAGCAGGCTGGGGGCCAGGAAGGAGGAGCTTTTTTGTGTGGGGAGGTTGGGGGTTCGATCAAAAAGGTATGTGGGTAAGTGTGGTGAGAGTGTAGAAACCCTGGTGGCATAGTGGTTAAGAGCTATGGCTGCTAACCAAGAGGTCGGTGGTTTGAATCCACCAGGCACTCCTTGGAAGCTATATGGGGCAGTTCTACTCTGTCCTAAAGGGTCGCTGTGAGTCAGAATTGACTCCACCACAACAGATCTGGTCTGGGGTGGTGAATGTGCAGAGGACAAAGGGGTGTACTTAATGGTTTTTGGTAAATTCATGTAAAAGATTTATTTTAAACTTTGGGTTGCATGAGCAGTGTCGCTACGACTATGCCATCCCTCCAGGATTGACCCAGGTGTGTGATGGCGTTTTGATGTGCCAGACACTGTCAGGTGAAAGTGGAGTCCTACTGGCCAAGGAGTCACTTTCTCTTTTAGTTAATCATTATGCAAATCTGTGCCCCAAAGCAAGGTGTGGGTCTCTTAGGGTTTAATCCATAAAAAAAAAAAATCCATAAGGTGATCTTATTTCCCTCATTTCTCTGTTCAAATGTCTCACTATAGCTTTTGTCACTTTTGCTAACAAAAATAATCATCATTGTCATCATTACTCTTGATAATAATAAGGCAACCACAGTCACAGCAGTTGAGGCGGTAGGACAAAGCCCCAGTAGAAGTGAAAACCCAGCTAATACTTTTTGAACTCTAAAGATGGGAATCTTGTGAAATTCTTTCTCACAATCATTTCAAAAATTTCAACACCTTCTGTATGTGGTTTCTTCATGTTTAGAATAAGAATTCATTCATTTATGAATACTCAGCAAACCCTCATCAGTCCCTAGCATGTGCAAGCTGCTCTTCCAGGGCTATGGGGGGTGGAAAGATGGGTCAGAAATTGATCCTTCAGGGCTGTGGTTTAAAAGGGCAGATAAAATACGTATCTAAGTAGGTGAGGTAAACCAGTTGCCATTGAGGCAGTTTCTACTCATGGCAACCCTATGTGTGTCAAATAGAACTGTGC
Source organism: Elephas maximus indicus (assembly GCF_024166365.1). NCBI lineage: Eukaryota > Metazoa > Chordata > Mammalia > Proboscidea > Elephantidae > Elephas > Elephas maximus. The sequence continues at coordinate 65,356,390 of NC_064835.1, forward strand.
TCCATAGGGTTTTCAGTGGCTGATTTTCAGAAGTAGATCACTAGGCCTTTCTTCTTGGCACCTCTGGGTGGACCTAAACTTCCAATCTTTTGGTTAGCAGCCAAGCATATTAACCGTTTGCACCACCCAGGGACTCCAGTAGGTAAGGTAAACCAAAAAACCAAACTTGTTGCTGTAGGGTCAATTCCGACTCATAGTGACCCTATAGGACAGAGTAGAATTGCCCCGTAGGGTTTCCAAGAAGCAGCTGGTAGATTCCAACTGCTGACCTTTAGGTTAGAAGCTGAATTCTTAACCACTCTGCCACCAGGGCTCCTTGGGTAAGGCACCAAAACCAAAACCCACTGCCATCAAGTCAATTCCAACTCATAGCGACCCTATAGGACAGAGTGAAACTGCCCCATAAGGTTTCCAAGGAACGGCTGGTGGATTCAAACTGCTGACCTTTTGGTTAGCAGCAATAGCTCTTAACCACTATGCCACCAGGGTTTCCATAGGTAACATACCAAAAAAAAAAAAAAAAAACCCAAACCCGTTGCCATTGAGTTGATTCTGACTCATAGCGACCCTATAGGTAAGGTAAGAGGGGTGCTAAATTATTAAAGGGGGTATAGACAGAACAGTGGCTCTGGAAGTTCAGATCAAACCCATGGGTTGTTTTCTGGGCAAGATTATCATCAACAGATGTCATCTCAGAGCCGCCTTTAATTTATTCTCTGCCACTTGGTTTTCACAGAGCATATCTCTGAAGATACCTTTCTCCCTCTGTTCACTCCTCTCTATTAACTTGTTTCCTTTCCATGTCTGACTCCCCCTTCCTTGGTGTTAGTGATATTGGGGCCCTCCTCTCCCTCTCAGACCCTCATGCTACCTTGACTTTCTAAGGACCCCCTGGAGCTTTACCCCCAGGCGCTTCACCCCAAAAGGCTCCTGTGCACCCCACTCCTGGCCCCAGGTCAGAGTATCAGGTTTGGCTGATCGATGGGTGCTCGTGGTCTAACTCTCCCATTTGGAGAAATGTGGGGTAGATGTTTTGGAGGGAGAAAGTGCTGGGCTGGCATTGGTGGTGAAGTCTGTTCCCTTAAGCTTTTCCCAATAGCACAGGTCAATCACTTGGCACTTGTCACAGGCCCTTTCCAATAGTCCTCTCCCTTGCTGTGTTTTTTTTTTTTTTTTTTTTGCTGTGTGGATTGGCACCCTGCTGGTACAGTAGTTAAGAGCTACAGCTGCTAAACAAAAGGTTGGCAGTTCAAATCCACCAGGGGCTCCTTGGAAACCCTATGGGCAGTTCTACCGTGTCCTATAGGGTTGCTATGAGTCAGAATCGATTCAATGGCAATGGATTTGGTTTTTGGTGTGTGGATAAATTCATTTTTGCATGGGTTTGTTTGTGTGACTGCTCATGTGTCTACTGTTGGTTTGGGCTGTCACTGGAACCCCTACTCCACTGGCCAATGCTAGAGATTTTGGGAAAAGGATCTTCAGTGTCCCCTGTGGCAAGAGATGGCAGGCGCACCAGGAGCAGTGGGCAGAAGGCTCTGCTGAGGCCAGGCCCAGGCTTTCTAATTTTAGTGCTAGCAACAGACGGGTTTCCTTGACAACAGAGACAAGTCTGCTCATCTGCTTCTGGGGGTGGGCTCTGGTGTGTCTGTGAAGAGCACATGAACTTGGGGACAGGAAAGGCAATCCATTCTTTATTGGTGCTGCAACCCATGTCTGAAAACCCACCAACTCTTACTGTATTGTTAACAATATTAAAAACTTTCCAGGTGGCACAGTGATATCAGTTATGTAACCTGCAAATTGGGAATCCAGATATAAAATCTTCCATTCCTTTCCACTGATCCTTGCCTCTGATCTTTGATGTATTTTATCTGACCTGCAGCACCTTTTTGACAACATGTTTTAAGCTGTCAGTCAGATATGTACTCACCCCTACCACTCTTGAAGGCTAACTCAAAAGCATTTCTTCCTCCTTCGGCTGGTGCTGATTTGTGTGGTTAGCTGCTGGGAGGCAATTAAAACTGGCATGTTGGCTCAAACTACCGCTTGTCAGATGACATCTTAAGAAAAGGCTTTGTGATCCAAACCCACGTTCTTGATGCAAACCAGAAGATTCAGGCTAGAAGCTGGCCCATTTGTTTTCCTCACCAGGCCCGATTTCAAGGCAGTGAGTCTTGGTAGCAGCTTGGTGTTTTATTCATGCACCGCCTTTCTTTCCCATGCATGCATTATTAAAGCCTCCTTAAAAAGCAGCCTACGATCACAGGGAGAAAGACGTGGTGGCAGTGATTTCACGTCTCCCCCCAAGAAGCAACATCTGCTGCAGGAAAGACCCAGGGAAAAGAGCCTGTAAAATTGCAGTCCTATGGCAGATCTAATGGCCCTTGGCCCCCAGCTTATAAAGGAGCTAATTTGTTCACATGTGTCTTGTTTTTGTTTCTATGCCAATGTGTGGAACTCTTGACTGCTTGATAAGATAGATGGGAAATTGTGATCAGGACTTACATGCCGAGAATGATTGGGATGAGATTGGAATTTAGCAAGGGAAGAAGGATTCAGTACGAAGACAGGTGGAGGCTAGACCCTGGTACCTTTTCCATCAGATGATTCCGTGACTCCGTTTCCTCGTGTGAGGTTCACAGCATTGTATGTAGTTCAAGTTTAACTCCTGCCTGTCCCCCTCCCTCCAGTAATCAGGGGTGAGATGAGGCATTCCAAAGCCCTCTGCGCAGCTCCTTTGTTTCCTTCATCTTTCTGTATGAAAGACACTGACTTCCCCAGGCAAATAGTGGGCTCAGCTCAGAGGGGGCTTCAGCCTGCTGAGTCCTTTGTCTAGAGGCAATCTCCCTGTCCCCTCCCGTGCAGCTCTGACTACACTTCCTAGGACCCACGTCTCCATCCCACCTCTTGTGCCCCAGGATCAAGCTGGGGAGGCATTTCCCACAAAAGGGCATTTTCTCACTGACCTCAGGTCTTCCCTGACATGGACAAAGCACAGAGACACCACTGGATATGCCTGAATCACAGACTCACACGAAGAGAGCATCTCTGAACTGGAAGGAATGCCAGAACCTGTCTTGTTCAGCTCTTTGTTTCACAGGTGGGAAGACAGAGGCCCAGAGAGGAAACAGAAGCTTGCTGTTGATCACAAAGCAAATTAGTTGGTGACCCAGGACCCAACCCCGGTTTTCTTGATTAGTCCAGTGGTCTTTCCCCAGGATGCAGCGCCTGGAATGCCATCTTAGTGCCCTGCCTTCTCTGTATGGTGGATAGTTCAAGGTCTACCCAGGGATCTGGAAAAGCTCTGTTTTATACGTATATTATCTGGATTGGTCAGAATACACATTGCATTCAAATGTTCCTCATTTGGACAGGAATTAATTGAGGACTGACTGTGAGCTTAGCACTGAGTGAGGAGCTTCCTTGTGACTCTGGATGTCTGTAGATGGGCTTTACTTAGGAGTATCACTGGTCAAAGACAGTGCTGTTTTTGGTTGGTTGGCAGAATGGTTTTGTAAATTGTAAGGTTAAGATCCGTAAGTCACATGCTACATATTTTTGCACTATTTTATGGTTTGGTTGTAAATCATTAACTTTGTTTACTTTCCTACAGAATCATGACTAGGGTCTCACCTGCTGCCTCTGCCCTTTAATCCTCCTAGCCCAATGAGAGGTGAGGAGAAGATTAAAAATATGGCCTTAAGCAGCATCTCAGGAGCGCTGGCTCCAACAGAATATCCGCACAGTTTCATTTTGCCTGCGTTGCCTCAAAAATAAAGGGTAGAAAATACCCCAAAGAATTTCCTTTGCTTGCCTTCTGGTTCAGAGCCTGCTATCTGTTGAACAACAGAAAGGTTCCATTAAGAGAAACTTAAGGTTAGTGCAGCCATGGTGCCATCAGCCAGGAAGAGGCCAGGGATGCCTGATGTGACAGGATGAAGGCTGGCAGTTTAGCAAATGCTGCCTAATGAAGGCAGCAAAAAGCCAGCAGAGTTCAACATCACATCTCTGGAGGGGTCTGTAGAGAGATGTTTCTTTTCTCCAGGAGCCCATTCATAACTCCTAGCTAGAGATTGTGCAACCATGAATGACCAGTGGGTCTTGAGGCATGACATGATTAGAAGGTCCTTGAGTGTTATCTTAGCACTTTGGTCTGCACTATCCCATTCAGTCAACCTGTATTTATTGAGCACTTCCTCTCTTTCAGGCGCTGTGCTAGGTGGCAGGGATACGGTGATGGTAAAAGTCAGACAAGGCCTTGCTCTCTTGGAATTTTCAGTCCAGTGACAGATGAAAGCCTCTTCTAAATCTTGGTTTTGCTTTATAGTTTTTGGAGTTTCAAGAAAGAAGGTTCCACACAAACAGCTTCCCCCCAGGCACACTCAGTCTTTGCTGTTATTTTTGTCTTCTGTCTCAGTGTCAGCCTTCTGCTCACGTCTCCTCCTTTCCCAAAAGAAGAAGCAATACTGGGGTGATATTAAGTCTGCATAATCGGAGCCTGTCTAGGTAGGGTGATCTTAGCAGAGCCCTGGGTAATCAGAGATTTCCACCATCCCATCTTTGGATGCCTCATCAACCTCTAATTTCCCTTTCCCCTAAATTCCCTAGGTGTCCAGGGCCCCCTTGTTAAAATAAAATAAGGCAGCCTGGATCTTTCCAGTACCTGTCCCTAAGAGCTCCACGTTCTCTTTGGGTTTCCTGGCCCCTCAGGCCTCTGGTCTCTGCAAAGTACCAGGAAGAAAGCTGTCTCACTAGGTCACACTGATATAGGGAGGATTAGTAAGTATTTGAAGTCCCTAGGTAGCACAAATGGTTGAGTGCTTGTCTATTAGTGAAAAGACTGGAGTTCAGATCCACCCAGAGGCACCTTGGAAGAAAGGCCTGGTGATCTACTTCTGAAAGGTCATGCATGGCCTTTGAAAATCCTATGGAGCACAGTTTTGCTCTGACACACAGGGGGTTTCCATGAGTCAGAATTGAGTCGATAGCAAAAAAAAAAAAATCTGTCTCAGGACTATTGACTTTTAAATAGAAGAGACATATTAGCCAAATATACCTTTACTTGATAGACTTCCAGGCAAAGAGGAGCGGGGAGAGGGTGTTGAGATTTGAGGGCAGAGTGCCCCTAGCCCCCATTCCACACCTGTGGATTAGTTTGTCTTGCCTCCCAGGCTCACAGAGACTAGGTTAAATTTGCCTGACTGACTGGCTTTTTCTTTCAAGGGCTGTGGTTACGCCTTTGTGTGCATGTGCGTCCATTCTTGTTGTTAGGTTGCTTTAATTTATGTGCATCTGTGTAGCTAATCTTGGCCTACAGGCCTCTGGTGGGGATGTACCTTCTGAAGAACCTCAGTGTTCAAGTGTCCAGTGTGGTGCTGTGCTCACGTGTCCCCATCATCCAACCCTAGGGGATCATGTTCATCTTTCCCCACCACCCCCTTCACACAGGGTGGAATAGATGAGATATTTCACATATACCATCCCAGTGCTGCAATTTGGGAAACAAACGGGATTCATTTTCTTGACACTATGTTTCACCAGTTACAAACGGTACAAATTGCCTCTGGGACTCTCCAGAAATTATGAAGTGTTAATTAGCAGAAGGCCTGCGTAGTTAAAATATGTGACATATTTAAATAACTATTAAATCAAACCTTCTTTCCAGATTTGAGAAACCATCTGGTCAAAAAGTCTGAGGAGTTGAATTTTGTTGCATCTATTGAAAGAAATTTCTTAAGTTTTCTAGAAATGGTAATTCTGTATCATTTAACTTCCTTAAGTATGGAAACTGAGGCACAGAAGCAGGCTTCTAGGCCAGAAGCCTGGCTATGGCCACGGTCTGAACTATACTAATTGATAGAGAGTAGGGAGCCCCATCTCCCAGGGTGAAGGCTCAAATAGCTTCTGGTATCTAGAGGGCAGGTTTGGAAAGTGAAAGGACTAGAATTATGACTATAGTTGTTCCACATATTTAAAATTGTTGATACCATGATTCTGGGCACTTTTGAATTTAAAAGTAAAAAAAAAAAAAAAAGGCATTCCCTGCCATTTTGCAGAGGTGTGGAAGACAGAAATCAGGAAACCCAAGACAAGTAAATCTCATTGTGTCTTTCTTTGCACAAATCATACCCCTCTTGGCCTTGGTTTTCTCATAGGTTTAATGAGGGGAGGGTTGGGCTGTGTATGAATCAGGGTCTAACAAGGAATATAGAAACCACTTCAAGTATTTCAACAGAGAGAATTTAATGCAGGAAATTTACACAGATAATAAACGAAAAACAAACCCTTTGCTGTCAAGTCAATTCCGACTCGTAGTCACCCTATAAGACAGAGTAGAACTGCCCCATAAAGTTTCCAAGGAGCAACTGGTGGATCTGAACTGCCAATGTTTTGGCTGGCAGCTATAGCACTTAACCACTAAGCCACCAGGGTTTCCTACACAGATAATAGGGGAGCTAAAAACAAAACAAAAACAGAACAGGATGTGACGGGGTAAACAGCAATTAGCCACAGCAGGAAGATACTTTAACCCTGAGGCTGGAGGGTAAAGGAAAAAAAAAAAAGGAGAGGAGGTGGTATTATCCTAGCCTGGGGCCCAGGGTCACTCTGTAGAAGCTGGAAGCACGGTGGCCTCTCTGGCAGAAGCTGGTACCACGGAAGAGATGCCACGTGAGGCAGAGAACACGGGAGGAAATACCCTGGCATCTCCCTTCCTCCTGGGTAGTGCCTCCCATTGCCCCAACCCAGCAGGCAGCCAGCTGACTCTGGAACTGCAGGGACCAGCCCTCCCCGAGACACAGGGAGCTGCAGGGAAGGCTGAGGAAGGGTTCTGAGAGCAAACAGGCTGGGAGAGGCACAGGCCCCTACTGTAGCTCTGACATTCAACGAGAGCTAGAAGCTCAGTGCAGCCTTCTCGGTTCCCCCTGGGAAAATCATGCCAATTAGGCCAGAGTGGCCCTTAATGAGACTCCGCCACTCCTACCATCAGAAAAAACATTACCAGCTGCGTCTACCTTTTTGTGCACTGGACTTGTAAGCCTTCAGGGAAGGGGGGTGTGTGTGTGTGTTAGCGTGTGTTTTGGGGTATAAGGGGAGGAGAAGGAAAAAGATAAAGAAGAGGAAGCATGAAAGGGATTATAACTGTGGGTGGAGAAGCAGAGATGAGACCAAACCCAAAGGCAAAGAGTTCAAAGGGCCTTATCCATGACCAGAGATGATCACTGCCTGAGAAAAAGGTGCTTCTCTTCATAAAATAATTCACAAAAGGGCAGTGTCCATAACAGGCTTTTCTGGAATGCTTATTTTTCACACAAAGCATCTTTTTGAGTGTCTTTAATCAATCAAATGGGACGGATTTGATATCCCTCTCTCCTGACAGGTCCCTGGGTGGCGCAAATGGTTTGTGCTGGACTACTAACCTAGAGGTTGGCAGCTCAAACCCACCCAGCAGCTCTGTGGGAGAAAAGCCTGGCGATCTGCGTCCATAAAAATTACAGCCAAGAAAACCCTATGGAGCAGTTCTACCCTGTGACACACGGGTCGCCATGGGTAGGAGTTGATTCAATGCCAGCGGCGTTGGCTAGGCCTCCTGACGGGTAGGTGGTATTTACAGTCACATTCTGATGTCAGCAGCTGCAGTGAAATTTGAGGTGTCAGCTGACCCCACTTCTCTGGGTCTCAGTCTCCTTCTCTATAAAGCAAGGGGGGAGGGGTGCTTTAAGGGCCTTCCCAACTCCATCACCCTGGGATCCACCCTAGACCCTGGAAAATAGGTGCAGAAGATGGCCTTTCAAGTCATGTCAAAAAGTGAGCATGTGAGGCTTAAACCTGTTTCAATTGCCACACCCATGAGGTCCAGACTGAGAGCACTGCTGTGGCCACAAGGACAGAGTTAAGTAACCAAAAGCTCTTTGTAATAGTCTGAGGTCCTGTGTTTCTTGAATATGAAAAGAGGAGTATGTAGACCATAGCAATATGTCTTATAAATCCATTTTCTCTGCTACCCAATGCCCTCGCGCCTCACAAAGCTGATCCTTTCTCAAAATAAGACCACTAAAAATGGACAAACTTCCTTGAAGTTCCCATCCTCTTGTTCTTTCCCACCTCCCTTCCCTGCGAATTCTACATCATAAAGCCCACTTGAGCCAGTGAGGTAAAGCAGGATCTTCTTGAAGTTCAGGAAGGATAAGGGCCTAAGGGGAAGGAAATGCTAGACCTTCACCCATTAATCATTTTTGTCCTGACTCACATGCAAAGATGAGTAATAGCTAAGAAGAGACACTGGTTTAGGGTCAGTGAGGGGTACTAGAGACAAGGAGAGGGAGAGAGAATTAGGCAATGGAGAATGGAAAGACCTTAGATCAGGCAGAGAGGCAAAGTTTGGCCTGAGCGCAGCCAGAGGCAAGGATGCGTGTGGAGCGTTGGGGGCTGGCATGGGTGGACAAGATGGGTGCTTGTCTGGGGTGGGTGTTTCATGTATAGAGAGGAAATGGGAGATGACGCCTTAGTGGTAGCTTGAATTCAATTGTTAAGGAGCTTGAAAGCCAAGATAATGTGTTTTTACTTTATCCTGTTGTCTAGAAAGAAATGGACCCCCATGCCCTGAGCCCATGGCAGACACTGGAAATCAATCCCAATGTTTTTTCTGACTGAATTCAGTGGAGGACTCAAATTCCTTTTTACACAGCCTTTCAGACAGCCACTACTGATCAACTGGACTCAGTTCATCATGTAAAGCTTTGTGGCTACCTTGGCAAAGGGAAGTCATGGATGGTTTTGTGAAGCATTTTAGAAACATAACCATGTATGTGGGATGGGTTGGAGGAGGGAAGGCTGGAGAAAGAGACCAGTAGGAAAACGTAGTAAGAATTCAGGCTAAGAGGTATCAGTATCTTCTTTTGACCATTTCTGCATTGGAATGGGGGGAACCAACATTTTTTTTTTTTTTAAACCTAGGCTCCATTAGTGGGTAAAGCTACCATAGTAGGCTGAATTGTGGCCTCCAAAAGATATATGGACCTGGAACCTAGAATGTGACCTTATTTGGAATAAGGGTCTTTGCAGATGTAACTAAGGTAAGGATCTCAAGATGAGATCATCCTGGATTAAGGGTGGGCCCCAAATCCAATGGCTGGTATCCTTATAAGAGAAGGAGAGGGCGATTTGAGACACAGACACAGAGAAGAAGCCCCATGAAGATGGAGGCAGAGATTAGAGTTATGTAGCTATAAGCCAAGAGACACCAAGGGTTGCTGGCAGGCACCAGAAACTAGGAAAGAAGCATGAAAAGGATTCTCCCTCAGATTCCTCTAGAAGGAACCAATCCTTACAAAGCCTTGATTTTGTGGTTCTGGCCTCCAGAGCTGTGAAAAAATAAATTTCTGATGTTGTAAGCCACCCAGTTTGTGGTAATTTGTTATGGTAGCCCCCAAAACTACCCACTTCCACCCTCATCCTGGGGCATATAGGCCAGTGGTTTATCTCTCATCTACCAAACTGAGCTTCTCAGTACCCAGTCCAGGCTACGTTAGCATCAAATTCTCATCTCTTTCTTGGACTAAGTGTTTTCCACGCCATAAAAACACGAAGATAAAGTACTGACTTGTGAAAGTCCATCAAGTTAACTGAATTTAGGAAACTGTGGTTCTATTAGCACAGTTTCCATCCTCCCTGGAATTGTTCTGGGATGAGATAAAGTTTTTTTTTTTTTTTTTTAAAAAGGATGAGACCACTTCTTGGATGACCCTGTTAGAGAATGATAAACTGGAGCAGTCAGAACTCATCAGCATTGCCCTGGTGAGCTGCTGTTCAATTGAGAAGCATCGATCCATCCCAGGGAGAGGTGCCACCAAAGGTCAATGATTTGCATCTATTCTTTATCCTGTTGCAGGAAAACTGCGCTCCAACAATGGACTCAGACACAGCAATGCTTATGGTGAAGGTGGCACAGGGCTGGGCAGCATTTTGTTCCGTCATTCATAGGTCGCTATAGTTGGAACCAACTCAATGGCAACTAACAACAACAACATTGTCACAGTGGCCCAACATTGTGGCTGGCTGGGTCTGCCACTTCTGCACCTTCGTTCCAGTGGTCTCTTTCATCATTGTGATGCTGCTGATGATAATATGACCTTAATCCCTTGCTACTCAAAACGGGTGGTCCGTAGGCTAGGAGCATCGGCATCGCCTGGGAGTCTTTGAGAAATGCAGAATCTCAGGCCCCATCCGGACCTGCTGAATCAGAATCTGCAGTAAAGCAAGATCCTCAGGGGGTTTGTATGCACTGTGTTAACCGTTACAATATACTGAGGGGACAGGTATTTAGAACTTTAATCTGTAAGAACGCTGTATTAGTGTCCTAGGGCTGCCATAATAAATTACCACAAACTAGATGGTTTAAAATAGCAGAAATTTATTCTCTCACAGTCTGGAGGCCAGAAGTTCAAAATTAAGATGCCCATAGGGCTGCACTCCCCTTAAAGACTCTAGGAGAGAATCCCTCCTTGCCTCCCCCAGCTTCTGGTGGCTCCAGGCATTCCTGCATAAATGCATCAAGTTCATTGAAATTAGGAAACTGGGATTCTGTCCCCCAAGTTTCCATTCTCCCAGAAATTGTTCTGGGTCCTACATAAGCCAGGGATGAGAAAATCCTTTTTTCAATCAAAAAGGATGAGTTGACCCTTGGTTGACCCTGTTAGAGAATGATAAACCAATCTCTGCCTCTATTTTCACATAGCCTTCTCCTTTGTGCTGTGATTGGATTTAGGGCCCACCCATATAACCCAGGATGACCTTGTCTCAAGATCCTTAATTTAATTACATCTGCAAAGATCCTTTTTCCAAATAAGGTCACATTCACAGTTTCTGGGGGTTCGGACATGGACATATCTTTTTTTTTTTTTTTTTTAATTGTGCCTTAAGTAAAAATTTACAAATTAAGTCGGTCTCTCACACAAAAAGTTATACACGCCTTGCTATGTACTCCTAGCTGCCCTCCCCCTAATGAAACAGCACACTCCTCTCCACCCTGTATTCCTCGTGTCCCTTCAACCAGCTCCTGGGCCCCTCTGCCTTCTCATCTCGCCTCCAGACAGGAGCTGCCCACATAGTCTCATGTGTCTATGAGCCAAGAATCTCACTCCTCACCTCACTGGTATCGTTTTCTATCTCATAGTCCAGTCCAATCCTTGTCTGAAGTGTTGGTTTCAGGAATGGTTCCAGTCTTGGGCTAACAGAAAGTCCGGGGACCATGACCTCCAGGTCCCTCTAGTCTCAGTCAGACCATTAAGTCCAGTCTTTTTACGGGAATTTGAGATCTGCATCCCTCTGTTCTGCTCCATCAGGGATCCTCTGTTTTCCCTGTCAGGACAGTGATCGGTGGTAGCTGGCACCATCTAGTTCTTCTGGTCTCCGGCTGATGTAGTCTCTGGTTTATGTGGCCCTTTCTGTCTCTTGGGCTCATCTTTACCATACGGACATATCTTTTGTTGGGCCACCATTCAAACCACTTTGAACATTCAGTCCATTCAATCGGCCTTGGAACATTCCTAGACAACATTCTCCTAGCCCCTTGCCATTGCCTACCCTGCTCAGCTGGACCAGCCTAGTTTTCTGATTTACCCATAGTGACTGAAAACTGCCACATTACGCCACCATTGTTGAATGTTTACTGTATGGCAGGCATCGTCCTAAGTGTTTTACATGGATGAACTCATTTAACGGCAACAACCCTTTGGGGTTGCTACCATAATTACCATCCCCCCCTTTATAGGGTCGCTATGAGTCGGAAGCGACTCAACGGCAGTGGGTGGTGGGTTTTCACAGATGATGAAACTGAGTCACGGGGGCATTTAGCAGCGTGCCTAAGTTATCAAAGGTGAACTGGGGATACAAACCAGACAGTCTACACCAGAGTCAGCATAGTTTGCCATTATGCAATAACGTTCCTGAAATTATAAAGGGTTCAAAAGGTCATCTTCCAGGCAGAAAGGAAAAGAGGTGGAGGAGAGAGGTGGCATCGGGGGATTTTGTCCCACTTCCTTTGGAGGCTTGGGCTCTAAGAAGGCCAAGATATAGTGTGAGAAACTGTCCGGTCCCCTATTCTGCATGGTATGAAGGTTGGGAATCCCCCAGCTGTTTGTGCCTGGGGGTGGGGACCACATAGTACTCACCAGTGTGTCACTGGTACCTAGCACAGTGCCTTGCATTTGTGTCAAAGGAACACACGCATAGCCATGGCCAGAGACATTGCTCAGGGCAAGGGCTGGCAGGGGTCTCTCTCCAACCACTCACCCAGGGTGGATGCCCAGATCTCTAGAGGATACAGAGCTGAGTCCTGCAACCCTGGGAGGGAGCTCAAGTCAAAGAGACCCAAAAGCAAAAACTGAGTCCAGGAGCCACAAGAGGAGATGCCACCAGGCCCATCGTGGTGTGCTCATTAACAGCCCGTAGAGCCACAAAACCTGGCTTGAGCTCTAGACAGCTCACATGCATGTGTGTGTTTGCAAGGGTTGAGGGGGAGGTGGGGGCGGTGCTCCATACATGCCCTGCACAGATGCACAGCTTCCTTAGGAACCTGGCAGCTGAGCCACATTCTGAATCCCTCATGAAGAGGCTACCCAGAAAGGGAAGGAGTGGGGTGGCCCCATCTTGATGCAGGTGGGACATTTCCCACAAGATATGTAGTGCTATAGTTGCCGTTAATAAATGAAGCGCGCAGTGGTGGAGGGGCTTGCTCAAGTCCCTCAGCCCCAGCACAGGGGCAGGCTCATGGCAGGACAGAGTCTAGCACAATGCCTGGACATTGTGGCTAGCAGGCACTTTAAAAATATTTATTCCACCCAGCATCTGTTTCATTTAATGCTGCTGTAAGTACACATTTCCATGAGGCAGTTTTTTTTTTTTAACTTTTATTTATTGTGCTTTAAGTGAAAGTATACAAATCAAGTCAGTCTCTCATATAAAAACTTATACACACCTCGCTATGTATGCCTAGCTGCTCCCCCCATAATGAGACAAAACATTCCTCCTCTCCACCCTGTATTCCCTGTGTCCATTCAACCAGCTCCTGGCCCCCTTTGCCTTCTCTTCTCACCTCCAGACAGGAGCTGCCCACATAGTCTTATATGTCTATTGAGCCAAAAAGCTCACTCCTCACCAGTATCATTTTCTGTTATAAAGTCCAGTCCAATCCTTGTCTCAACAGTTGGCTTTGGGAATGGTCCCAGTCTTGGCCTAACAGAGAGTCTGGGGACCATAACCTCCAGGGTCCCTCTAGACTCAGTCAGACCATTAAGTCTGGTCTTTTTATGAGAATTTGAGATCTACATCCCACTGTTCTCCTGCTGCATCAGGGTTTCTCTGTTGTGTTCCCTGTCAGGGCAGTGATCGGTTGTAGCTAGGCACCATCTAGTTCTTCTGGTCTCAAGCTGGTGTAATCTCTGGTTTATATGGCCCTTTCTGTCTCTTGGGCTCATATTTACCTTGTGTCTTTGGTGTTCTTCATTCTCCTTTGCTCCAGGTGGTTTGAGACCAATTGATGCACCTTAGATGGCCACTTGCTAGCATATAAGACCCTAGACACCACTCACCAAAGTAGAATACTGAACGTTTTCCGTGAGGCAACTTTCATGGATAAATGCCATGTGGGTGTTCATCATCAAAGAAGGTTCTTAGATGGGTATTTAATATGGCTTCATCCTTTGGCACTTGTGGTCTGTTTTGTGCTTTGGGCTAGCACATTCCATCTGTTTACTAACCAGTATGTGAAACCTTATTTAATTTGCTTTAAATGTTCTTTTTATGAGGGGTGAGAAATGGGGCCTCCTCTACTGCTCCAATGTTAGGATATGGTGAGTAAATTTGCACTCACTGTCTCCACAGCTGTTATGGATTGAATTGTATCCCCCCCAAATATGTGTTGAACTTCTGGCCCTTGTACAAGTGGATGTGATCTTGTTTGGAAATAGCAGGGTTTTTGTTGTTGTTGTTATGTTAATGAGGTCATACCAGTGCAAACCAGATCAAACCCATTGCCATAGAGTCAAGTCTGACTCATAGCGACTCTATAGGACAGAGTAGAACTGCCCCACAGGATTTCCAAGGAGTAGCTGGTGGATTCGAACTGCTGACCTTTTGGTTAGCAGCCGAGCTCTTAACCACTGCACCACCAGCACTCCATACCAGTGCAGAGTAGACCCTAAACCCAATCACTTCTAAGTTATCAAAAGACCAGAATAGACACAGAGACACACACAAGAGATGGCAATGCCGTGTGGGGACTGTCTACAAGCCAGGGAACGAAGGAACCAAGGAGCACCTGGGGCTACTGACAGGGAAGGAATCAACACAGCTGAGACTCTCATTTGGACTTTTAGCCTCCAGTACTCTGGGAACATAAATTTTTGTTTTTCAAAGCCACCCACTTGTACTATTTGTGTTACAGCAGCCTTAGACAACTAAGACAACAGCCTTCGTAATTTTTCTGCCTTGGTTTCCCCTTCTTTGCCACATTTATTTTTCCCAGACTTAAAAACCCACCCCTTTCTTATGAGTTCCATACTTGATTGTCAAGAAGAACCAGAGCCCTTCTGGAGGCACAAGTGTGTCAGGAGATGGTCTGAGCACAGTCCCTTGTACCTATAATGAATTACCGGTCAAAGAGGTCAGGGAATTAGCTAGAAAAACCTCCAATCCAGGCATTGTCACCAGTGGTGTAAGCAGCATCGTAATCAGCTCTGGAAGCTCTAGATTATCTGCTAAGGTGGAAAAATTGTACCAACCATTTAAGACTGCACATTAGACAAAAATCTACCTGTATTTTAGAGTGCAGGTCAGAAATTTAGCAGCAGATGAAACCTGCCTAATTCTATTACATTCAGCTTCAAGGATTCATTGAGATTCCTTTGAGAACATTTGATGGGGCGATCAGCCCTGACATATGCTTGCTGGTGAGATGGAATCCAGACTGTGATTTAAAAAAAATCAATTGTTACAATGTCAATAAACCATATGAGGAGTAATGTTGTCGTTAGGTGCTGTTGAGCCGGTTCTGACCCATAGTGCCTCTATAAGAAGAGTAGAACTGCCCCACAGGGTTTCCAAGGAGTGGCTGGTGGATTTGAACTGCTGACCATTTGGTTAGCAGCTGAACTCTTAACCACTGCACCCCCAGGGCTCCATGAGGAACAATAGCACCTAACATTTTTTGAGCCCTCGCTATTTCTCAGGCCCTGAGCAAACCCATGAGTCCCTGGGTAGTGCAAATGGTTAAAGTGCTTGTCTGCTATTCAAGAAAGGTTGGAGGTTTGAGTCTACCCAGATGTGCCTTGGAAGAAAGTCCTGGTTATCTGCTTTGGAAAAATCTGTCACTGAAAACCCTATGGAGCAGTTCAACTCTGACACACATGGTGTTACTATGGGTCAGAATTGACTTGAAGGCAACTGGATGTTTCGGTTGCGCAAAGCCTGAGCTTTCATATGTTGTCTCCTTTAATCTTCACACTAATCCTATGAGACGGTACTGTTCCTCTCCCTATTGTATGTATGAAGAAATGGAAGCTCATAAAAATGGCAACTTGCCCAAGTAAGGTCACAGAGCTACAAAGATGTAGAAGTAGGATTCAATTCTGGGCCCTTCATGCGACCCACAGCCTGGATTCTTAGCCAGGAACTATATGGGGGAATCAATTCCCTGGGCCCTTATGTTAGTCATCTAGTGCTGCCATAACAGAAATGCCACAGGTGGATGGCTTTAACAAAGAGAAATTTATTTTACAAGTCCAAATTCAAGGTGTCTGCTCCAGGGGAAGGCTTTCTCTCTCTGTCTGCTCTGGAGGAAGGTCCTTGTCCTCAATCTTCCCCTGGTCCAGGAGCTTCTCAGGCACAGGGACCCCGTGTCCAAAGGACGCGCTCTGCTCCTGGTGCTGCTTTCTTGGTGGTATGAAGTTCCCCCAACTCTCTGCTAGCTTCTCTCTTTTATATCTCAAGAGATTGCCTCAAGACACAGTCCAATCTTGTAGATTGAGTCCTGCCCCACTAACATGACTGCCGCCCATCCTCTCTCATTAACATCATAGAGGCAGGATTTATAACATATAGGAAAGTCACACAATTCTGGGAATCACGGCCCAGCCCAAGTGATACACACATTTTGGGGGGGACATAATTCAATCCATGACAGCCGTTAATGTAGTGAGGTAGTTTGGAACCTACACTGTGTTAATTACACCCCACCCCGCACCCCCCAAGTCCTTAATTTTCTCTCTGCCTGCCTTAGATCTCTCTACTCCCAACATTAAGAAAATGCAGGGCAGACTTGAATGGCAGAACTCAACAGTAGTTGGAGGGAGGACATAGGGGACAGGAACTAGCTTTGGTTGAGCACCTACTATGTGCTAGGTCCTCTGGCAATTGTGGTCTTCACTGGCTCAGCAAATCTGAAATCCAAGTAGTGGGCCTGTCTCCATTTTTCTCTCGTCTTGCTGTCTTTTAAACTTGGGTCTTCTCCTAGTCTGTTTTTACCTTATGACTTTATGCTCCTGTCTCACAGAAGAGGAAGATGCCTCATCAGTAAAACGTGGCTGTGCACTAGATGTTGGGGAACTGCGCACATTAGTCTGCCCTGCTGCTGTAGATCTGAGGACACTGTACTGGGCAGAAGGAAGGGCTGACAGTCAGAGACCTTGTCTGTGATAAACCCTGAGTCAGGGCCTCTAGAGGCTTTCGTAAAGCTCTGTGGCCTGTTTCTCCTGTCTTATCCCTCAGCTTCGTGATCCAGTACATGACCCGCTGCCCTTGCTGTGATAGGCAGTCCCAAAGTGATGACATTAGTTTCTTCGTTGGGTTCCCTTTCTTCCCACATTTTAACATCTCTGAAATTGGGATTGTCCTGGAATCCATGATGACTTACAATTATCATTGGCAATGCCTTTTTTTTTTTTTTCCTCTTAGTAATAATGGTGTGTCAATCAATGATGTCTTAGGTTTGAAAAAGTAAAGCGATTACAATGTTCACTTTATTTTTACCCTTCACTATCATATCAGTTCCTGGGCTTGTATCTCTCTGCATTCACTTCTGAGACCTGTATTAAATATCTTCCTTGTGCTTGCCTGTGTGACTCACCTCCCAAGTTATTCCTTCAAGCAGGAGATAATCTGGAAGGAGGCTGATATGAGTTTCCAGGATCTGATAGCCCCTCAGTTGGCATCACGATGTTAATTGCTCATTCCCTTCTTCCTATATCTTATGAATAGTTTCATGGTGTCCCAGGGAGTAGTAAAGCTGAGGGTCATATTTTAAGATTTGTGGGTTCATCTAAGTTATTCATCAAGTCTGCTGTTAATAACCCAATTGCCTCACCTAGAAATGAGTTTGATTGAACTTTATTACGTTTTCTATAAAAGAAGTACCCATTTTAGAACCTGGATATGGGATTAGGCTGGTTTCCTTGATCATTGTTTTTTTAGATCCCTGATCTTAAGTGAACTGATCATTAAGATAATTGCCATGGTCAGGTTAGTGCAAAAATTACCTGGAGACATTAAAAGTCATTGTGTATTTATACTCCATTAATTATGTGTATACCACATGATCTCCAGGAAACATGTAGCTTTCTGATCACTTTTGACTAGAAACTACTTTTCCTGATGTTCATATCTTAGGGAACTTGATGTCCTCTTATTTGAGAATAGAGAAAAATAAAACATTTAGAAGTGTCTTAAGAAAAGAGATTTCAGAGGAAGAGAAATGATCTATCTGGAAGACTCAAAAGGAACATTTATCTCTGATAATAATCTGCTACAGGAACCAGAAGAAAAATGTCAGAGAACTGTTTGGCATTCTTCGTATAATTGAAAGACATGGCTTCTAAGAAACAGGAACAGACAGTCATAAGGAGAAAATAGACTAAGATGAAAACGTCTAAGGTGAAAATGGAGATATATAGAGTAAGGAAGATACATAAAAAGATAAAATGTTCAGTATCTGAATTAAAATCCACATTAATTCTGCAGAATTAAAATCAATGAAGTAGGCAAATAACAATGACAAGCCATCAGAATGCAAGGAAATGGTCGATGATAAAAAACAATGAGAGGAAAAATGATAAATTTAGAGAACAGAGATTCAACATATGGATAACTGGTGTTTCTGAGGAGCCCTGAAGGAGACTCTAGAGTAAATAGAATGAAAATGGTAACCACAGATTTAATAGAAGACTATCCTGAGCTAAAGAAAAGGTGTGAGTGTGCTATTTAGGATATGTCTGTAACGATAACCCCTGAATCTCTAATCAGATGTCCAGCAGGCTCCCTTTGTGACACCCAGGCTTCTTCCATCTAGGGCTTTGGAATTTCCGCTGGGTCCTCTGCATCCAGCAGCGAGACAAGGAAGGAGAGAATGAGCTCTGGTCTGAATTGCCTCAGCTACAGGGGACACACAGCACTTCTACTTACATTCCATTGGATAGAACCAATAGCATGGCCCTATCCAGATGGAAAGGGGGCTTGGAAAAATGTGGGGTAGGTGGGTGTCCAGGAAGAAGAGGAAGTGTGTTTGGTGAGCACATGGTGTTCATTGTCTCGGACACACTGGAGGTGCAAGCATGCACACACATTAAGTTTAAAATAGCTCTTCCCTCGATATCTCCATGATAAAATCAACTATACAGAATCACAGGGGAGGAGAGTGGACAGTCAGACACTGTGCCTCCTAAATGACCATCTTGTTCCCGACACTCTGACAGCCTGGACCTCATTGCTCAGGCTTCTGGGATGTCTCCACATGGATGTTCCTTAGGCCAGCAGAGTTCCCCATGGGAGTGTTTAGACCCTCCCACCCTTTAACATATTGCCTCCAGCTCCCACCATCCCCTCTTCCTGGTTCCCACTAACTCTCCCCCTCCCTCAAAACAGCAAGTCCCAAGTCTTAGCTGTGAATTTTCACAAGTTCCCCAGTCTGAAGAGGAGAGAGATATGCCAGATCCCCCTCCAGTCCCAGATGCTAGGTGTTTTTAGTATTTTCTCTGTGGCCAAGCAGTTAAAAACAACAATAAAACAAAATCACTCTGACCTTAATGTTGGAAAAGAACACTTGTTTCCCCCTTTTGTGGCCTAGGATGTGACTTATTGTATTACAGATACAGAAGGACATTCTTGCCTAGCAGTGGGGATGGCAGCAAGGATAGTCCAGCCACATGGTTCAGTAGGTTAGACTTCACTTTCCTTTTGAAGGACAAATGCTCTCAGATTGGGCTACAACAGAAATCAACTGTTTTATGTTTGAATTTGACTAGTGTGAGACTCCTCAAAATATAGCTACATTGGTTTTAGGCACAGTCCTGCCTGAAGGCAAAAGGTAGACGTGGCAACCTCTTAAAAGTATCTGTGATGGGATTCTAGCGCAGCCTGAGGTGTGGAGCAGTGAATTGAAGGACGTGTCAATGCAATTAGACGGCCTTTTTGATAAGTGTTTATCTGCACAGTATCCAAGTTTGATGACATTTCACTGAAGGGACTGAATATTTGAGGGCTGAGTCCAGCCATCCTGCTAGTTCAGCACTGTCTCTGCACCTCCAAGGCTTCCTGAATGTCTCTTTCTTTCCCCTACATTGAAGACATGAGCTCCACGTGGTTCTGTGATCAGTGGCAGAGGCCTTTGTCGAGTGGTTGGGACCACCACGGAACTCCACGGTCACCTTCCTGAGCTGCTCCTGATGCACTGTCCACCCAGTGTTGTAATGATCTCTCTGTGGGCTCCCCCCACATCGTGGACTTTTTGAGAGCAGGGATTGTGAATTACCACCCAGTGGCAAACCGGGTCCCAGCTCATGGCAGGCAAAGGATTGTGTTTGAGTCAAGAAGAAACAGGTATGAGAGGTGGGTTGTATCTGCATTGCCATGACCTGGCAGCTGGGGGAGTGGGTGATCCGTGGCCAGCAGTCACCCCTGCAGCCCACCAGCTCTCCTGTGGGGCCAGCAGCATCTTCTTTCCCTAACAGCATGGCACCCCTCGTCAGAGTGAGTGCTGGAGGTGCCCATTTTCTCACTTGCCTCCTAATCCCCATCTTATTCTGGGTGGGGAACAGCTCAGTTCTGAGCCCACATGTGACAGAAACAGGAACTGGAATCGTCCTTTCAGGAGCTGATCAAATCCTTAAAGCTTCCGCCAGGAATATGGAACCTGGGCTTTGGTCACTTGCTGGTTCCCATTCCTCACCTTCCTACCGGATCCCTTGAATCTGCTCACCGTAATTTGGATGAGGGGAGGAAAGTGACTCTACCTTTCACTAGCTCTGTGGCCCTGATCAAGTCACTAAATTTCCTGGATCCTTAATTTCCTCACCTGAAAAACCAGGACAATGGGTTCATCACTGCAGGGCTAGGGAGAAGGGCCCAGCACAGCACTGGGCACCTATTTGGGTTTAATACCTTTTGTTGATTGAATAATTTCTTCCTTTAAAGGTCTAACTCAGGACCCTGGTCGTTACAGATGTGAACCTTGAGTTTCCAGTCTCCCATTTCAACAGGCATTGAACACATTCATTTCAGATCACAGAATTTTCAGTTACCTGTATATTGTTTTGAATTTGGCAATTGATGACATATCTATGTGTATGTATCTATATCTATATGTATGACTCACCACCCTTCTGTCAGCTTGTCATACTGTGGTGGCTTTCATGTTGCTGTGATGCTGGAAGCTATGCCACCAGTATTTCAAATACCAGCAGGTCACCTGTGGTGGCGGGCTTCAGTGGAGCTTCCAGACTAAGAGACTAGGAAGAAAGGGTTGGCAATCTACTTCTGAAAATCAGCCAATGAAAACCTTATCGCAACAGATCACAACAGAACATTGTCGGACTCACTTGCTTTGGACACATCATCAGGAAGGATCAGTCGCTGGAGGAGGACATCATGTTCCGTGAAGCAGAGGGCCACCATAGGCATGAGAGACCTCCTGTAAGATGGCTTGGCACTATAGCCACAATGATGGACTCAAACATGCCAGTGATTGTGAGGATGATGCAGGACCGGGCAACATTTTGTTCTGTTGTACATAAGGTCCCCATGAGTTGGAGTCAACTCAACAGCAGATGACAACAACATATATGATCTTGTTTGTATTCTCTTTTACCTTAACATGACTGTGGGCCTCTAGCAGGCAGGGACCATGTCTCATTTCTTTCAGGTATCTTCTCTCTCACATCCCATTCCAGTTCTTGCTCACTCCCAGCCACCAGAAGATACTCAAGAAATAACTGTGCTTGTCCAGTGGAAGGGAATAGAACTGATTCCAACTGAATATAAAGAAACCTCGGTCCATTCATTCACAACTGTGCAATTCCTGGGTAGTAGGAGAAATGGCAAAGATGGCCTACTGACCATTGAGCTCTGGGCTCCTTGCTGGAAGGATTTAAAGATATACGAGGCTTCGTTAGAAGAAGGTGTGTTAGGGATGCTCAGAAATAAGCACTTGTTGGGTCTGCAGCACTCAGGGGATTAAAAGATATTTCCAGCCAAAGGAATTTCCAGAGATCAGACAGAAGGAGGCTTCGCCACCTCTCTTCTTCCTCCTTCTCCCTTTATTCTTTAAAAAAAATTTTTTTTTTTTTTTTGTCCTACATCATTACAGTAGTTACTGCCCACCATGAAATTTTGGAAAACTCAGAAGCCTTTCAAGAAGGTAAAGATAAGCTTTACCCATGATCTTACAACCCAGAGGTGTGAGTTCTTCTTTATCGGAGCAGACCAGGCAGGGTGTGGCCCACTCCTTATTGAGCCATCTCCATTTCTTCTGCGAAGTGGCAGAAACAAGGCCACACCAGTCTCCTCTCTCCCCTTGAGAAGTCTCACTCAGGGATCGGTGAGTTTGGGCTCCAAGTCCAGGGCTTGGAGGGAATGCTGTCCTTGCCTGGCATTGACTCGTGGGGCAAGGAACCTGGGGCTTTGAGATGCTGGCATGGCCAAGGGGGCAGCCGTGCCCATGTGGTATGTGGGGCAGGTAGGAAGTGACAGCTGTGGCGTCTTCAGGCTCAGGATGCTGAGTGATACAGACTGTCCCTGTCTGAGACGCCCACCAAGGTGGCAGGAGATAGGCACCGCCTCTCCTCAGGGTACACGGAACTTTAACAGATTTTAGCAAAAAGTTAGACAACTTGGGCATCTGTCACTCCCCTCATAGGCTTTTTGTTCCTTTTAGAGTCACAAGGAAAGATGCATAAAAATGTAATTTTATACTTTAGTGATTACGTATATCTGATCCTCACGAGCAGGGAAGAAGACTGTGGTAGGAAGCATTGCTTCGTCATTTATGGTCACTGCTTCCCAGGAGGGTGAATCCTGAGCAGGTCTTTGCTGAGTAGGGTTCAAGGGTGTGAGGATGCAAACTGGAGATGCTGTGAGGGAGCTCCAGGCTCCTGGAGCGAAGGGTAAAGGGGGAGGTGGGAGCAGGGGTTGGGGAGGGGCTGCGTGAGGGGAGGAGTGAGGGAGTCAGATAAGGTGTGTAGCTGAAAATGAACTTTGGAGAGAGAAGGACATTGCTGCGTCTGGTGTGCGATGTGTATTACTTTCTCCTTTGTCTCCCCATAGTCAACGTGGAGTTGGATTTGTTAGTTTAAGAGCTGCAATCAATTGTTGGAATTCTGCTTCAAAATGGGCAAGAAAAGCAGCTGCCAGAAGGAGCCCATCCATTTGTGTTATACTACAAATGAGCATTTTGTGTAAAAGGAGGTGACTGGTTCCTAGGAAACTGGCCAGATTACCTGCCAGGCAAACCTCCGTCAACACACGAGGTGCCTTATCCTGAAATGGGCTGCTTAGGGGTCCGTCTGCTGCCCTGTGCTGTGAGCTCCCCAGGGCCTGACTCACTCCTGGGACCTGTGGGCCTGGCACAGAGCTTCTTTATTAAATTGGCCTAAGTTGTCCCAATTCATGTTAGTTGAATTTTAGTTCAACTAACATTGATTGGGAGTCCCTGAGTGGTATAAATGGTTAACATGTTCGGCTGCTGAAAGGTTAGAGGTTTGAGTCCACCCAGAGGTGCCTTGGAAGAAAGGCCTAGTGATCTACTTCCAAAAAATGAGTCACTGAAAACCTTATGGAGCACAGTTCTACTCTGACATACATGGGGTCGCCATGATTCAGAATTGACTTGAAAGCAATGGGTTTGGGTTTGTAGGATATCTGGGTAGACAAAGGCCCCCGAATGCTTTAATGACGTGGCTAGACTCACAATCCAGTGGGTGGCAAAATAGGACAAAATCCAGTGTCCCGGCTCCCTCACAGGCCTGCCATTTGTCTTCCCACCTTGCAAGATGACCAGTCCCATGGCACAGCTTGACGGCACACTGAAAACAGGCTGCAAGAGGCTCCGATCACTTAGGAACTGTCAGGTACCCTGGGGCTGATGGCCCTGCTCCCAGTGCTTGGGGTACCATGGCTCACACTGCCCGTTGCTTCTCAGCTCTGTCTGATGGTACGGATGGCTGGAAGCTGGGGTGAGTGAGGCTCTCAGAGTTTTGGGTAACCAAGAAACCAGCCATGGGACACAACGCTGGGGAACCTGGAGGCTGATGGGTGGTGATGCTGGGCTTGATGCTGGAGCTAGAGAAGGCTCAGAGGGTCTGTTAGGTCAAGATCCTTCAAGGCCTACCTAGGGTGGCAGCCCTGCCCCAGGTGCCGGGACCTCCCTGTGTGGCATTGGTGTCAGGCCTTTCTCTCTGCCCTTTCCCTCATTACCTCTTGCTGCTCTGGGCCTGGTCAGGACCTGCAATTAGAGATCTGACAGCTTCATTGCCACAGAATAGTTTACGAATAACACATTCGCTTACAGTACCTCTCAGGACTATGTTCATCCTAATCCGGGGTCATACCATAACCCAAGGGCTGGAGCTCTAATAATGGGTGGGATTGCAACACCAAGGAGGACTGGGATGGGAATCATTTTGTTCATTGTGTACTCATCTGGGGGATAGGTATACAGTGTGTACTTATCTGTACTTGTCTGTGTTCTTACACGAAGGGCAGAGGTCACTCCTGGGGTGAAAGATTAATTCTCTCAATGGACACAAGACATAGTTCAGATTCTGAAATCTTAAAAGGTTGCTGCCACAGGGTATCCTCAGACCTCCGTGGCCAGCTGCTGGGGAAGGGAGGGAAGTTAGTGCTTCAGGGGAGACAACTTACCTGGCTGCAGGATAGGCCCTTAGGGAGGGCTGTGGCCACCCATCCAAAGAATGGCCTCCAGAGGTGTGTCAGCAAATGCAGCCCTAGGCCAGTCCTGGAAGGGAGGGCTCCCGTGTTGGTGGGGATTGGACAGAAGCAGCAACACGTGGTGGCTGTGACCCTGTTCTAGCTACCAATAAAATCACTGGAAGGAGGGCCCTAGCTGGCAGCTGGACGTGCAGAGCATTGAGACTAGCTCTTAGAAGCAACCATTAAGTCCCTAACTAGAGGGGCAAGCGTGAGAACTGGGCTCAGGAACATCCAAGCCCTGAAACGCTACAGCCTGGGTCTTTTCATTCCCCTGAAGAGGACGCTGTGCCTCTGGGTCCGTAGGTGTCCAGGGCTCCCCTTAGGCACACCATACCTAATAAAACAATTCTTGTCCCTCGTTGGTGGGGCAAGTCTTTGCAAATGGCTCAGCTCTGGGCAGCATCCGTCACAGCACCTGGAAGGAGCTGAGCTGGCCAATGGTCCTGCCGTGCATGGCTTCGACCCCAAGCCATAGCGGCAGTGCGGGTAGGGGCAGGTACTGGGGGTGCTGCCAGCCTTGGGTGGGACAGCCCCAAGCACCTCTGGGTCTGAACAACAGGGTGTCCAAGTGAAAATGGAAAACTATCATTTGCCATTTAAAGAAGAAAAACAATTTAATAATTAACATTTTGAAGACTTTGATCACCAGGATTTTTGGGGTAGTCACTCACCCTTGTTTGTAAGATATTAACAACTTTGCATTCCTCCTTCAGTAGTATTTATTTTTACTACCCAGGTATTAGCCAGTCATCATCAAGCCAATTCCAACTCATGGCGACCCCATGTGCATAGCTGAGGCCTTTCTTCCCCTTGAACTCTAGGTGAAATTGTCTTGAATCCACCAATTCATGGCCT
Organism: Elephas maximus indicus; assembly: GCF_024166365.1. Classification (NCBI taxonomy): domain Eukaryota; kingdom Metazoa; phylum Chordata; class Mammalia; order Proboscidea; family Elephantidae; genus Elephas; species Elephas maximus. The sequence continues at coordinate 65,381,500 of NC_064835.1, forward strand.
GTGGAACTCTAAAACCTTCCTACTTCCCAGGGTGTGATATTCTTCAGCCTCTTGGACTCCATCCCAAATCCCTCACACCAGCATCTGAGTTCCACAGCTCTTAGTGAAGTGTTTTGGGGAGTATTACGAAGGGGGTCATATTCCTTCCAGCCCAGCAACTTGTGGTTCCCTCTGGGCTCACCCAGGAGCTCCCATTTGCTCCCTCTCCCACTTAGCAGCCCCCCTTCTCTGAAGCCTTGCCAGCCAGCTTCAGCACTGTTCCAATTCCTTCCTTTAAAAGGAACTCTGATCCCAACTATAAAGATCATGAAGCATTCTTGACCTTTTTATAGACATAATTAAAAAAAAAAATATCTATTTATTTATTGAGCTTTAGGTGAAAGTTTATAAATCAAGTCAGTCTCTCATACAAAAAGTTACATACACCTTGCTACGCACTCCTAGCTGCTCTCCCCCTAATGAGACAGCATATTCCTCCTCTCCACGCTGTATTCCCCGTGTCCATTCAGCCAGCTCCTGTCCCCCTCTTCCTTCCCATTTCGCCACCAGACAGGAGTTGCCCACATAGTCTCAAGTGTCTGCTTGAGCCAAGAAGCTTACTCCTCACCAGTATCCTTGTCTATCTTATAGTCCAGTCCAATCCCTGTCTGTAGTGTTGGCTTTGGGAATGGTTCCAATCTTGGGCTAACAAAGGGTCTGGGGACCATGACTGTCAGGTCTCAGACCATTAAGCCTGGTATAGACATAATTTGCTTTTAACATAAAAATTCAATTCAAGGTAATTCTTAAGAATTTGCCAGCAGTCCTTAAAAGAAATCAGTGCTGCAAAAATAAATGCTCCAAAAACATTGTTTAGAGTTCCAGTGGTGCCAACAAAACCCTGATGTTTGTCGTTTTTGTGTTTTCCAGCTCCCTTCAGATGTTTGAAGTCCTGTAGATGTGGTCAGCATCCCTGAGAGTGGAGCAGGTTGTACAAGCCAAGCACTGAGAAGAGCGAGTCTTGGACGAGGTTGGCCCAGGGTCCTGGTAATTAGTCGGCAGTTTGGGTGGTGATGGAGGGATGCACCCTTTTTGGTTGGGTATAGCTCACCAGGATGAGCTTCCTGACACTCAGGCCATTGCCATGAACTCCCCCCTCTTGCTCACTCATGAAGTACCACAGACTTGGAGAGACCTTAGAGGTCACTGGTCTAGCCTCCAGCAGTGGCAGAAGCTCCCTAGGACATCCCTGCAGTCCTGACCACCATCTAACAAAGCAGCCTGTTTCACCTTCCCATTCCTGAGCTCTCCTGCTGTTAAAAAGCTCTCTCTCACGCACTCCGATCAAATCTGCCTTTCTGCAGCTCCCACTGGGTTCCTAGTTCTGCCCCCCGAGGCTATAGGGAATCAGCCTAATCCCTCTTCCACATGGCTGCTCAACAGATATTTGGGGACAATATGATAGAGTGGAGGCAGGCAGGATCTGCACAGACAGTCCTGGATGAAATCCTGTCCCTACTGTTCTCTGTGCAATCTCAGGCAAGTTACTTAGCCTCTCTGTGACTCAGTTTCTTTATTTGTAAAACTGGGACAATAGTGTCTGCCACATCAAGTGATTCTGGGAATGAAAATGAATTATGAATACAAGCTGCCTAGAACCACACCTGGTCCGACAAACGCTGGTCGCCTCTGGTCTTCAGCGTCCTGCTGAGCCTCTTTTGTGTGGTCTCCAGTTGACACGTTCCCACAGACGTCCGATCAGAAAACAGTAGGCATTCTCAGTCTTTCCCTGGATGTTCTTTTTGTTAATATAGCTCAAGATTGAATTAGTTTTTTTGGACTAAAACATATAATTATAGTTATTTAATGTGCACCTGTTTACAATTGAATCCCAAGCCTCTCATTGCTCGAGTTCTAACACTAAGATGATTCTAGCCCATAAATGACACATAATGATAACAAATGCTTCAGGCTCTGTTTGAAGCACTTCACATACATTAACCCATCTAATCCTCACAATAACCTTACCAGGTAGCGAAATTGTTATAACTTCCATTTTATATATGGAGAAACTGAGGCACAGACAGGTTAAATAACTTGCCCAAGATCACACAGCTGATAAGAGGCATGGCTGAGATTTGAATCAGTCTTGCTCCAGAGTCTGTGCTTTTAACCACCAAGCTTTGCTGTCGACAACTTTGACCACCTACATAACATTTTGGGAAAGGAAGGAAAGGACACAAAGGGATGCCTCTGGATCATAAGGCTGAAAGGGTTTGCCCAGGCCCCTATTGTCATGGAAGTGGAATCAGTGCTTCTCTGTCCAACCCCACCCCCATCAGAGCTCCTCTGGGGCAGCGCTCTGAGGGACGTGAACGCAGGCCAGTACATGGTCCTGAGGGCTCTTGCCCATCAGGCCCAGAACTTCTTGGTTCCTGGTACTCTGGAGACGGGAGAACTGCTTCAGGGCCTTCACAGGCCTGACCTTGGGAAGTGGAGCCACTCCAAGGGGAAGGGGAAAGGATCAGCCTTTTCCTGATCAGATGGAATGGGTTTAGGTTGGGAAGCCTCAGTCCCAGGCTGTGTTGGCCAAAAGGCTCCCAGTCCCGGAGAAGTTGAGAGTTCAGGTGTTTCTGGAGCTGGTGGGACCGGAGTTATCATTTTTTTTTTTTTTTTTACAGTCCTCAGCTCACCCCCATGTCATGTCCAATCATTGGGGGGTGAGGAGGGGAGTTGCTTGTGGTTGTTTTAAAAATACTATCAAAGGTTCAGGGCTTTGAAAGTGCAAGGAGAAATTAATTTGCTTCGATAAGTCACTCAACAGAAAGGAGGTAGGGTGCAGTGGGGCGATGCCTCTGGAAGAATTCTGGTTGGCAGAGCTGCCTGCCCAGGAGACTCTGGGATGTGGCTGCCTGTCTGAGAGGCTCTGAGCACGCCTGTTGTGTTTGACCTTGCATTCTGTTCTTACTGCCTATGTTCCAGGGATGAGGCTGGTGGGGAGGGGGAGAGCACAGTGGAGGTGAAGTGTTATTAACTCACCGCACGCACATGAGATTGACTCGAACCCACAAGGTAACTGCCAGTTGCTCACATGTGTTATTTCCAGATGTTTCTCTTTGGGCATCTGGCTTGAGGGAGAGGCATGGGGGGTTAGGGGGGTGGAGGGAGAGCAGGAAGATGGTTTCTTGCTCCGGGAAACTTGAATCATCCATCCTTCTGCCTTTTCTATATGAATCTGTCCCTTTGCAACTCAGACATATCATATTGTATCAGAGCTGCAAGGGACCCCAGAGATCATTCTGTTCACCCCTGAGTTAGAGATGAGCAAAATGAGACCCAGAAAGGGGAAATGACTTGCAGAAGCCCATGCAGCTAGAGAAGCAGAATTGTGACTTGAGTCCAGAGCTAATTCCACCAGGAACATCCCTTTTTGACTCAATTACTCTTTCTCCAATTAGATGAAAAGAAAATGTCTAGCTTTAATGGTACTCAGTACTACATCAACCATTCTAGCAACCTGCCAATTCTGTTTCAAAGTATTTCTTTAGAGAATCTTTTTTTGGCTTCTATTCCTAGCAGGCTCCCTCCCCTGGCCCCTACTTCCTGCTGCCAAACATCTCATCATGACTGGTAAGGGTGATGCTAGTTGGGAGCAATCCAGCGAGGGTTTTCATAAAGAGATGATTAATGAATGAAATAATTAAAATCAGGGTCATGGTCTGGCAGCCTTGGAGTGGTAGGGTCCAGGTGGCCTGTGGAGCCTTGTCCTGTCCCAGGCCTGGGTGTGCAGTGCCAGGTGGTGGTGTGAGGGGAGGAGGGGGCTTGGACAGCCATGGGAAATGGCCTGCGGCCCTAGAAACATTTCTGTGATGTCTTTGGCAGGCTTGCCAAAAATGGCCAGTACCTGGAACGGATACCTTCCATTACATGTCACAACATTTAACATCTAGGCCAGTGGTAGTTCAACCCTGGCTGCTCATTGGAATCACCTAGGGGAGTTTTTAAAAATCCTGATGTCCAGGTCACATCACAAACTAATTACATTAGAATCTCTGGCATCAGTATTTTTTTTTTTTTCAAAGCTCTCTAGGGTTGTGCACCCAGGGCTGAGAACCACTGCTTTAGGCCAATCCTTGGGGACCCTCTCCGTGTGCCTTTCCTCGAACTTGATATGGATGATGCTATTTGCCTGTCCCCAAAGGGAAGAATGCGGGGGGAAAAAAAAAAGTCCTCTGGGTATTCGGGGATGGGGTAGACTCCCACTTCTCCTCTATGGGCTTATCTACTGCACCACCCTCCACTCAGAGGGGCTGTAAGGGTGGAGTCCTGACAGCAGATGGAAGGAGAGGTCACATGCAGTTCAGGAACAACCAGAATATGCTTACCTGGCCATCCTTTGTAATGAGTTGCTGGCCAGAATAAAGGCTAAAGGCTGGGGCAAACAAGACTGTTGGAGCTAGGACCCTGGAGGCAGCTCGGCCCTGGGCAACCAGCAACTGAGGATGAAGGGCAGATAAAACCTGGGAGGCCAGGGGGGTAGAAAGAACAAGCAAGCACTCTACCTCCTCACAAAATGGAAAACCAGGAAGGTAAAGTGAGGTAGTGGCAGATTAAGGAGGTGTCCTGATCCCAGCTTAATGCTCTTTTGTTTGTATATATTAAGGAGTCCCTGGGTAGCATAAACAGCTAAACACTTGGCTGCTAACTGAAAGTTTGGTCATTTGGATCTACCCTGAGTTGCCTTGGAAAAAGAGTTTGGTGATCTACTTCTGAAAAACCAGCCACTGAAAACCCTATGGAGCACAGTTCTAATCTGAGATACATGGGGTCGACATGAGTTGGAATTGACTCAACAGTACCTGGTGGTTTTATATATGTTAAAAAGCTATTTACTGTTCAATCACCTATTTCTTTTTGCTGAAAAGGGGATTAGCCAGCAGGGGAAGGCTAACCCTCCCTAAGGCTGCCCAGGGTGTTAGTTCAGATTTAAGGGCCTAGCAGTGCCGACCCAAGGGAGACTGTCTTGGCCAGAGCCACACAGCTGGGGAGTGGAGGCCGGAGCTGCAGCCTGCTTCTTCAGAGGGGCCTCCACTATTGCAATGAAGGGCATCCATTCATTCATCAGTCATTTAAACAAGCATGAGTAGAAAAAATATGTGGCTTTTTCCCAGTTTAACTCTCTAAAGCCTGCCCTAGTCTTCACTCCAGGGATCATGTCAACGACACATGCAGACCTCTGGGTGGCCTGGCAACTTGGCACTCTTCAAACAGTATTTATTCTGTTAATATTTATGCATATTTATTTAGTGAGGTTTGGGAGAAGCTTGGAGCCCTGGTGGCACAGTGGTTAAGAGTTTGGCTGCCAACCAAAAGGCTGGCAGTTTGAATCTACCAGCCACTCCTTGGAAACCCTGTGGGGCAGTTCTACTCTGTCCTATACGGTCACTATGAGTCAGAATCAACTCGACAGCAATGGGTTTGGTTTGGGAGAAACTAATTTTCCATTAGCAAAAACTGCATACCTCTTTTAAACTTGCAATAAGGATCTGATTCTGCATTAAGAAACATTTTACTGAAACAGATTCACCAATAGCTCCCTTCTAGAAACCAAAGCAAAGTCAAGGTTTTAAAGAAAAGTATTTAGCAAAACATTTCCCACACATTAGTAGTTCTTGTTCTCTTTTGGGAATTTCCCACCAATTTTTTTTAGGAGGCTTATTAGAGGGTTTGCACTTTAGATGAAGTACTGGTTCCGAGCAAACAGCATTACACTACGTAGGTACGCACCACAGAAATGCTCAACAAGGTGTGCAAGTCAAGTGCAAGTCAAGGTCACCATCTATTCCAGGTGGAGTGTGGCCAGTTTAAACCTGGCCAGCTATTTAGTGAAGGTGTGGTGGACACCTGAGCCCTATACCAAAACCTTTATTTAGTCTAGTAATGCTTTAAGTGGTGGCAGTGGCTAAGCACTTGGCAGCTAACTAAAAGGTTGGTGGTTGGAACCCACCCAGCAGCACTGCAGAAGAAAGGTCTGCCAATCTTCCATAAAGATTACAGCCAGGAAAACCCTATGGAGTACAGTACCACTCTGTAACGCATGGGGTCGCCATGAGTCGGAATGATGCAAGGCAAAGGGTGATGATGCTTTAGCGCTCTCTATAGATGCATTCTGGGCATCTGTCGGGGTCTTGCCCTCTAAGCAGCAGCTCTGGGGGATAACTGTGTCCCATGGTGAACTCAAGAGAATCCGACCCCTCTGCCTTAAGGAAAAGCTTACCCCAATTGGGAAGATTAACCTGTAACCTCACCTTCCCTTCTCTGCAGGGCTCCAGGAGTGGATTGCAAACCCACCAGGAAAATGAGTGAAGAGACAGTCCCCGAGGCTGCCTCCTCGCCGCCGCCCCAGGAAAGGCAGCCTTACTTTGACCGCTTCTCCGAGGAGGACCCTGAGTACATGCGCCTGCGTAACCGCGCAGCGGACCTGCGGCAGGACTTCAACTTGATGGAGCAGAAGAAGCGCGTCACCATGATCTTGCAGAGCCCTGTGAGTGGGTCTGCTGAGGCGGGGGTGGGAGGAGAGAGGAGAGTGGGACTGAGGTGAGGGTGCAGAGATGCGAAGGGGAGAGGGGCAGCGGCGCAGCGGCGCTGATTCATCACGGTGAACCTGAAAAGATAAGTAGCTCCTCTTCGGCTTGCTCAGGGTCGATAACAATTTAAACCAGTTGAGCTAGACAGTCTGGCAAAGTGGGTGTTTGACTCTTCCCTAACCCCGGAGGGCAAAACCTGATCTGTATGCAAGCAGTTTGGCTTGATGGTCGGAGGAGGGAGTACTGAGAGACAGAAGCCCCACCTCAGTTGCCTGTGCCCCTTCTGAGCCTCAGTTTCCATTCTTCCCTCCTCACCAAAAGCTGTAACGATGAACTGACAGGCAAATTAATGTAAACTAGAGGCCAGGGGCCATCAAGTGGAAGGCTTGGGGCTCCCTTTACCAAACACCACAAAGCGGAACTCGCTGTGGGGACACATAAAGCTTTAGCATGCATAGGGCAGAGGTGGGGAGGGCCTGGAAGCCCCAGAAAGTGGGAAGCATGCCGGCTCAACAGGGCACAGGGGGCTATGCTGGGGACGGGGGGAGGAAGGGCAAATCGGCGTGTCCCCTCTGTAGCTCCAGATGTGAGGTGATTGGCGCCTGCCTGGCACGGGCACGGAGCTCATCCTTGAGAAGGGCTGGACTTGGGCCTAGCGGGCCCCTGAAGTAGGGTAGTGACGCAGGCCCTTGGGTGAGAGAAGGGAGAGCAGCGTGGAGGGAGGCAAGGGGCCATCTGAGGGTTTGGGGTCCTCAGGAAACAGTGATGATCCCAGGGATGGGAAGCCCCAAGATGAAGCTGCATACCCAGGTGCTTGCCACATGGGCGCAGGAGGGGACCTAGCTCTGCCTTGGGCACTGCTGGGCTTCGGGGGTGGGTGGCAGGGCGTGCACGTGTGTGACCCCAGCTAAGACCACACAGTGAGTGCTCAGGCCTGTGTAGGAGTATTGAGGGGGGTGAGTCTGAGGTCCGGCGACATTGTGCTCAGGACCCTGGAGGAATATTTGTTGTTGTTGTTTTTATTTGCTCTGGAGTCAGTTGGACTCATGGCGGCTCCACGTGTGCAGAGAGAACTGCTCAGTAGGGTTTGGAAGGTACTTAAAAAAAAATGAGGTGAGGAACCGTTTTGGAAAACTCCAAGTGTGACCAGGCGGGATGGCAGGTGTGATAGGAAGGGTGGCTGTCAGCCCCAGCCCAGGTTTCAGGCCTGAATGGATGGGATTCCACTCTGCATCAGGAGATGGGAATGGGAGGAGGCCTGCTTCTTCCTGCCCTTTTATAGGTTCACCAACACTTAACAGGCTATTTCCTCCTGAACATGACCTGCTGCCACCTGGTGGAAAAAAGAAAAAAAAAAACCGTTGCCGTGAAGTCAGCTCCGACTCATAGCGACCCTATAGGACAGAATAGAACTGCCCCATAGAGTTTCAAAGGAGTGCCTGGTGGATTCGAACTGCCGACCTTTTGGTTAGCAGCTTTGGCACTTAACCATTACACCACCAGGGTTTCCACCTGTGGACAGCGGTGCCTTATTTGTGACCTAGTGTCTGAAAATCCAGGATGCCAGAGTGGAAGGGACCTCAGAAGTGATCAAATCCTACTCTTTTGTTAAGCAGAGGAGAAACTGAGGACCAGAGGAGCATGGCTAATGGAGAGGGAAGGTGGCACACTTTTTTATACAGTTCTGCTTTAAAACTCTCAATTTCTAAAGTGAAATTCTGCCATTTCTGGTATGGGCGCCCTTGGGCATCACTGAGACCTAGGACCTGGGCTGCTGTCTACAGGGCAAGGGGATGCAGGATCCGTTCCCAGCATCTCCTTGTTTGAAGAGGCTCCTGAGGTCCCAGTGGACTTCTCACAGGGCTGGGGCACTTGGAAGACCTCTGAAGGGGCCCCGTGAAAGGCTGTGGTGGGACCAGCCCCTCGGGGCTCTGTTTCAGTCTTTCAGGGAGGAGCTGGAAGGCCTCATCCAAGAGCAGATGAAGAAGGGAAACAACTCCTCCAACATCTGGGCCCTGAGGCAGATCGCGGACTTCATGGCCAGCACCTCTCACGCAGTCTTCCCAACATCTTCCATGAGTATGTGGGTGGCTGGGGAGCTGCCAGGAGCAGAGGTGGAGGGGTGGTGGGGTGGGGAGGAGAGGAGAAGGAGCAGCCAGAGCAGCTTGGTCGCCAGGCTACAGAGTGGCACAGTTGCATTAGCAGGCCTGGGGGAGCTGAGCACTAGCTGGGGAGGTATCTGGCTCTGCTTCTGCTGCTGCTGCTAATTGAAGACTCGCCGGAGATTTATCCCAGATGTCCAGGAAAGGGAGAAGCTGGGGAAGGGTGGTGCTGGTGCCTTCAGGGAGAACCTGTTTCTGGCTCTTCTGGGGAAGAGGACACTGTTCTGGGAGGGAGAGGGCAGCCTGAATCTGACCCCCCGATAAGTGGATCAGTGGGTAGGGAATAGCTTTGCAACTCGAGGTCCCTCTGTCCTCACTGTGCTTGAAGGCCCAGGAGTTGAGAGTGAGGCTCCTGCTCCATGTTACTCTAAACCAAAAACAAACAAACCACTTTTGTTGAGTCTATTCCAACTCATAGTGACCCTATAGGACATGATAGAACTGCCCCATATGGTTTCCAAGGAGCACCTGCTGGATTCAAACTGCAGACCTGGTTAGCAGCCGTAGCTTTTAACCATCATGCCACTAGGGTTTCTGCCGTGTTATACCTGCTATGGGTAAAGAAAACCCTCATGTCCTGGTAGCATCCGTCCCTGACTCAGGCTGCTCTTTCCTCGGTTCCCTGGAGACCGGGTGTCAGGGCTGGGAGGAGGCCCCTGAAGCCTGGCTCTGTGCCATAGACAGACTGAGGGGAACCGGGGCTATGCGTGAACCTTCTTTCCTGGGCTAGGAAGCTCTCCCCACAATCTTTAAAATAATGTGTCAAAAAATACTTTCCCCCAACAAGATGAATACAAGACTATAGTAGAAAATTAGGAAAATAGTTGAGAATAAGAAATAAAAATCACTGTGCTACGTTCCTTAAAGAAAAAGAAAAACAAACAAACAGAAGCCAGTTGCTGCCCAGTGAGTTCCAATTTGTGGTGACCCTATGTGTGTCAGAGTAGCACTGTGCTCCACAGGATTTTCAGTGGCTGATTTTTCTGAAGTAGATCGCCAGGTCTTTTTCCCAGGCACCTCTGGGTGGACTTGAACTGACAACCTTTCAGTTAGCAGTAAACGTGTTAACCATTCGCACCACCCAGAAATTACTATTGTCAATATTTTGGTGTGTGTTTTTCCAGCCTTTCTCCTTACATATTTAGATTATGCAGACAAAAATAGAATCGCAGTAGACATACAATTTTAATAGCCTTACTGTATCTTGACTAATTTTTCATAAAAAATAGCTTTACCGTACAACTCTTAGTGGGCGCGTGTTATTCTGTGGCATGGCTGAATCAGTTATTTAATCTATTTCCTATTATTGGACTTTTAGGTTGTTTCCAATTTTTTGCTATTATGAACAACAAGGCAGTAAACATCTTTTTAAGTAAACCTGTGATTATACTCATGACTATTGACCTAAGATAAATTACCAGAGGAAGAACTGCTGGATCGAAGTATATGCACCTTTTAAAGGCTTTAATATGTAGTGCCAAACCGCCCTGGAGAAAGACCTAAGCAATATACTTTCCCACCACAACGCAATTTTCTCCACCCTGATCTGTAGTAGGTTTTATCGTTTATTTCTCCCCCCAATTTGAGAAGCGATAAATAGTGCTTTACTGGTGTTTTAATATGCATTTATTTGATTACTGATGACGTTGCATATATTCTCATGTGTATATTGGGAATGATTTTCTTTTGGTAATAAATTGCCTATTCATGTCTGTTGTCGATTTTCTTATCGGTGTATTTTTTTTTCTTACTGATTTGCAAATCTTTTATAAAATAAGGCTATTTCCCTGTTATCTGACAAATCTATTGCATTTTTTTCAGTTTGTATTTTGCCTTTTAGTTTTGTCCATGGTGTTTTTGTCTTGTAAAATTCTTTGATTCCCACGTATTTGAATCTGTTGTGATTTTCCTTCGTGCTGTATGCTTTGAATTATGCTTAGAAGGACCTTCCCCGTATTTTATCATCTGATGGGTCAGATACACTTAATTATTCATTTGCCAGTTTTTCTTGGCTGTTTGTACTTGTTTATTCTTTCTACTCTGAAACAGATGGGGTCACCATAAGTCAGAATCGACTCAACTGCAACTGAGGTTTGTTTCCTTTTTAGTATGGTTTTAGAATTTTTTCATCAGGTACCCCCCCCAGCCTCAAAAAATTTCTTTTGGGGTTTTGATTGAAATTATGTTACACGAGTAGTTTAATTTGGTGGAGATTTGATAAATTTACAATTTCGTATTAGATGTAAACTCCATGGGGGAAAGAATATTGGTATGTTTTGTTTGTTGCCATATCATAGCAGAGTGTCCTAGAGCTAGAGTGGTGTCCAGCACGTGCTAGGTGCTCAAAAAATATTTGCAAGAATACCTTTTAAATCCTTTCAGAAACAAAGTATGTCTTCCATTTATTTATGTCTTCATTAATGTCCATGAGAAAAGTTTTGTTGTTATCTTCATAACATCCCTACTAATTTTTTGTTGTTTTCCCTAGATATTTCATGTAACTTTGATATTGTAAATGAATTTTTCTCTATTCAGTTTTCTTTCTGGTTGTATTGGGCATTTAGGAAAAACCATTGGATATATATATTTAAACTAGCCCCTTATTGAGCTCTTATTTAAATCCTAATATCATATCACTAAATTCTCTTGGGTTTTGTATGCAGAAAATCATATAATCTGCAAATGATAACTTGGCTTCCGTTGTTCCAACATTTACCCTTTGGTTTATTTTTCCAGTTTTCTCATTGTAGCCGTTAGAACTCTCAGAATAATGTTTAATAATAGATTAGAGAGTAATCATCCTTGTCTTCTTTCTGACTTTAATGGAAATTTTTTTTATCCTGAGAGTTCGAGACAGTTTTTCTTCATCATGTGAAGGAAATGTCTTTATTCTCATTTGCTGTGAGTTTTTCTCAGAAATGGATGTTGAATTTTATAAAATTCATTATGGGCATTAATTTATTTTTCTTTGAACTTTTGAGGTGATGAATTGTATTCATAGATGTCTGAATATTGAAGTTGTCTTATCCCTGAAGGAAATCATTCCTGGTCAGGCTGCATTCTTTTAAAAAATACTCTTCCAGATTTGATTTGTTAGAATTTGACTCAGGAGTTTTGTATCCATATGCACATAGGAAATGGGTAAGCTGTTCACTCTTCTGGCTGTCTTCGTGTAGTTTTGGTATGAAAGCTATAATTTCATAGCGTGAACAGGATGGTCCCCAGCCTTTTCTTTGCTCTGATGGAGCTTAAACAATACAGGAAGTATCTGTTCCTTGACGATTTATTGTCCACTTGTAAAGCTATCCAGATCTGGGATATTTTTATGGGCTACTTTTTGGACACCATTTTTTTTCTAGCTTCAGCCAGGGTGTTGGATTGATTTTGCTGCTTCTTGAGTAAATTTTGGTCATGTATTCCTACAAAATAATCCACTTCATGTAGCTTTTCAAAAATTGTTAAAGTGGTTTATAGTATTTTTATCATTTAGAACTTCTGCTGTGGATGAGATGACGTCTCCTTCTCTGTCTTGATGTTGTTTATTTCTACCTTTTTTTTATTGGCCTTTCTAGATGTTTGTCTACAGAATTTCTCACATAAGCCAATTCTTGTATTTATTTATTGGTTCTACTAAGTTTCCTGTTTCCCAATTCATTAATTTTTGCCTTTATATTTATTAATTCATAACTTTTCTTTGGTTTCTTTTGTTCTTTATATTTTTTCCTAGAACCAGACATAATAGATTTGATTCTTTTTCATATTTATTTCAATAATAAAGATATTTAAGGCTATGAATTTTTTTTCCCTCTAAGCATAGCTTTGGCTTCATTCTATGAAATTTGACAAATAGTATTTCGAGTATTAATTTCTAGGTAGTTTGCAGCTACTGTTTTGGTTTTCTTTTTATTCTAAGAGCTATCCAGCAGTATGTTTTTTCACTCCCAAGTGGTTGAATTTGTATTTTTAAAAAAAGATTTGTATTAACTAAGTCTAGTTTTATTGCATTGTGATTAGAAATGTGTCCTATTTAATTTCTGTGTTGGGGATTTATTGAGATTTTCTTTGTGGCCTAAGATTACAGTTGTTAAATACTATATGAGCAGAGACTATTTCTAGGGGACAATATTTGATCTATATCTTCATTTATAGTTTTTTGATTTTGTAAAAAAACAGAAATGTGTTGTTTGCCACTATAGTTGATTTCTGTTCATTTCCTTTTGTAATTTTTGATAGTTTTTGCTTTATGTATCTTGGTGAAATGTTATTCAGAGCATAAGCATTCTTTATAGCTATATTTTCATTATGGATTCTATCTTTAATCCTTATAAAGTGACCTATAAAATTTCCCTGTTTGCCCAAGAGAGTATTGTTTTGCCCAATTCTACTTTGGTAACATTCTTATAACCTCTGTTTATTTTTTGGTTTATAGTTGCCTGGTATACTTTTGATCATCTTTTTTTCCTTTTTTTGTATCACTTTATTTTAGGTTCATCTCTTGTAAATCTCCCATAGCTTGGCCTAACAGCATCTGTGGCTATAGCAGAGAAATCCGAGGCAACCTAATTTTTGTTCCTTTGTAGGTAACCAAATCTTTTTTTTTTTTTTTAATGCTTATAGATTTCCCTCCTCTTCATTGTATTTCAGAAATGTTGGCAGGAAACGTGTAATTGGAGGTTTCTTTTTATGGGCGTTTTCCCCATGGAAGGCAGTTAAGTTCTTACAATTTGTATACCCAGGTGTTTTTTCAGTTCAGAAAATTTTTCTTCAATTATATCGATCCAGATTATCTGTATGCTGGCTCCTTGGTCTTCATCTGTCATAGTCAGCCTATTCTCTCTCGTCATTTTCATGTCTCTGTCCTTATATTCAGGAGACTCTGGTGGTATAGTGGTTAAGAGCTAGGGCTACAACTCCACAGGGTGGGGGAGGGGGCCTCTCTTTGATACGGGACACAGAAGATGTGATGGAGTGAGTGTTCTCAGACCTATTCTGGCTTCCTTGCCCTAATTGGGACTCCATAGTTATTTTCAAGAAAAGGGTTCAAAGACATCTGGGCCTGAATACTCTCTCAAAAACAGCCTTATTTGCCTGAGAGACTTAATGCTTTTGGTGTGCCTACCCCTGCTGCTGTCAGGGATGAAGCAAAGAGACCAGCCTCTTGCCTGGGAACTCATAGAAAGGATGAGGGAATCCCAGACTGGTCAACTTGAATTAGAAATCCTTGGCTTTGGAATTTCGTTGTTGTTCTTCTTGCCAGTCTAACTGGACGTTTGGACCACTGCAGTCCTTGTCGACTACGTGTACTAGACACATGCCCTGGGGGAGTATCACATTGGTCAGCACAGGCCCTTCGTATGCATGCTCCTCACATGAGGTCTTTTGAGGCATGCTCTACTTGCTTGATGTTAGTCCAACAGCACCCATTCTCACTCACGTTTGCAGACCAGCTCATCATTTCAGCTAATGGCAAACCTGATACAGGACATACATCACATTGTGTAGCAACAAGGTTTACTGGGATGGTGAAAGCTTCCGAAGAGCATTTTAATCTCATTAAAGTTTTCAGAGGGAAGCTGGGAAAGGCAGCGTCAGGCAGCTCCTGGCCAGAAATCATTTTAAGCCGGAACCCCTTCCTATTGATTATTTTATTGGCTCCTAGACACAGAATAGTCAGAATGCTAGATATCAGATGCCCTGTTCTGCCTTCCTGAGGTGAGCAGGCAGTGGGCATCATGTTTAATGGAACAGACTGTATGTAATTCCTGGACCCACCATGAGGATAAGACTATCAAACCCCCTAAGCTCATTTCCAAATTCCATCCATACCACCAAAAAGTTCCTAGAAAGAACCATAAAGTCTCCAATGTACTGCATACTCGGAGAGGAGCAGACATGCCCTGTCTGAGACCTCAAGTCCTTCAGCCAACCTCAGACACACTGACTTCTGGGAGTTGTGACTTATCAGAAGAGCTGAGGATTTACTTCCTGATGACAGGGCTATTTGTTCTGTTTCCAAATCAGAGGAAAAGCTATTTTACGTGGTATAGTTAAAATAATATGATAATAGCAGGTATAACGATTAGTAGGAGCCCTGGTGGCGAAGTGGTTAAGAGCTCGGCTGCAAATCAAAAGGTCAGTTTGAATCCACCAGCTGCTCCTTGGGAATCCTATGGTGCACTTCTACTCTGTCCTGAAGTGTCACTATAAGACGGAATTGACTTGATGGCAGCAGGTTTGGGTAATGATTAGTAACCTCTTCATTAAAACTAACTTATGAAATATACCCATATTTCTACTCAGAAATTTATTCTGGCTTTTATTCGGTTTTCACCTTTAGGATTTATGGTAAGCTTAGCAGTCTGAGAACCCTTCATTCTGTGATCTTGAATTTTGCCATGATTTTTGACCAAAAGCAATGCCATTCTTACCCTAATAAACAGAGGACTTTATTGGACATAAATATTCAGTCTATGGATTTTCTCCTCCTGTATAAGGGCTCAGCCCTGAGAGCCAATGAATATTTAATTCCTTGCCTAGAAAAGTCTCTTGTGCAGTTGTAGTACTGGTGAGAATTTGGAGAGCACAGGGGCAAGGAAGGGTAGGGCAATGGGAGCCCCTAACCCTGAGAGCTGCACCGTCCTTTCCCTTGCCCCCCGCAGACTTTTCCACGATTACGCCCATCAATGACCTCCATACGGCTGACTCCCTGAACCTGGCCAAGGGGGAGCGCCTCATGCGGTGCAAGATCAGCAGTGTCTACCGACTCCTGGACATCTATGGCTGGGCCCAGCTGAGCGACACCTACGTCACGGTGAGGACAGCATCCTGAGTGAGGGGCAGCACCAACATAATTCAAAGGGAGAACTCCTGAGCCTTGGCATGGCCATGGCACTGCTGGTGGCCTTTGGCTAAAATGCACTGAACCCTTCCAAGGTTTCTAACTTCTGTAGTCACCTAAAATAGCCTGTCCAGAGGATACTTCTCTGGATGAGGAGCCAAGAGCTCCTGGATCCTATTTCTAGGGCACCCCTTGGCCATTTTCAGATTCCTCTTGTGGCTCCATTTCCCTGGCTCCAAGTAAAGGGGGGAGTCCTCCTCAACTCCCATGGATGGGGAGGGAGATAAGAGTGCTTTGGAAGAAGACTTGGGCACAGTGGAATCAGGGAAAGAAGGGCTTCAAGGAGAGTGTCCTTGGAAATGACCCCTTTCCCTCCTTGCCCCTGAGAGTCTGTATCTTTCCTCCAGATGCGGGTCAGCAAGGAGCAGGACCACTTCCTGATTAGCCCTAAGGGAGTTTCTTGCAACGAAGTCACAGCATCCAGCCTGGTGAGTACAGGCCAGTGCCTCACTGACCACACCTTACTGAAATGTCAGAGTCCCCTCTCTCCTACAGTAACAGGTCATCTCCACATTAGCCACTGTTGTCCTCTCCCTCATGGAGCTTGCAATCTGACTGGGCAGAGAAGACACATGAACATCAAAGGAAACCAAGCAGCCAGTGCATGATGTGGCCAGGAGGCCAAGCACAAGTGCAGGCAGCAAATTCAACAGGCAGGAGGGCAAAATAAGATGGCTTGGAGTCCTCAGAGCAGATTCGTGGGACGGCAAAGCCTGGGAATGGACTGCAAAGGCTGGGAGTAGAGAGGCCTTGTAGATGGGAGAATATATTTGAATGAGAGTCAGTGTTTTGTCTTGTCTAGCCCTGGTCCTAACAGGTACCTTCTGGATCCCTTTCAGTTCTTTTATGTGTGGTATGAAGATTCATGAAAGTGGTTTAGATCAGGAAATATTTTTAGGCGGGAGGAAGAAAGCATTAGAAAGGACTATCTTAGAAGCAAAAGAGGCGCAATCTTTCTTAACCATGTGAGCTATGGCTGGTGTGTCATGCACCTGAGAGAGGAAGATACCACGTTGGGGGGCCTGCCAGGCTTGAGATGTGCTGAGGTGTAGAGTCCAGCTATTAATTTGAAAAGTCTAGGCTGATGAGATCACAGAATACGTGGGCAGGGCAGGATCTTGAACACTGCCAAGGCCACTGTACAGGAAAGAACACTGATGCTCAAAAAGGGTAATTGATGAGGTCATGGCCACCCACAGAGGCCACAGCCGAGTGGGACTGGGGCCACAGAGACAAGGACGACACAGGCCCTGTCTTTCAGGAGTTCATAATCGGGTTGGTAGAAACAGACAAGGCAGACTAAATTTCAGGATGAAGGGTGCTCTGATAGACAAGAAGTTTGTGGGGATGCCTAGAGCATGAATTAGGAAAGATGTGTGTCAGGATTGTATCCTTCACCAGACTTATTCAATCTGTATGCTAAGCAAAAATCAGAGAAGCTGGACTATATGAAGAAGAATGGGACATCAGGATTGGAGGAAGACTCATTAACAACCTGTGACATGCAGATGACACAACCTTGCTTGGTGAAAGTGAAGAGGACTTGAAGCACTTACTGATGAAGATCAAAGACTACAGCTTTTGGTATGGATTACATCTTAACATGAAGAAAACAGAAATCCTCACAACTGGACCAATGAGCAACATCATGATAAACGGAGAAAAGATTGAAGTTGTCAAGGATTTCATTTTACTTGCATCCACAATCAACGCCCATGGAAGCATCAGTCAAGAGATCAAACGATGCATTGCATTGGGCAAATCTGCTGCAAAAGACCTCTTTAAAGTATTAAAAAGAAAAGATGTCACTTTAAGGACTAAGGTGTGCCTGACCCAAGCTGTGGTGTTTTCAGTTGCCTCATAGGCATATGAAAACTAGACAATGAATGAAGAAGACCCAAGAAGAATTGATGCCTTTGAATTATAGTGTTGGTGAAAAATGTTGACTATACCATGGACTGCCAGAATCCATTGCTGTCGAGTGGATTTAGACTCATAGCAACCCTACAGGACAGAGTAGAACTGCCCCATAGAGTTTCCAAGGAACACCTGGTGGATTCAAACTGCCAACCTTTAGTTTAGCAGCCATAGCACTTAACCACTACTCCACCAGGGTTTCCCTGACCTGCCAGAAGACCGAACACATCTGTCTTGCAAGAAGTACAGCCAGAATGCTCATTAGAAGCAAGGATGGCAAGACTTCATCTCACATACTTTGGACATGTTACCCGGAGGGACCAGTCCCTGTAGAAGGACATCATGCTTGGTAAAGTAGAGGGTCAGTGAAAAAAGAGGAAGACCCTCAACGAAATGGACTGACACAGTGGCTGCAACAATGGGCTCAAGCATAACAATTGTGAAGATGGGGCAGGACTGAGCAGTGTTTCATTCTGTTGTATGTAGGGTTGCTATGAGTTGATGGCTTCTAGGCTGAAACGATGGTGCTGGAGTGGAGTCCTCATGAACCAACAGGAATGAACAGACTTGGACTAGGGTGGCAGCGAGTGGTTTGGGAAGAGGTGAATGAGTTCTCAGCAGGCGGGTACCATGCTCCCAGCCCAGATGCACGAAAGACCTCTGTACATTTGGGAGGACAGGCAAGTGGCTGAGTCTGGCTCAAGTATTCAGTGTCTGGAGGTAAGGCTGGAAGGGGACACAGACCAGATGACAAAGGGCACTGAATGCCTTGTCAAGACATGTGGCTTTATTCTGTTGGACATGCAGAACCACTGAAGTATTTTAAGCAGGTGAGTGATGAGATCAGATTTTCATTGTAGGAAGACCTTTTGGACAGCTGTGTGGAAGCAAACTGACAGCTGAATCACTGGGTGGGGGCCATTAATGTAAACCAGGGAGGAGATTCTGTGCCTGCAGGACATCCTCCTCCTATGGAGGAGGAGAATATTTGGGAGAACCTGGTGATCTTTTGGATGGGGGATGTTGGATTGAGTTTGAAGAGCTTGTGGAACTTTCAAAAGGAGATGTCAGTTGCATTTGGTCATCATAGGTTCAGAGGAGATCTGGCCTCTAGATACAGGTTTGGCAGTTACGGGCATGAGATGCTCAGGAAGCCCTTGTAGACTTAGGGCTGCTGCGTATGGTTGTACAGCTTGTGCACTGCACAAGGGAGCCTGGTGATGAGGGAGAGAGGAGAGGATGGAATACAGCATGTGCTCCACTCACTAAGCTGTATGTCCTAGCACTGGGCTTCTTTTTTGAATGTGAACAACGGCAATGCCCACACATCAGGCTTTGGCCCATGGGCTGTGTCCTCAAGAGGAAGTGCCTCTTGTACAAAGGCACCATATGATCTAATAGTTGTCCTGTTAGGCTGTAGAGATTCTTGAGTGACAACAGGTTACAAATCTGAGGATGACATAATGAATACATGAGGTCAGAGAGAGACTGCCTTAGTCATCTAGTAATACTGTAACAGAAATACCACAAGTGGATGGCTTTAAGAAAGAGACGTTTATTCTCTCACAGTCCAGTAGGCTAGAAGTCTGAATTCAGGGCACCAGCTCCAGGGGAAGGCTTTCTCTATCTGTCGGCTCTGGAGGAAGGTCCTTGTCATCAGTCTTCCCTTGGTCTGGGAGCATCTCGGCACACAGGAACCTCAGGTCCAAAGGATGTGGTCTGCTCCTGGCACTGCTTTCTTGGTGGTATGAGGTCCCGGTGTCTCTCTCTGCTCACTTCTCACTTTTATATCTCAAAAGAGATTGGCTTAAGATACTGATCTTATAGATCCTTATCAATGCAACGGTAAACATCTTATTATATCGTAGTGATAGAATTTACAACACATAGGGAAATCACATGGGATGATAAAATGGTAGACAGTCATACAATACTGGGAATCATGACCCAGCCAAGTTGACAGATATTTTTGAGGTACACAATTTAATCCATGGCAGAGACCATCCCAGAGAGGGAGCTCTGAGCAGGCCACACATCTGAGAAAGTGGGGGAGCTGGGTCGAAATGGTGGAGTAGCTAAAGGGGAAGCCTGGGGGGTCAACACTGGACACTTGCAGGTATGAAATACCTGAAGCGGGGGAGTTGCTGCTACTTCCAGGGGTTGGGCAGCTTTAAAGTCATGTTCATTCTGTCAAAGTTCACTTAAAATGGAATTTTGTAAAAGGGGATTTGTTGAGCATTTGATGCTTCTGCTTAAGCAAATGGTGTTGGCTGTGTGTTCTTTTCCCCGCACCAGAGTCTGCCTCCTTCCTGTGGTACTCATCTTGTCTGTTTGGGCTGCCCAGCGTGGGGGCATTTCTTGGTTATCTAGTGCTGCTATAACAGAAATACCACAAGTGGATGGCTGTAACAAACAAGTTTATTCTCTCACAGTCTAGGAGGTTAGAAGTCTGAAGTCAGGCTGCCAGTTTCTGGGGAAGGCTTTCTCTCTCTGTCAGCTCTAGGGGAAGGTCCTTGTCATCAATCTTCCCCTAGTCTAGGAGCTTCTCAGCACAGGGACCCCAGATCCGAAGGATGCGCTCCACTCCCAGTGCTTCTTTCTTGGTGGTTTGAGGTCTCGTTCCTTTGTGCTCGCTTCTTTGTTTTATATCTTAAAAGAGGTTGATTCAAGATACAACCTAATCCTATAAATTGAGTCCTGCCTCATTAACGTAACTGCCTCTAATCCTGCCTCATTAACATCATAGAGGTTAGGATTTACAACACACAGGATAATCACATCAGATCACAAAATGGTGGACAGCCACACAATACTGGGAATCATGGCCTAGCCAAGTTGACACACATTTCTGGGGGACACAATTCAATCTATATCAGGTTGGGGAGCAAATTAGAGAGGTGCCTCGTGTGCTGCATTCAGGGTGCCACGAGTTCTCACATTTAAGGTCCAAAGCAGTGGTGATTTTTAGAAACTATAACCTAGCTAGTTAATGCCCAGGGAACACCTATAGTCAATAAGTTAGGGTAACTCCCAGCTGCAGGGAGATTGCACCCAGAGAACCATGGGCCATGTCAGGAAGAAGGTGCTAGGAGGGGCTGGTTTCAGGGTTTGTGTTTGTGTTAGGTGATTTGGGGGAGGGTTCTAAGAAGGCAGTTTCCCTTGGATTGGGAGCTGTCAGGATGCAGGGGCAATTTTATTATTGGATATTTTAATAATTTTTATCTGGAAGACGGGGAAAGTAGAGTGAGGCTCCTGCTAGCCAGGAGAAGGGGATGTTGGTCATTGTTGCGATTGCTCAGTTCTCTTGTTTTTGCCTATGCTTAGGCATGAGTAAGCAATGGTCTTTTGTCTTGCTGTATCACAGTCACAAAGTGACCTTCTCTGATGATAGCTTTGTATGAAATTGCTTGTGTTAAATAGAGAACACCCTGGCTTAGCTGTCAGCACCAGGCCCACCACCTGCTGACAACTGTCAGGGCTGCTTTTTTTCTTTCCCAAACTCTTGTGCACACACATAAATGTGTACACAACTTTTAGCCATGAAACCTACTAAACCCTTGGAGTCAAGGCAGATTATCAGATCAATGACTACTTTCTACTTGTCCTTTAAGATCTCATTTTTGGGTGACTAGTAAATGGATGGATGTTCATTTTGCTATTTTCCTTATCTTTGTGCATGATTAAAATTTTTCAAAACAAAAATTTTTTAAAAGGCTCAGCTTAGAGGTCACCTCCTCAGGGAAGCCTTCTCGGATTCCCCTCTTATAGGCTGGGATGAAAGACATCTCCTATCTGCTGCTAGACAATTCTGTGAATGACTCTTTTCTAGTTCCTTACTACTCAAAGTGTGGACTTTAACCGATAGCATGGGCATCATGTGGGAGCTTGTTATAAATGCAGAATTTTGGGCCCCACCCCGACCTACTGGATTGGAATCTGCCTTTTGAGATCTCCAGGTGATTCACGTGCACAGCAAAGCCTGAGAAACTCTTCTCTAGCATGTTCATGCTGAATAATTGTAATCACCTGTTTACTCATCTGTCATAGATTGAATTATGTCCCCCCCAAAAGGTGTGTATCAACTTGGTTAGGCCATGATTCCCAGTATTGTGTGGTTGTCCTCCATTTTGTGATTGTAATCTTATGTTGAGAGGATTAGGGTGGGGTTGTAACACCACCCTTACTTAGGTCACCTCCCTGACCCAAGGTAAAGCGAGTTTTCCTGGGATGTGGCCTGCACCACCTTTTATCTCTCAAGAGATAAAAGGAAAGGGAAGCAAGCAGAGAGTTGGGGACCTCATGCCACCAAGAAAGAAGCACCGGGAGCACAGCGCGTCTTTTAGACCCAGGGTTATGGCACAGAGAAGCTCCCAGTCCAGGGGATGATTGACGAGAAAGGTCTTCCTCCAGAGCTGACAGAGAAAAAGCCTTCCCTTGGAGGCGACACCCTGAATTTGGACTTTTAGCTTACTTACTGTGAGAAAATAAACTTCTCTCTGTTGAAACCATCAACCTGTGGTGTTTCTGTTACAGCAGCACTAGATGACTAAGACATCATCTGTCTCCACCACTAGACTGTGAGTGCACTCTGGGTTGGGGAGGAACTTGTCTGCCTGTTGCCACCAGTCTCTCTTCCTCCCTTGCCCAGATCAAGGTAAACATCCTGGGAGAGGTGGTGGAGAAGGGCAGCAGCTGCTTCCCAGTGGACACCACAGGATTCTGCCTGCACTCAGCCATCTATGCAGCCAGGCCCGACGTGCGGTGCATCATCCACCTGCACACCCCCGCCACGGCCGCGGTAAGTGGCCCTCCTGCTGGGCACACACTTCACCCAATGCTTTACTCCCTGAGGCCCCCCTCCCCGCCCACAACCCGTTTCTCTGAGATTCTCCCTGAGGAAAAGACATAAGCCACCCAAGCTAGTAGCAAATTCATGGCTTAAAAGTTCTGGCAAGATTTCTGGCACTCAGGCCAAGGTGAAGAAAGAAAATCCCCACTGTGGGGGTCCTCATTCTCTCCATTCTTCTATCTACCCAAGTCTTGGCTTTAGGAGGTAAGGTAAAGATGTATAATTTCCCCAGCTCCTGCAGTCCCCACCCTGACATGTACACAACCCTAGACCACCTTCCCAGGTGATGGCACCTCCCAAGTTCCTACTCAGGTCAGTCCTGCTGGCCTTGCCTCCCTCATTCAGCCCAGGCTCTGGGGTGATGTTTTGACAGAAGATAGCACAATGGTGGGAACTTGCACCATGCCTACTTTTCATAGCCCAGGGGGTTGGGAGCTGGGGACAGGAGCAAGGAAGGGAGACAGTAGAAGGACGACCTCAAGGAGTAAGTAGTCCCCAAGGGTGTCTGGTATTTCTCCATGTGCAGCTAAGACTGTCACCTGGAAAGACAGCAGACAACCAGTTCTGGGTGTTGCCCCAGCCGTCACCCCATCCCACCAAACCCCAGGCCACACACCTACAGGGGAAGAGCAGGCTGGCCACTTGGCCTGTAGTTTCCTCAGCAAAGCACACCCGTTATGAGAACTTAGACCTCCAGAATTTGGACTGAGACTCAGTGACCTGTTTGTGCTGAATGTTCATCTCTGCAGAGCCTGGGGCTGACACATGGGGCAGGAACAGGGAAGGCAGAGAAGCTCTTCTCAGCCTCGCCATGCTTGTGGCTTTTCATTCAGGCAGGGGTGGGCTTACACCCTGTGTGGTAACCCAGTTTCCTGGCACTCATATTGCCCCATCGTCTGTAGAACGGGGCTTCTTAATGGGCCTCCCTGTTAGTGAAGAGTTGCGGGTGTTTCTGCACTGACACCAAGGCTGAGGGGCACCAGGGACACATCCCAGGAGACCCTGGACCCTGCTTTCCACCAGCCTGGTGCAAACTCCACTACACGCGCTGCCTCTTCCCAGAGTCCAAAGACAAAAGCAGAGGCAGAGGGCAGGGGCAGCAATAGCTGCCTTGAGTGCATTCTTTCCAGCAACTTCAAAAGATGGCATATTGACAAGGCTCCTGATAAAACTGTGACGGAAAGACATTAGAGGAAGCAGCATGAGATCAAGACCCCAAGCTGAGTGGAGGAGTCAAAGTGCTGCTTGGCCCCCTCTTCTCCCTCCACCCCCCAGTGCCAGCCAGCTGGCCCAACAGTAGAACCTGACCTGTTGCTCTGAGGAAGATGGGGGGTGCTGGCAAGTGCTGACAGAGAGGGCAGAGCCGCAGGTGCTAACCACTCCCGCTGTCTCTCACCAGGTGTCAGCCATGAAGTGGGGCCTCCTGCCTGTCTCCCACAATGCCCTGCTGGTGGGGGACATGGCCTATTATGACTTCAATGGGGAAATGGAGCAGGAAGTGGATCGAATCAACCTGCAGAAGTGCCTTGGACCCACCTGCAAGGTTTGGTTCACTTTTCTGGGAAGGTGCTGTGGGGTGGAACTGTAGAAAGCTGATGGCACAAAAGTGGCACACATGCTCATTGGAGAATGTTTAGAAGTTGCAGATAAACCAAAAGAAGAAAATAAAAATCTCATACAACTCAGAGATCTTGATGCATGCCCCAAATATAGTCACATGTATTTATAAAACTTGCATCCTAAAATATGCTTTTTCCCCATAGCAATATGCAGTAAATACCGTTGTAGGCTATTAAATATTTTTATATTATTATATTTAGTTATTAAATTATACCTCATTGTATGAATGACCACGTCACCATTTACGTAAACAATCCTTCACGGTTAAACAGCAGAAGGTTGTTTTTCAAATTATCTCTTAATATATACAACACTGTGATGAAAATGTTTTCAGTTAAACCTTTGTGTGTGGTCGAGATGATTTCCTTAGGTTAAATTCCTAGGGATATACATTTTAAAGCTCTTAATTCACATGGTCAGATTACCCCCCACAAAGTTTGTACCCTCTTTCCCTCCCATTTCTAGCGTGTGAGAATACTGTTCCCTGCAGTCTCCCCAAACTTGAGTGTTATCATTTTTTTTTTTTTTTTTTTTGCCAACCTGATAGAGAACAATGAAGTCTCATTATTGCTTAGCTTAAGTCTAAACACCTATTTTGGAAAGTCCATAATGGGGGGCAGTGGTCAGCTTAGTATGGGAAGTGCTTTGGGACCCAGCCTGGGCTGATGAACTCTCGTTCCTGTCCTTGCAAGAGTCACCCTGCCTGCCTCATTTCCCCTCTGAGATTCCCAGTGTCCCCACTTCCAACAAGGGGTGAGAAACCCCTGCTGTTTTTTCTGTGACATTCTCTGAAGCGTCTTCCCGCAGTGCCTGGAGAGGGATGAGCTGTTCACAGTGATGAAGTGCTATAAGAATGTGAAAGATGGACATTTGTTATTCGCGAGATCTTTTGTGGGCCGGAGACATTATCTCTTTCCATTTCTCTGGTACAAAAGGGGAAACATCCAGCTCTTTTTTGCAAGAAAGGATGTGATGTTTAGAGCTACCCTGCCCCCGCCCAGGCTCCTGCCGGCACACATCTGGCTGACACATGGATCTGACAGAGATCCCAGGCAGGCGTCATCTGGCTTCAGAGAGTTCTCGTAGGTAAAACCAGCCCAGAAAGGTGTCTGGCGGGGAGGGTGCACCTGGACCTTGGGGGTCCTGCTCTTGATATAAATTCATCCCCTCCTTCTATCTCCCTATCCCTGGCAAATCAGAAGTGTTGCTTGAATAATGAGGACACCTGGGTTCTGGTTCAGATTCTGCCCCTCCTTCGCTGGGAGACCTTCTGTTTCTTTGGGCTTCTGTTTCCTCATCCGTGAAATCAGTGAGTCAGATTAGACGGTCACTATGACCTCTTTCTTATAATTTCTTTGTCAGGGATGGCGGGGGCCTCATTGAGTTCAACCCCACATCTTTTACAGCCCAGAGGTCCACGGTTCAGAGAATGACGGGACTCACCATCAGGCTCTCGGGTCCTTCACCTGTTTCTGCAGAGCCACCTCTTGGAGACCCACCCTCTTGGTTTTTGACCCCAAGTAGACTAAGTCATAGGGGGCAAGAGGTTGCTTTGGAGGTTGGACCCTTGTATTGGATCAAATAATTTCATTCATGTTAACGTGAACACCAGGTTTTCAGACTTCTAAGCCTTCCAAGGAGTCTTTGGGTGGTGCAAATGGTTAGCATGTTTGGCTGCTAACTGAAAAGTTGGAGGTTTAAATCCATGTAGGGGCACCTCAGAAGAAAGGCCTAGCAATCTCCTTCTGAAAAACCAGCCATTGAAAACCCTGTGGAGCCCAGTTCTAGTCTGATGCACATGGGGTTGCTATGAGGCAGAATCAACTCAACGGCATTTGGAAAGTGCTTCAAGGCCAAAAGATCCAGGCATTCCTCAAAGAAATCTACCCATCTATTTAGTCTCAGTTTTAAAAGGCATCTTCAGTTTCTTAGGGTGGATGCTTTGGGTTAACGTGTGGGTAGCATTGGGGTATTTACATAGGGAAAATGAACAAGGTGTTGGGGGGGAGGTCTGTGATTGGATGGAAATTGATCTAAATAAAATTGAAAATCTCCCTCTCCCTCATAACTAAAGTGTGGAAAGCTTGAGGCTTTAATTGGCTGTTTACTCCTTTACAGATCCTGGTGCTAAGAAACCACGGAGTGGTTGCTCTAGGCGACACCGTAGAGGAGGCGTTTTATAAGATCTTCCACCTGCAGGCTGCATGTGAGATACAGGTGAGCAAGTTCCTCTGGAAAGTGGGCCCAGGCGTTGGTTCTGATGGGCGTATGGGCCAACACAGTAGCTCTGTTGGCTGTGATTCAGGGAGTCCTTTGAGCCTTGCTGGAGCCCTGGTGGCTCAGTGGTTAAGAGCTTGGCTGCTAACGAAAAGGTTAGCAGTTTGAATCCACCATCCGCTCCTTGGAAACCCTACGGGGCCATTCTACTCTGTCCTGTAGGGTCACCGTGAGTTGGAATTGACTCAACAGTAACAGGTTTGGTTGAGCCTTGCCATCTAAAAGCACTTGCCCTAGTTCTTTGCTTTGGTACCACTTTACCTTCTAAAGTTTCACACTTACAATCAGTTCCGTGGCTTAAAAAAAAAATACCACCATTGTGTGACAACCAGCATCCAACCCTTGGGAGTCAATGCCCAGGATGGGACAGCTGCTTGGGCCCATCAATGGGGAAGCTGTAATAGGGTATCTAAAAGCTCTTACCATGCTCATATGTTATGTGGGGGTGTACCTGCTGTACCTAGTATGCTCAATAGACATTGTATAGGTAATTGTTTTTTGTTTTTTACAGTCAGGGGGATGCAAAGGCCAGGAGTATGGTCAAGTCTATAAAGAGAAGTAGAGAACAAGCCAAGGTGACTTGTTGCCATGGCAGGCCTGAGCAGCCAGGGGCAACCCTAAGGGGATATCCAGGGAGCCTATCATGAATTTCCCCTAATGGGTAAGGGACAGGGTGAGTGGGGAGTTTTAGTGATAATGGGACCACCTAGAGGAGTTTGGTGGAGAAGCAATGGGAAAACAGACAAATCCTATACTTTACCTGGTAACAAGGTGGTGCTGAAGAGGCCAAGCTCATGCTCTTTTAAATTTGGCAAGTGGATCAGGGGTGAGCATGAGGCTTTGCACAACTCTGGAAAGACGTGTTAACCAAGCAGACCTGGGTTTCATCACTTCCAGCTCTGGACTGCGTGCCTTTGGGCAAAGGACTTGCCTTCTGTGAGCCTTTGTTTCCTCATTTGTATATTTGGGACCTGTA
This sequence comes from Elephas maximus indicus, assembly GCF_024166365.1. Taxonomy (NCBI): domain Eukaryota; kingdom Metazoa; phylum Chordata; class Mammalia; order Proboscidea; family Elephantidae; genus Elephas; species Elephas maximus. Next base: position 65,408,765 of record NC_064835.1, read on the forward strand.
GGGTTGTTGTGAGGACAGGCTTTTCAGACAAGGAGGGATATTGCCAATGGTATTTTTAGGACTCAATAGACAGGTGAGGCCGGCTGCTCCAACATGAGTCAGCTCTGCAAGGGCCGCTCCGTGTCCTGTCTGCCCTCTGCTGGCTGGTCTGAGCAGAGCAGCACACTGAGGAGGAACACCTGTTCTTTCTCTGGGGAGTCACTTGGGGAAGAATGGGATTGGCCCAGAAGCATCGCTAGTGGAAGTTACACAAGTGGTGCCTTCTCAATAGTCTTTAGAGGAAGTGGTGTGAAATTTGCCCCGGAAGTAGCAGTAGTCAGAACTGAAGATGTGGACAAGGTAAACACAGGACGGGGGCAGCATCTTTCTAATGTTACCCTCCACCCCCAGCACACCAGCCAATGATACTGGCCCTGAGCTCCAGTTACTGCCCGATGTGAGAACCTGGCTGAGCCTCTGACATGCCCATTTCCCCTTCCCCACTTTTGAACTCTTTAAGAGTTCCCCATTTTCCTTCTCCAGATGAGGCTAGAATAAGAAATTTAGCTCATGAAAAAAATCTCATCCTTTTGCGAAGACAGCCCAGCCCTAAACGTGACTGGAGAAAGATGCCCATGTGTCCCACCCACAGTGAAGTATGCCTCTCCCAGGCTCCAGACCCTCAGATATGGCCACTATGCAATTTAACCAAAGGCAGAATGGCCATCTAGCAACTAGGGTATGATTGGAGAGCAGAGCTGACAGCCGCTGTCCCTGCCAGCCCCTGTCCCTGCCAGCCCTCCTGCCTGCTTCTCTTTGCCCTGCCCGCTGTCACTTTCTTTTTAGGACTGGTTTGATGTGACCTTATTAAAGTGCAACAGGAAATGGGGGCAGATAACCTCCAGACAGGCTCCAGTGGCTTTTTCCCAGTGGGTGGGACAGGGAGGCTTCTAGAGAGAGGAATAAGGCAAGTAGATGTAGAAGGTAGACAGGAAAGATTAGCCCGGAGTCACGGGTGGATTAAGGCATGTAAGATCCAAGAACCAGCAACCTGCAGGTGCTATCTAGATTGTAGCTCCTTCCAGAGCCATTTTTTTTGGGAATGGCCAGCACGGAAGCTCTGTCGTTCCCACCATGGACCTTATTTTCTCCCTTGGTGACTGACCTTGGCAAACAAGCAAACGTGGCCACGGTCATTTTAGTGTTTCAAAGCTAAGAGAGTATTCAGTTCTCTAGGGGACAGTGTTCTCTTTGCTCCTCATCAGTTTGGGGTTCTGGGAAACTAGGCCATCGCTGAGAGAGGCAGCTTCTTGCTCTACTTGCAGGCGAATGGGAAGAAGCTTGGGTAATTCTCCATCTGCTACCCATCACCATGGAAACTGATGGAAGAAGAGGGAGGTGGGAGGAGGCAGCCCTTGCAAGGATGTGGGCAGTTCTCTCCCTCTCTCCTTCTCCATTAGTGACTGGTCCCATGGGACATTGCTTCTCTGCCTTTCATGGTTCAAACCTCAGAATATATTTATCAAAAACACTTATATGGTACTCCCTATACACCAGAGACTATCCTAAGTGCTTTACAAATATTACCTTAAATAATCCTCATGAGGTAAGTACTATTCTTTCTTTCATTTTACAGATGAGGAAACTGAGGCACAGAGAGGGTAAATAGCTGCCCAAAGTCACATAGCGAGTAAGTGGCAGAGCCAGGATTCAAACCCAGGGAGCCTGCCTGGCTCCAGAGTCTGTGCCCTTAAACACTACATTGTGCTGCCTCTCCGGAGCAGTCTGGTATGGAACCTGTGCCTATAAGCCAGGCCGTGCCTTCAGGGAGTTGGCACTTCAAGATAGAATGTCAGGGTTCCAGAAGAGTATGACCAGAGGGTGAAGCCCCTCATTGGCCTAGTAGGGATCCCACATGAGCTAGGCAGTTGACCAGCCAGCTGGGATTCACTACCTTTGAAGCCGTATTCCCACATGTTCAACCTCAGTGCTGAGTGTGAGGGACTTCAGAATTAAAAAAAATATATGACAGCAGAGGACAGAACTAGGGCCATTGAGTGAAGGTAATGAAGAGGTAGATTTCAACTTAAGTAGCCCTTCTGACATTGGACAAGAGTGGAATAGGCTGCCTCCCTAAGCATGGAGTTGACCACCTTCTAGGTATAAAAAAAATAAATAAATAAGAATTCTTACTTTGGGTGGGAGGATGGAATGAATAACTTCTAAGGCCTATTTGGAGCCCTGGTGGCACAGTGTTTAAGAGCTACGGCTGCTAACCAAAAGGTCAGCAGTTGGAATCCACCAGCTGCTTCTTGAAAACCCTGTAGAGCAGCTCTACTCTGTCGTATAGGGTTGCTATGAGTTGGCGTTGGCTCAACAGCAATGTGTTTGGTTTTAATTTTTTTAAGGCCTATTTAAGGACTCCTGGTTGGCACAATAGTTAAGCACTTGGCTGCTAACTGAAAGGTCGGTGGTTGGAACCCACCAGCCACTCTGCAGAGAAAAGACCTGGTGAGCTGCTGCTGTAAGAATTTCAGCCTAGGAACCTTTTGGGGCAGTTCTGCATTATCATATAGGGTCGCTATGAGTCAGAATCAACTTGAAGGCACTCAAGAACAACAAAAACAAAGGCCTATCCCAATTCAAAGCTTCAGTCACACAGGATTATCTTTGCTGGGGTGTGGAGTCATCTTTATAAGCTAAAAATGGAACCTTCCATTGGACATGTGTCTTGGATGAAAAGGGTGTGGAAAGTGAGTGTTCTTGCCTCCTCCTCTTCACAGAGTGATAGGTACACCTGGGGAAGGTTGCCTGGCTGACCTCAAGAAGTCTCGTAGGAGGCATTTGTTACCCTGATGAATTTAACACACTTCAGGATCCATCCCACATCCTTGAGATTTCATAAACCTCATGAATTCATAAACCTGCTTTTGTCAACAAGCTAAATTGGATCCTTTAGTTTTCAGTAAAAAAACAACTACCCCAAAAAACTGGAACATCGAAACTTTATACAATCAGAGCAGTTCCCAGTTAATAAGCAGGCTTACATGGGAAATCAAATATTCATTAGAATGCTAATGCACTAATGTAGAGTGCAAAACTCCTGAATCACTACCGGGAGTATACTTAAAAACCGCCCTCTCTTTCTGTAGGGGGACCTATCCAGGAAGCCAAATCATGGCCAATAATATCTGAGTATAGATATGTGGGAGTAAATAGAATGTACCATTAGATGAGCATGGAATTAGAAACCAAGGGAATTGATTAGATCGATGAATGTTTGTAGTATCATTCTAAAATCACCTGATATATACATACATCTCTTGCCCTAAGATTTCAAGTTTATTGTCTGCAACCGCCTGCATCCTCTCTTCCCCATGGAATCTTGACAATGGGGCAGACCCTCCAAGTCCGTTGGGGAAAGCAGTGTAGCCCCTGCACAGGGCCTGGGTGTGCACTATCAACATTGTCACCCACCTCCTCATTCTGGGTGTCCTGGACTGACGATTCCCACTGTGAAGGGTTGTGCTCTTCTCTAGGCCTGTTCCTTCATCTTGTCAGGCCATGTTCAAATGCACTGGCTTAGAAGTCAGCCTATTTCTGGCTATGGAAAATTTTTCAAACACACAGAAAAATGCAAGAAACAGTATAATAGACACCCACTACTTTGATTTCACAAATACTAACAGCCTTTTTGCTTTAGATCTTTTTCTTTTAAAAGAAATAGATAAGAGTCGAAGTTCCCTTTGGAGCCCATTCTGATTTCCTCCTCCTTCACTTCCCAGAAATAATTACAACTAGAAGTTAGTCTGTATTACAGGTGACTTTTCAGGCCTCTGTATTCATTTTTTTTTTAATTGTGTTTTAAGTGAAGTTTACAAATCAAGTCAGTCTCTCATACAAAAATTTGTATATACCTTGCTACGTATTCCTAGCTGCTCTCCCCATAATGAGACACCCTGCTCCTCCTATCCACCTTGTATTTCCCATGTCCATTCAATCAGCTCATATCCCCCTCTGCCTTCTCATCTCCCTTCTAGACAGGAGCTGCCCACATAGTCTCCTGTGTCTACTTGAGCCAAGAAGCTCACTCCTCACCAGTATCATTTTCTGTCTTATAGTCCAGTCCAATCACTGACTGAAGAGTTGGCTTTGGGAATAGTTCCAGTCTTGAGCTAACAGAAGGTCTGGGGATCAAGACCTCTGGGGTCCTTCTAGTCTCAGTCAAACCATCAAGCCTGGTCTTTTTATGAAAATTTGGTCTACAGGCCTCTGTATTGTGTTGTTCTTAAGATTTAGCACTCATTAGCTTTTTCATTATAGTTCTATATCAGGAAATAAGCTACTAATACCTCTTTCCATGTTAATGGTGCCTGCCCAGCAAATGGGGGGTTATTTCTCCTGTAGGAGGAAAGAGCAAATGTGGCTCAGTTTTAGATGTTTTTGGTTCTAAGTTCTTCTCCCTGACTCCCCACTCTCCTGACACACACATGCATGCACTCGTGCACACACACGACCTGAGGGCCCTCTCTCTTTGCCACAGGTGTCTGCACTGTCCAGTGCCGGGGGAGTGGAGAACCTCATCCTTCTGGAGCAGGAGAAGCACCGGCCCCACGAGGTGGGCTCTGTGCAGTGGGCAGGGAGTACCTTCGGGCCTATGCAGAAGAGCCGGCTGGGGGAGCATGAGTTTGAGGCCCTCATGAGGATGCTGGACAACCTGGTGAGTCTCCTGCCATTGTCCTTCCAGACCAGTCTGTTGAGGCTTAGCCCCCTAGAGCCAGTCAGTAGGAGGCTTTATGTAGGTGGACATGAGTTAAGATGTTGAAGCCTCATTGATTGGCAATTTGATTTAGAATTTGTGGTCATTCTAATAGTAGTTAAGTTTTCTTAAATGATGGCCTTTGCCCCTTTTTCTTAGAGCTGTGGATGTCATCATACCTCAGAGTGCTAGGAGAAGGGGTAAGGAGATATTGGCAGGTATTAGAGGTAGAATTGAGTAAATATCAGAAACAAAGAGCATCTCTTATATTGTGATTTAGTTCACTCCCCTTCTGTAGTTTGTTCAACCTTGCTTCCTAATATCATGACTTTAACACAGAAAAACACATAATACCACTAATTTCCTTATCCCTGTATATCCATGGTAATGATAGTCTATTGTAATAAGTAATGCATCAATCAGTCATGTAAGCAGTTAATTGGTATGTGTTAGGAATACTCTAGTCCTTTAACAGATATAAGAGAATTTGAAGACATTCTTCCTTCTTCTAGAGGCTAACAGTTTAGTTGATGATATGAGATATAAACAGGAGACAATTTGGGAAAAGGAGGAAAGCATACACAATGAAGAGCTAATTGCAGAAAGAGACTATGACTTTAGAATACTCAGAAAAGTGAAAGATGAAACCTACCTTTGTAACGTTTTTTGTATCTTATGAATGTTTTCCCCATCCTCATGGCTACCGCCTTGGGCCCTTTTTACTGTGTCTAAATCATTACAATAATTTTCTCCCTGTCTCCAGTTCCTCTAAACCATCTCCCCCTTATTAACAAGGTGACCACGAGGGTCATTTTATAATGATGAAGGATACAATCCACGGTGAAAATACAACTCATTAACATTTGTGTGCTGAGTACTCAGTGTCTAAATAAAGCACCAGGATCAATGGTTTCTTGTAGAAATTCTTTGAAACCTTTAAGAAACAGACAATTCCTATGCTATTTAAACTGTTTTAGAGAAGAATACCAACCTCAACAATTATAACACTTTTAGACCAACCAATTTTGAATGTTGCATGAAAACTAGCAAATAGTATCTGGCAAAATGTTAGAATAATAAAACACAGTAATCAAATGAAGGTTCATTTCTGGTATTCAAGAATGGCTCAATATTATAAATCTTTTAAATATATTTCACAATATTAACAAGCCAAAGGATAAAAACCTTTTGATCATCTTAATGAATACCAAAAGGTACTTGATATAAATTCATCATCAAATTATAAAAATAACTGCTGTTAAATAGAACAGAAGAATACCTATTTAACATGATTAAAATGACTTTTTTTTCCAAACAAGAGCCAGTATCATGATGAAACTCTGGAAGTATTTCCATTAATCTCTGAAGCAAAACCATGATTCCTGCTCTCGGCACAATTATTATTCTTGGAATTCAACCTGGTACAGTCTGGGGTAAGAATAGGGGCATAAATATTAGAAGAAAGACCTGGTGATCTCATTCCAAAATCAGCCATTGGAAATCCTGTGGAGGCCAGTTATACTGTGACACATATGGCGTCACTGTGAGTCAGTGTCAACTTGACAACATTTTTTTTAAAAAACTAAATACTGAAAAAAAAAGAAGAAATTACGCTCTTTACGGATAATATGGTTACATATCCATAAAGTCCAAAAAAATCAACTGAATTATATTAGAAATATTAAAATATTAGAAATCTAATAAATATTAGAAATGGTAAGGTAGCTGATTATTAAAATACATGTGGAAATCACTAGCTTTCTTGTATCTTAACATAACCCACTTAGAAAATATAGTAGTGGGAGGAAATAATCCCATTTGCAAATAAGGAAAAATAATAAATTAGCAGAACCATATAAAGAAAAGTGTAGAATTTACCAAGGGACAGCAGAGATAACCTGAAACCAGTGAAAAGCTATAACTTATTCTTGGTTAGAAAGTCCCAATAGGTAAAGAGGTTTCTTTCCCCTCTCCCCCGGTTAATCTATAAATAAACTCAATGTAATTCCCTCAAAAATGAGGATGAGAATAAGGACTTAACAAAATATTCTTCCAGGAGAAATTCAGAATGGCTCGAAAATCCTGTAGAAGAGTAATTAGGGATACTTGTTCCACTACAAGGTGAAGTGGTATAAAGCTTTAGTCATTAAACAGTATAGCACTAGTGAAGAATGGACAGGCAGATCATTGGACCAGCTTAGAGAATCCAGAAATAGTTTCAAGAATATATGAGAATTTAGCATATGACATAGACTATTAGCCATTTGGGAAATAAAACTAAGCTGGATTGCCACCTCATTCCTTTCAATGAGATACATTCTTGATTTCTCAAAAGTTTAAACATAAAAGTGAAGTCATATAGGTATTAAAAAACATAAGTTAATACTTTTGATAATTTTGTGTGGGGGAAGACCTTGTCAAGCATGGCAGGAAAGTGTGCAATCATGGTGACAAATACTGACAAATATGATTACGTTGAAAAGTTCAAAATTTACATTTCTATAAACCACTCTTTCCGCCCCCTCCCCCCCCCCCCGTAAACAAGGTTAACAGGCAATGTATGGGAGGAAAATATTTGCAACATCTGTGACAGTCAAAAGATTAATATCCTTAATATACAAAGAGATACCACAAATCAGTGTGAAAAAAGATGAACATCTCAATAGAAAGACAATGAACATAAACCATTTATAAAGGAGGAGATTCAGGTGGCCATTAAATAGAATTTAAAATATCCAATTTTACTAATAATCAAAAAAAAAGAGAAAAATAAATAGACAATTTTACTTTTAATCCACCCAGTTGCAAAATATATATTTTTTAAAAAGCTGGACAGTATTCGATATGGTACAGGGGAAAGGGAACAGGGAGCTCAGACACCATTTGTAGAAATGTAAATGAGCTCAACATTTTGAGAAGATGGATGCGATAAATATATAAAAACTTATAGTGTATACCCTTTGAGCCAGTAATTTTAACTCTAGGAATTTATCCCAAGGAGAGGCTGATTCAATCAGCTAAAGAAAAACGTGTAAATATACTCATTTCCGGTTGATTTATAATATTAACGAAGTGTCCATTGGTAGGATATTGATTAGATAAACTATGATATATCCATTCATTGGAACACTATGCTGTTTAAAGGCTGCTATATGTTTTTTTATATGTTTATATGGAAACCCTGGTGGTGTAGTGGTTAAGGGCTACAGCTGCTAACCAAAGGGTCAGCAGTTCGAATCCACCAGGCGCTCCTTGGACACTCTATGGGGGCAGTTCTACTCTGTCCTATAAGGCCGCTATGAGTTGGAATTGACTCAACAGCAATGGGTTTTTGGTTTATATGTTTATACGGATTCAAACATACCAACAACCATGAAGATGGCACAGGACTGGGCAACATTTGATTTTGTTATACGTAAGGTTGCCTTGAGTTGGAGTCAATTTGATGGCTGTTAACAACAACGTGTGTTTATAGGTTCAATAACATGGAAAAAAAATCTCCAAAACACAATGAAGAGCTGGAAAAGCAGCTTATGTAGTAGGGTACCACTTACGTACACTTGTGTATATATTTGCATACATGTACACATATATTTATGCCTAGAGAGGTGACTGGAAGGATTTTTAATGGTTGTCTCTGGAGGTGAGATTTTGCATAAAACTCACTTTTTTCTTTATGCTTTTCAGTATTGCTTAATTTTTCTACATAAGTCTGTATTTTCTTTATAATCAGAAAAAAATTCCTTAATGCTATTTTAATTAAAAAAATAAATAAATGGTGAAGAAGACAAGCAGAACAAAGTGTACTCCAGCTGCTGCCAAGCTTCCTGCACACATGCTGTCACTGAGCCATCACTGCCTCTCTGGAGACAGGCATGTTCTTGAGTCAGATTTTGGGGTTACAAAAGGAAGATAGTTAAGAAGCTTGGGAGGTGAGGAAGGGAGGGGGTGACCATTAGAATAAGCTGGGAAGCTTTAAAAAACGCTGTAGCCCAGGCCACACCTTTTAATCCCCACGTCTGGGGTGGGACCCTGGAATCATAGTTTTTAAAGCCTCCCAGGTGATTCTAATGTGCAGCCCAACCTGAGAGCCACTGAGCCAGATGAGGCGGTGGACCTCTGTTTGGGTTAGGGGCTCTGTCTTGCTGGCTTTTGAGGTTCCAGGGGCTTCCTTAGCCCTGCTAGGAGGACTTGTGATGGACATGGAGGAAGGGAGGGATTGGGGGACTGTGTTAGTTCCCTAGTGTTACCCTAACAGAAATATCACACGTGGGTGACTTTAAAGAACAGAAATTTAATTTCTGACACTTTTGGAGGCTAAAAGTCCAAATCAGGGTCTCAACCCTGTTGATCCTTTCCTTATCGGTAGCCCCAGGTGTTCCTTGGCTTGTAGATGGTCCTCACATATCATCTGTCTTCCCCCTGTGTGTGTGTCTCTGTGGCAATTCTGCCCTTTTTTATAACTCAGAAAGGATAAGGTTTAGGATCTACCCTAAGATTGTGTGTTTCCAAACAGGATCACATCCACAGGTAGAAGGTCAGAAATTCAACACATATTTTGGGGTCCACAATTCAATCCATAACGGAGACCAAGGGGAGGGAATAATTCTGAAATATACCAGAGGAGCTATGAGGCCTAGGTTGTATTCGGGAGATTCCAGTTTAAATTGAATCATTTAAATGGAAGGGAGCGATGTGTGTGTGCTGTGTGTGCACACGTCAAACCATTTCCCCCACTATCAGGGGCATTATTCTTGTCCTTTTTAGGGTTACAGAACAGGCTACACATACCGTCACCCCTTTGTTCAAGAGAAGACCAAACACAAAAGCGAGGTGGAGATCCCCGCCACAGTCACAGCCTTTGTGTTTGAGGAGGACGGCACCCCAGTGCCTGCCCTACGACAGCATGCCCAGAAACAGCAGAAGGAGAAGACCCGCTGGCTCAACACCCCCAACACCTACCTGCGGGTCAACGTGGCTGACGAGGTCCAGAGGAGCATGGGCAGCCCTCGGCCCAAGACTACAGTAAGGAGAGGGGACCGGGAGGCTCCTGCTGGGAAAGTCCAGGACAGATGGGGTGGAGAGGGAGACTTAGGCTACATTTTGTGGCGTTAAGCAGCTTTAAAAGAACAGAGCAAATCTTGCCTGACTCTGGGTTAGTACGGTTTCCTCTTAGAGCTATCTGTTGGTTATCTGGGAGCAGCTGCTCATGCCTACTGAGCCTTTGGCCACCTATTTCTTGAACCTCTGCTATGAGCTTTTGGGTCTGAGGAGATTTCTCCAGAGGAGGGCTGGACCAGGTCTCTCCCAGCAGTACAAAACCCAGGAGCAGTTAGTTTCTGCTTCTTGCTTCCACATTCAGAGAGGGCTTCTGGGAAATTCAATGGCTGCAGTTGAGCATTTGGATAGCACATCTCATGTAAACGTAGGAATTGGGCAGGATATTCATTTCTGTTAAGTTATATTTTTCTGCCTCCCTACCTCCCTCTCTCTTTCTCCCTTGTCCTCCCTTCTTCCGTCCCTCTCTCCTGTCTCTATCTCTTTACTTCCTTCCCTCCTATCCACCCCTTCTCCCTCTCTCTGTCTTACATGTGCCCTGATTCTCAATACAAGTTTTTATTTACATAAAAGTGACTGACAGCTGGAGTTCTTGTGTAGTTCAAATGGTTAATGTGCTTGACTGTGTGGTGCAAATGGTTAATGTGCTTGGTTGCTAACCGAAAGGTTGGAGGTTTGAATCCACCCAGAGGAGTCTGAAAGAAAGACCTGGTGATCTACTTCCAAAAAATCAGCCCTTGAAAATCCTATGGAGCATAGTTCTACTCTGACACACATGAGATTGCCGCGGGTCAGAATCGACTCAATAGCAGCTGGTTAGCTGGAAACCAATAGAATAGCTCTTCATAAAAAATGAAGCCCTGCAGGCTCAAACCAATGAGTTATCTACTACTGAAGCACAAGAGGTTGCCTGTCTGTCAAAGCTGGTTACCAAGGTCTGATCCCTGTTCTCTGGTGTTCTTCATGGCTGACCATTGATTGGCCTGAGGACCTTCTCTGGCAGATTAAGTTACTTGTTGCCCATTTCTGCTCTGGAAATCAGACATCAAAGAGGCCCAAGAGGAGAGAACATCTCTGTGTAGGCTTCTGACCTTCCACGTCTGCCGGTGGGTCCAGGGCTCATAGGGTGACCACTGAGGGAATATGTGGGCCTTGCTCCAGTTCCTTACCCAGCTGACATTGTGTTTGTTCAGTGGATGAAGGCTGATGAGGTGGAGAAATCCAGCAGTGGCATGCCCATACGGATCGAAAACCCAAACCAATTTGTGCCTCTCTATACCGACCCCCAAGAAGTGCTGGACATGCGGAACAAGGTGAGTGGGCCTGCTCACCTCACCGTCCCTTCTATCACAGGGGGTGGCTCACGTCCTGCAAACATGAGCTCAGTTTCCAGGATTTGCCTGACTTACCAACATCCCAGATACCTCATGTGGGAAGTAAACCACCATTTTTTAATCCTGTTCCAAGCACTGTGCTTATGTAGTCCTATATAATCCTCTTACTTATAGGGGTGATTGCTTTACACATTAGATGTGTCCTTAAGACCTGCCCAAGAAGCCCTGGTGGTGCAGTGCTTAAAGTGATCAACTGCTAACTGAAAGGTCAGCAGTTTGAAACCAACAGTGGCTCCATAGGAGAAAGATATGGCTGTGTGCTTCTGTAGACATTTACAGCCTCGGAAACCCTATTGGGTCGCTGTGAATCAGAATCAACTGAAAACTTGTCTACACATTGAATTTTTATTAATTTGGTGCTGTTTTCCTTTTGGCTTATTTTTAAGATTGCCAAAGTCCTTTATATTTATTTCGGGACTTTTGCCTTACAGTTCACTCACTTATATTTCTAATGTTACTTTAAAAACTTAAGTTGCAGCAAATCACTGCCAATAGGCCCCAAAGCTCACAGAACAGTGCTTCAGTGTGTGGTCCAAGGACCTCTTACAGCGCTTGTTTAAAATGCAGATTCCTGGGCCATGCCCTCCAGAGATTCAGATTCAGTAAACATGGGGTGGCCCCAGTAATCTTTTTTTAAACGAATTATTTGGGGCTTCTTAAAAAAGGCATATTAAAATTTGAGAGCCACTCCCTCAGGCATCTAATCTGCCTAGCTTCACTCTTTACCTCTTACAATTAATTACCTTCTCAGAGTTCATGAAAGTCTGATGTTTATATAAACTTCTCATTCACTCTGAAACAGACACGGAGACATCTTAGAGTAGACTTATTGTGTCCGAAATAGTGGAGACAGGCTTCCACGTGTTGGATGGCCTTTCTCAGCCACAGTCATTAGCGCAGTGGACAGTACCATGCCCCGGGAACACCCCGCTCCCAGCTCCACACTCTGACACTGAACAACCAGCTCACTCTCCCCTTACCCTCTCTGCACAGATTCGAGAACAAAATCGGCAGGACGTGAAGTCAGCGGGGCCTCAGTCCCAGCTCCTAGCAAGTGTCATCGCTGAGAAGAGCCGGAGCCCGGTACAGCAGACGCCACCCCTGTCTGGAGGGGACACATGCTTGCCTTCTGGGTCTGCAGTGGCAGGAGCTGGGCAGCAGGACCCCTGAGTCCTCGTGCCTATTTTCCCCTGTGTTCTTGCTGCAAAACAGAGGTCCACCTGACAGGGGTATTGTGAGGACCAAGGACAATGTCTAATTGCCCCCTTTGGGCACTAGGCAAGGGAGCAATAGCCCAGCCAGCCCATGGAATGATGCTGGCTTCCATGCCCCCTTCCACCACGGAACTCCACTTTGCCTGATATTGGTATTCTGCAAAGTGGAGAATCACAGGACTTGTGGCTGCTGGCTCCCAGGTGCTCCTGGCTTGCCCCGCCCTGCGTGTTTCTGACCTCTGTGTGTGGAAATGGCATCAAGTCATAGTTCTGGGAAGATGCCCATGCAGTCACAGAGACAGGCATACACATAAGGGCCCATGCTCCAACAGGATAGGAAGGGGCCGTTGCCAAGACAAAAAAAAAAAAAAAAAAAGACAAACCCACATAGAATTAGAAAGTAGGAAGTCATTGTTTTCATGCTTGGAATAGAACAGTGTTGGTCTGGTGCTTAGCAAAAGGGGTGGAAATCAGAACCCTAGCTTGTGTTTGAAATAATTATTGCTACTCACTGGCAACAGGCATAGTATTTTCCTTAGCAGTAAAAAGGAAAAAAATACAGGGAAATGTTTCTCTTTGCAGAGCAGGTTGAGATCAGGCTGCAGCCCACAAGGTGGGTGCCCATAAGCAGGAGAAGTGTGAAAATTCTATCACTGCACCCACCTCCACCCCACTTCATCTCCACCAAGATGGTGAACACACTGACTAAGCAACAGGGTTAGGGGTAGAAATAGGAGATAAGAGTTCAGCACAATGAGCAAACATGTTAAAAACTCTACTGTTTAGACCAAGTGCCCTCTTTGGAGTCCCTCTTCTTGGGATCCTGGTCTTGAATTCTCCCTCTATGCAGCTGATTCATTAAGATAAGCTGCTGCCACCCTTTTGGAAGGAATCCGTGGACCCCTCATCAGAAGGCCTGGCAGACAGGGCAAGGAGGCCTGGAGGGCACGGTGGAGGCCTGATGCTCAGACTTCAGGGAGAGGGAGGCTCACCTCTCCTTGGGATCCATTTGCCGTCCCTCAGCCTCAGAACAGTGGCTTCTGAAAGGCTAAGATGAGGATACTAAATTAGGCAAAAGGGCTCTGGAATCTGAATTTTCATCTCTGTCTCGGACTAGAGGGAGAAAACAATCCCTTAAAGCTTATAAAAGGTCTAGCTCATCAGCTGCCCATACCTACCTTTCCGCAAAGATGGCGAAAAAGTCATATTGCTGATGTTCCCTCAGGGACCTGCAGCACAGGCAGGTTGGAGATTCCCAGTTCAGGACCTTTGCCTTCTTGTCATCCATGACCGTGTGTGAAACAGGACTGACAGTTCCCACTGACTCCGCTGTTTGTTTTACTTATGATTTAATGCCGTGTGTTGTGGCCTGCACTGCTGTTGGGGGGTGGGCAGGGGCAATGGTGGGGTGTGGCTGGCATGAAGCTTGCTTTAGCCAATGCTATGCTTGCTGGCCTTTGGCTGATGACTTTGGACCACCGACTGTATTTGCGTAGTGATTGATGGCTTAGCAATGTCCATAGAAGGGATTGCAATAAAGGTGTGTCTTCCTTCTGCTTGGGAGCATCTTTTGGTTTTATTTCAGGGGCAGAGGGTGGACCCTTGCGTTTATAGGCAGTTGCAAAGAATCTGGGGGTGAGGTAGCTGTGGGGAGGAGTGAACAACCCCTACCCCAAGGCCCTGAGCTATTTCCAAGGAGCTGCATGCCGTGCTGTCCTAGCAAGACCACTGGCAGCCACGTGAGTCTGAAAGGAAGCTGGGCCTGGGCTCCGCCCATGGCCTTCCGAGAGCGACATGCACTCTGTGGTTAACTTTCAGTCTACAGAGAGCCAGCTGATGTCCAAGGGCGATGTGGATACCAAAGACGATTCAGAGGAGATGATGCCCAACCCCTTCAGCCAACTCACTGACCAGGAGCTGGAGGAGTACAAGAAAGAGGTGGAGAGGAAGAAACTAGAGCTTGATGGTAAATAACCTGGGGCGGGGGGCACCATTCCTTCAGGATTCTCCCAGGATAGAGAGGGGAGGGAAGGAGCACCCAGAGAGGGAGCAGAGGAAGGCAGCAGATACTGATGTGGCCACCATCTTCCTGGGTGGCCTGAGGGGACAGCCTCTCTGAGCCTCAGTGTTCTTAGTTGTCAGCACCTAAGGTGTTTCATCGGTCTTATTTGCCAGGATGGTTTCAGTTTTTGCCTGTTGCCTGAATGTAATTATTCATAGTGCCCCTTTCAGTCTCAAAAGTGTCCTATAAAATGAGACAGAAGTATCCCAAAAGTAGACAATAAATCACACACTCACCCTTCCAATCAATAGCTACATGGTAGGCGTGTCCTGAAAATAAAACAGGACAATACATGTTCGCACATTTAGAAAAGTTAAACAAAGCCGTACAGAAAACGAGGCCCCGAGAACATAATGTGGCCACACAGTGCGGCAGAGAGGCAGTATTAGCACCATGTCTCTCAGTTATGGTCAGCATGCTTTCCTCTAAACTGGAACTTCTGCTGGCCACTCACTGTCTTCGCTAGGGTTGAGATCCTGCTTTCACTCTTAGGCCACACACTCAAACTCATGCCTGACCCACTGTTCTTAAAAAAAAAAAGTTCGATCTTGCTTTTCAACTCAGCTTTCACCAGTGTTTTGTTTCACAGTATACAGAACACTCTAGGCATCCTGGGTTTTCCTAGAATGCCCGGTACATCCACCATTCACTGTAGGTCGTAAAACTGCGAAGTTCAAACAGGGCTGGAACTATAAATGTGGTACATACTCAAGGAACACCGCATCTATTGCAATTCTTGTACATTTGTTCAACATCTGTGGAGAATACGAAGGTAAGGAAGACACAGTGCCTGCCTTCAAGGAGCCTAAACTCTTGTTAGGGTGCTGGGAGATACACATATAAGCCAGTGGATGACTAAGAGCTCAGGTAACTCAGGAAAGGGAGAGGTTCTGGTGGGCCAGGGTAGGTGGTTTGGCAAGAGGGGTGAGAGCATGGGGAGGATGAGACTGGAGTTGGTCCCTTAAAAATCAGCTGGGTTGAAAGGAATGGGAGGAGTTATCAGGGCAAGAGGAGAGGCCTGAACAAAAGCAGAGGAGAGAATGTATGCAGGGAAGGGAGCCCAGGACGGGTCCAGCCCATGGAGCAGAAGGTGCTTGTAAATAGAGTTGGATGGATGGACCTTCTCTCTAACTTAGAGTTGAAGGTATTGTGTAATGTGGCGGTAATGTGTGTTGCTGCCATTTTCCAGAAGTGGAGATGCCAATAGCTTTAAAGGAAATGAAGAGATCATGAGGGGCCCGCCCCATTGCCCTCTTGAAAGTACCCAGCAGTCTGGCCTCAGCGGGATAGGTCCCGCCTGCTCACTGGACACTGGTTCTTGACTCTAACCAGCTCTGCTTGCAAAAGAGATAGGTCCCATATGCCAAACACTCCAGCAACACTTTCTCCCTGTTTTTGCTAAGGAACTGTGTCGTTAGTTCATCAAACTATTGGAATGTAGTGGTTTAGCAGCCAGGTTAAAAAATAACCCCCTTTGCTAATCAAGGTGTGTGTTTGTTGTTTGTTGCTAAGTCTACTAAATGTAAATACATGTCACGCCTTCTATTCTAGCCATGTGTCGTAGGGCTGAGTAACACATGATCTTTAATAACAGAGTCTTTTTCTTTTAACAACTGAGTTTATCCATTTATATTTATTGATACGACAGATCTACCTGGCTTTAGTTCTTTGTCTTATTTTATACCATGCTACCTTTGAGTGGGGAGAATCCTTTTGTTTGGTTATATTAATAGGACATCCTGGGCTGCCAACTTTGAACCCTACCCATCCTAGCCTCTTTCCATTTAAAAGGTCTTGTTTACTCCATTGTGCAACTGGCCCTCCCAGTTGGACTCTTCTCAAAAGTGATTTCAAACCTGTTTTTCTCTTTAGACCACAGGCTTTCTCTTCTTCCCCACCCTTTCCCTCCTTTACTCCTTGCAACTTGGTTTAAGCACAGCCTTGTCTTTTAGAAGAGGCTAGTGATTTCTAGTGGGGTAGGGGTGGAGGTAGAGGAACCTAGAGCCCTTTCCGCCCAGCAGTGCAGGTGGAATACACTCGGAATTCTGTATTCTTGGGTGTGTGGCTGTTAAGCCTTGGTGGGTCAGTCTAGGACTTTTGCAACTGATTCCACAGTCTTCCAGAACCATTCCCTGGGCCACACCTTGAAACCTGAGGAAAATAGTGTCATAATATTGGTAATTAAAACTTTTTAAAGAGATTCCTGGGGAATAGCCTCCTTACATTCAATTTCCCTTGGCAGCCACACCTTGCCAGAGGCCCTAGATACATTCCTTCCTACCTGGGGAGGGCCTTGGTGGCTCTACCTAGCCTTTTCTTGCTTTCATTTTCAATCCTCACTTGCCTGCCCTCTTTTGGTTAGTAGCCGAGTGCTTAACTATTTGCACCACTGAGGGACTCAGGCAATGAAAACACTATGGATCACAACAGTCCGATCTGCAACAAATCATGGGGTGGCACAGGACCAGGCGACGTTTTGTTCCACTTTGCATGGGATTTCCACGAGTCAAGAGCAGACTCTAGAACAGCTAAAACTATGCACAGCTAATTTTAGCTGCTGTTATGTAACAACCAGAGGTACCTGGGCCCAAGGTTGGCCATGTCTCCGAGAGACCAAAGAAAGACTCTGGAAGCAACGATCATGACATATGGTTTATTAGGGGAGCTTATTTACAGGACAACCCAGGGTGGCAGCTGTACTGGTTTAGCACTCTGCAACCCTTTAGCAAGGGACACAAGCTTATATACCATTCCAGCTGCGGCTAAGGCTTATTGTTTTTTCTCCCAAGTCCTTGAGCAGCCAGTGCTTCCAAGGACTTCACATCCAGGCCCAGATGTTTTTCTTCTTGTTGCTAAGGTATTCCTTGGCCTTAGCCACCAGCCTACTCATACCACTCCTGGCCTTGTACCTTAGCCCGAGTCCATCCTGAGCTCATCCCTAGCATGCTTCGGGGAGGAGCGAAACGAACTCCATTAGGAGGGGATCCATAGAGCCGAATAGAATTACCCTACAGCTGGAAAGTTCATTATTAGCCAGGAGAAATAATGACTAAGTAGAAAAAAGCATTTTTTTTTTTTTAATGTGCACTCTCTCTCTCTCTGTCTGCCCATATGTCCTCTAGTTGACCTCTACCCTGAGATGGTTTTCTGTATTTTCAGGAGAGAAAGAAATTGCCACAGAAGGGCCAGAGTCGCCTGTGAAGTCTGCACCTACTTCTCCTGTGAAGAGTCCATCAAAGTCAGAGACGAAAAGTCCCATGGTGTCTCCATCCAAGACTTTGGACGGTGAGTCAGCTAGGCAGACAGGCTGGGAGGGAAGTGCATCCACAGGCCAAGAAAGGTGCCTTCGGGGAAAGCAGGGCAAGTACCCACACAATACTTTAAGCAGGCATTGTCCCTGACCTGAAAAACTTTCCCCTGTGCTGTTTCAGGGGAGCCTGAAATAGGGGTTACCAAATTTAAGCTTGTTTGATTCACAAGCTTAAACGTTAAGGCCAGGCTAAGCAATGATGAGTAAGTTGACGATTAACCCACAGCCCCCTCACCTCTAACTTAGATCAGGCTGGCTGATGAGCCTTCCTGGAGGCACTACCCCCGTTCTCAGACTTCAGTGTGCATAGGAATCACCTGGAGCATCTTGTTAAAATTCAGACTCTGACTCAGCAGCTCTGGGTGGGACCTGAGATTCTGCATTTGCAACAAGCTTCCAGGTGTGGCTGATGCTATTCTGGACCTTGGCTGCACATTGGAATCACCAACTATTGATGCTTGAGTCCCGCCCTCAGTGGTTCTGAGTTAGATGGTCTGAGTGGGGCAGGGGAAGGGGGAAGGGGCAGTGTGCAGCCTGAAGTTTCATGACCTCTCCAGCAGAATCTAACGTGCAGCCCGAGCTGAGAAGCATTGCGCTAGAGAGATACTAGTTTAGAGAGCTGAATTCTAGGCCCAACTCAGCTGCTAACTTCAGCAAATCATTTAACCTCTCTGTGGCTCAGTTTCCTCATCTGTTAAATGGGGCTACTCGTATGTTCCTTTTTTAAAGGTTGTTATGTGTATAAGGGAAGCTGTAGATGAGAGCTTACTTTGAATGAATAAAAACATGATTTAAATGTAAGATCTAATTATCATTATGATTAATAACAATCATTTGGTGGATAATGATCCTATTATAGTTCATAACCACCTAGATCATAAAACTGTCTTTAATACGGTCCTGGAGTCATTCCCGAGTAGGAACACTCTGCCCCTGGGCCCTCCAGGAACTGCCCTACTGCCATGAAGACAGCAGTCCCTCAGTGGCCTCTTGCAATCTTCTCCTGGGAAGCATGACCACATATGTGGACTCTGGTAGACTCTCCAGCCCCTGAGTCCCTCCGTAAACCAAGTGCTGCCTTGAGTGCAGGCCCAGCGTTGTCAGAGGAAACCCATCTGCTTGAGGCCAGATCCCCAAGTACATGTTCCCGATTGTGTGTGTGCTCATTGTGTATCATCCTGGTGTTGTCAACTTGTCTCCACAACATCTTCCTTTCTCTTCCCATTTGTGCCTTCATCAAAGGAGTTTCCTCCGATTCCGAATACTTGTCTCTGTAGTAAGTATAGAGAGGCTGTTTACTAACTCACTCCAACCCTTGCAATGGGGGAGGGAGGACTTTTTCAAAAGAAATATATTTCTCCCATTTTTTTTTTTTCTTTTGCAACTTACAACCCTGCCTTTGGGAGGTTTCCTGGCTGTAAGATTCACCACCAGTCCCATATGTGCTATGCATGGATGAGGCTTCCCTCTGAGGGACATGGGTGTGCACACGTACAGCACGCACACACACACGCACATGCACAAACACACACAGCCACATGCACACCCAGAAGCAACAAGTCCCCACAGTGAGTGGCAGTGGGGCCAGCTCCCGGGCACTCTGTGAGATAGAGGGCTTATGACCCTCAGAAGCACACCTCCATCTCTATTTCTAATGTGTGGGTACTTCTAAGGAGTCTATGACCTCTTCTAGGGCTGTGGGCCAGAGCCTGAAGTCTCTTGGGGACCAACTGCCTTCTAGGGATGAGTGGATGGTCTGGCCTGACTCTATCTTCATCATCCCTCAGGGCATGTGCAGTTGCAGGAAGGAAATCTAGGGCTGAGGAGGAGGCTGATGGTAGGTGGGACTAGGGATGGCAATTCCATTTCAGCCCCTGGAAGCTCCTTGGAGTGACTTGTACTGCTCAGCACGACAGAGGGCAGGAGGAAGGTGTGCAATGGGCAAGATAACTGCTTACCTATCATCTGATGTCATATCCACTGTGGAAGGATTCCTGGTTCTCTCTGGTCCAAATCTCCACCGCTGGGCGGGGGGGGGGACGACACTGTAGTTGAGTTATTAGAAAAGTTAAGGTCTTCCCTGAAGACACTTTCTGCAATGAAGACAGAGAGGGGACCTTGGTCCTCCTTGGAGCAGACCCTGCAAGACAACGGCAGGAGCTGTGGCTGCATGGGGTGACTGGTGTGAAGTAGGGCTGGGTGACCTTGGCCTTGTGGTCTGTGGCTGGCCCAGCTCCTAAGGGCAGACAGGGCTGACCCTCCAGGCAGCCTCTATACTTTCTAGTACCTAGCTGCTGTGCTCTCAAATCCTCTTGTGCTGAGTCACCTCAATGTCATTCCTTGTCTGTCTCCCTAACTCCTACCTCCTCAGCCTCTGTGAAAGAGTCTTTCAAATCCTCTTCACATCTGGTCATCCCTGTCATCTCCTTCTCTTTGAATTGTTCCTGACTGGTTCCTGCTGACTCCATTCCCCAGTGAGCCCCACAGGGGCACTGTCTAAGCCTGTGAGGAAATAGCCCTGTATTCAACATCAGTAGAGCAGCTCTGCCACTTACTAATTTAACCATCTCACTTAAAAATATGCAGAATGAGGGAATAACATGAATCCTTGCACTTCTTAACTCACAGCATTGTTGTCAGGATAATATGAGCTTATGAATGTAAAAGTACTCCGTAATGTGTTTGGATAAAATTAGTTCTTATTATGTACCATGTTCTCAGAATCATAAGAGACAATATACTGATTGTTGTTCTAAGCTTTGGTTTTTTTTTTTTAATGCAGCAATAGGAAATTAAATCATGGTGCATAATAAAAACTAGTTTAATGTAAATTAGTTCTTCTGTGGGTTGACTGGATTGAACTGGGCTTAACTGGAAAGTTCTGTTCTGCTTGATAGCTGGGTCTGTGGTCAGTGGGAGCTTGACCAGACTAGAACTTTCAAGATGGTGCATTCACATGTCCGGCACCTTGGGAAGGGGAGCTAGTACACTGGGATGGCTGGTCCTCTCTGTCCCCTTGTGTGTGGGGTATCTTAGTCACCTAGTGCTGCTATAACAGAAATATCACAAGGGGATGGCTTTAGCAAAGAGAAATTTATTTTCTCACAGTCTAGGAGGCTAGAAGTCTGAATTCAGGGTGCCAGCTCCAGGGAAAGGCTTTCTGGAAGAAGGTCCTTATCATCAATTTTCCACAGCTGAGGAGCTTCTCAGCACAGGGACCCCGGATCCAAAGGACACACTATGCTTCTGGCACTGCTTTCTTGGTGTATGAGGTCCCCAGTCTCTCTGCTCACTTCTCTCTTTTATGTGTCAAAAGAGATTGACTCAAGACAAAAATCTAACCTTGTGGATTGAGTCCTGCCTCATTAACATAACTGCCTTTAATCCTGCCTCATTAACATTATAGAGGTAGGATTTACAACACATGGGAAAATTACATTAGATAACAAAATGGTGGACAGTCACACAATACTGGAAATCATGGCCAAGTTGGCAACATATTTTGGGGGGACACAATTCAATTCGTAGCACAGAACCTTGCCATGTGGCCTCTCCACATGTGTTTCCATCAAGATAGCAGGACTTTATACGTGGCTCAGAGCTCCCCAAACTGTAAAGGTGAAAGTTCCCAGGCCATCTTGTCTTGGCCCTGAGGCTTGTGCAGTGGCACTTCCTCTACATTCTGTTGGTTACAGTGAGCCACAGAGCTGGTCCAGATTCATTATGGGAGGGGATTACACAAGCCTATGAATTCCTGGAGGCATGGCTCATTGGGGCCATATTTGGATAAAGCTACCACACTTGAAAAGTATATTTGGGTGCTCAGGGGAATTTTTATGTCCCAACCATGGTGAGTGGGTGGGAGTTGCTAAGAGTTTACTGCCCGTATTTATTAGAAGCTCTGCTTTGCTTTGCTATCAGTGGTGCTCTCACAATCCTTGGGGAGGTGAAGATGGGAGGAGACATATTATTCTAGCCCCATCTTCCCAGTGTGTGGCCAGTACACCTTCCGGGCCTTTAACAAGCTAGAGCTTGCTAAAAATATATATTCATTGGCCCATCTTCTGCTTCAAACTCTGTGGCGGGGGTGAGACTGGGAGTCTGCATTTTCACAAAATGCCTAGAAACAGGATTCGCCAGAACCAAAGGTCAACTAGTTGGCAAATCCTGTTTGTAGGCTCTCCTTTGTATCTCTCCTGTTGCAAAAAGAGGGCCTCCCTAAGCTGTGGGACTGGATCCAGCGACTGTGTGCTTGCCCCTGAGATATTAGCGGGCTGGGTTCATCAGGCCCGGGGAGGAAGGCAGCCTTGCTCCTTGAAATAGGTAAGGCCCATATTCCATCCTTACATACTCACCCCAAAGAATCAGCACAGAAGAGCACAGCTGCGGATGTGAAGCAAGGGCATCCTCTGTTTAATCTTCATCTGTCTTACTTGGGGAAAGTCAGGACCCTCTACTCAGCAGTAGCAATAAACATGGCTTGAGCACATTGTTGCTGAGTTGTGTGATAGTTGTCCAGAGGAGTAAAAGACAAAGTTTCTGCCCTGAATGGTCTACTTGGATGGTGAATGGGTTCTTAAAAAAAAAAAAAGACAAATGGCACATGCAAACATAAAATGAGTACATGGATACTAGGTTTAGAGAAGTATAGCCGAAATGCCCCTCAGAAGTGAGGACGGCAATACTTCGTCTCATGTGCTTTGGACATGTTATTAGGAGGGCTCAGTCCCTGGAGAAGGGCATCATGCTTGGTAGAGAATCATCAGAAAAGAGGAAGACTCTCAATGAGATGAATTGACACAGTGGCTGCAACAGTGGCCTCAAATATGACAATGATTGTGCGGACAGTGCAGAACTGGGCAGTGTTTCGTTCTGTTGTATACAGAGTTGCTGTGAGTTGGAACTGACTTGATGGCACCTAACAACAGGTTTAGAGACAGGCAAGATCATTTCTGGGTGTCAGGGAGGGCTACACAGATAGCGTGGCTTGAGTCAGACCTTGGGGAGGTACGTACTTGGGCTGGCAGACAGGAATGGAGTGGGCTGTCCAGGGGTGGTGGCCAGGAAGTGGGGGGAGTGGGCATTCCTGGCAAGGGACATGGGAGGACTAAGAGACAGTGAGTGACTAGAAGCTATGGGATAATGAGAAATGCAGTCTGAGAGGTAGAGTAGAGAAGCTCTGTACCCCTAAACAGAGGCCTTTCTTTCCTCCTCCAGCTTCAGGAAGCCTTTTAGCCCTTTGTTTCACAACCCAAAGGGGTCTAGAGGTAGTGCCTGGCTTCCACTTCCAGTCTTGCTTCCAGTCACTGGCTCTTCAGATGCCCTCAGCTAGCTGACCTCCATCTCTGGACAGAGGCTCCCATGACCCAGCCTCTACCCCACTCTACCCACCCCCACACCTGGCTCCTAGTCCCAGAGCCGCAAGTGCCCCACTTAGGAGAGAAAGTTAATGGCTCGTTTTAGAGGTCACTGGAAGGTGAGCGTCCATCTGCCCCTAGCTCCTGGGATCCTCCCCAGCCTGGCCAGCCCCACCGCTAGTTGAAAACTTTGTGTAGCCCTCACTGTAACTCCCCTGTGCTGCTAACAGAGAAGGGGGTCAAGGGCCCTTATAAACAATGACAAAAAACACCAAACCCATTGCCATTGAGTCATTTCTGACTCATGGGGGCCCTCAGAGCTGGTCCTTAGTACTTCCCAGGAGCCCAATAAGTGTTTATTTCTGGATCCCTGCCCACAGCCCCTTCTCTTGGCCATCAGTATCCTCGAGTAGTCTCTGCCTTCTATAGCTGAGGGAGTGTGACCACACTTTGGAACCTGGCTCCTCTAAGGCCCACTGTGCCTCCACTAGCCCCAGTTTCCATTTGCTGTTACTCCCCAAAACAACTCACTGTATGGGAGCCCTCTGAGATCCTGGCAGACACAGCGGTATGGTCCTCGCTTTCTGAATGGTGAGAAGAACCTTGAGTGCTACCCTCCTAAGCCAAGACACTGACTGGGGGATAAAGCTGAAGCTTAGGTTGACAAGTAGAGCAGGCAGAGATGAAGGGACATCTATGAAGAGTGCCATTGGGGTAAGGGTTACCATCAATAAAAAGGTAGGAAATGACCCCTGGACAGAAAGCGGGGACCCCTCTTTTCAACAGATGTGTTCTTGGAGCTAGAAGGCAAGTACTTTAATCATCTTGGTTTGGGTGGGATGAAATCATCTTTGTCATTTACCAAAATCATTTTTGGTTTGGGAGGGAGAGTGCCAAGGCTCAAGCTTAAGACACATGTCCCAATGCAGGGACCTGTAGTGGGGGGTCCAGATTGAAGCTGCAGAACCGTGTTAGGTTCAAGAGCCAAGGAAAATGAAAGTGAGGAGAGGGGAATAGATGCAGGAGATAAGGGCCAGCACTCTCGGCCAGTGTTTGTTTTCACGAATGGATCTGTTTCTATTTAGAAGGCTCAGACGGGGGCTGGGACAGACAAGAAAAAGATGAGGTGATTTTGTTGGATTGTTCATCTCTTTGCTCATATATTCAACCACACCTGCTTTCCACAGACATCTGAGTGCCTTTTATAAGCTAATTATATAGATAATTAGATGTAGTCCTGTTCTCGTATATTTTAGTTTATAGGGAGAGATGTTGTTGTTGTTAGCTGCCATTGAGTCAGCTCTGACCCATGGAAACCTTATGTATATCAGAATGAAATGTTGCCTGGTCCTGCCTGAAATGAAAACCCTATAGAGAATGATAACAAACAAAGAAAACAGACCCATTGCTGTTGAGTCAATTCTGACTCATGGTAACCCCATGTGTTACAGGGTAGAACTACTTACTCCATATGGTTTTCTTGACTAATCTTTACAGAAGCAGATCATCAGGGCTTTATTTCGTGGTGTCCCTGGGTGGGTTCAGACTGCCAACCTTTATGTTAGTGGTCAAGTGCAAACCATTTGGGCTACCCAGGGACCTACAGGGGAAGATGTTGTTGTTGTTGTTAGGTACCATTGAGTTGATTCCGACTCACAGCAACCCCATATACGACAGAATGAAATGCTGCCTGGTCCTGCACCATCATCACAATCATTGTCATGCTTGAGTCCATTGTTGTAGCCACTGTGTCAATCTATCTCATCGAGGGTCTTCCTCTTTTTTGCTGACCCTCTACTCTACCCTCTTTGCTGCCCTTCTCCAGGCACTGGTCCCTCCTCATAAAATGTCCAAAGTATGTGAGACGAAGTCTCACTATTCTTGCTTCTAAGGAGCATTCTGGCTTCTAAGGGAGAGACAGGCATGTGTAAAACAAACGTGAAAGTTTTACAGTTGCTACGATGGAAGCTTATATAGTAGGGGGCAGAAATGAAGGAGTGATACGTTCTACCTGGAAGTGGAGTTGGAGGGTTAGGAAAGACTCAAGCTGATTCACTATATGCGGCAAGGGTTGGGGACACAGAGGAAAGAGAAGGGCTTTCCAGACAGAGGGAAACAGGCGGGGATGCAGGGACCAGAGGGTTGATGAGGCCAAATAGTGGGTGAAATGGGAAGAAGAGAGTGGACAGGTAGAATGTAGTGATCATACTGGTTTATTGCATTCAAGAGCACTGCCCCTTGATGGCCCAGGAGTACATGGGGGTGGGAGGAAGGGCTGTAGGAGTCAAGGATATTGAACTTGAAGCTTTGAGAACTTTGAAGCTAAGCTTCTGAATGATGACAGGACATGGATTGGGCAGTGGAAAAATGGAAACCAGAGGCCAAAGGTGCTAAGGGGGAGCTAGTTCTCAAAAGTCATCTGGGAATGGTTGCTAATTTGCCTCAGCCTGTTTCTGAAGTTATAGAATCTGTTAGCCCATTGCCATTGAGTTGATTTCAGCTCATAGCAACCCTGTGGGACAGAGTAGAACTGCCCCATAGGGTTTTCAAGGACTAGCTGATGGATTCAAAGTGCCAGCCTTTTGGTTAGCAGCTGAGCTCTTAACTACCATGCCACCAGGGCTCCAAAGTTAAGAAGACTTCCTTATAAGGAGATCTTGCCCCAGTAATTAAACTGGCCCTTTCTGTCTCCAGCTTTTTCTGTCCCATCCTCCATATAACCAGACATTTTCTCAGTCTTGACCCCTGTCAAGAACCCTAGCCTTTTCCTAAAACTTATTTCTTTGCCCATTTCTTCTATAGTTACCCCTTTTACCTTCCCCCATTGCACATATTCCTGTATAGTGGAGTGTGTTGGAGTTCCTTCTTGTGATGTGATCTCACACACACGTATGAACATACACATTCTCTCACACATACATGTGCAAATGCACACACACATACGCACTCATACATTCCTCTCATTTTCATTTAGTAGAAAGAACATTGGACTAGAAGTCAGAGACTGAGCCTACTCACTGTTTTACTCAGTTTTCATATCTGTAAAATGGGGAAGAGATGATCTAGATGATTTTTACATTCCTTTCTATTTTTCAAAATCTGTGATTTTATAATTTCCCCCTCTTCCCTTCCCAGGAGGTCTGCATTTCTGGGGTCTGAGAAGCCTAGCCTTGTTCACAGTTGCAGTCCTAACAGGTCTTCTGCACTATGGAACAAAGACTGGGGGGCCTGGGGGACTGCTAGAACAGGCCAACACGGGTCTTCCCTGATTGGCTAATCCTATGTCTCAGAAATGAGGGGATCTATGTCACTCAGGGATTTCCATCCTCCCTCTGCCTTCCTCTCTGCCTGCTGAGAAGATGCTCTCCATATTTCCAAAATTTTCTCCCCTATGTAAATGAATGGGTTTGAAAACATGTAATTTCCCTGTTTTTATTGGTGCAACCGAACCAGTTAGAACAGTTCTCAGATTCCTCCCTTGAGATGTCCATGACATTGCTCTCCCTTCCCATAGCCTTTCTCCTCCTCTGTGTCTCTTCCCTCTTTCTGTGCCTAGAAAAGTTCTGCTGAACTGGGCCCCAACTGGGGCCCCTGCCATGTTCAGACATCGATATCTGTTTAAATTTGTGGACAAGAACCCAGAGTTACTGACCAACCAAGGACTCGTTCCCTATGGTAGGCCACTTGGAAGTGGCTTCAGGGTTTGGATGAGAATCCAGTCCTTCCTTTTGTCTCTGAGAGAACTGCTTGGCCCCAACCCCCTATAGTGTCAATCTTCCCCTCCCATTACTCTAGACTTACTTTACAGAAATGCCTAGAAATGGTTCTGTTAACGCTAGGTGAAAGCTGTCACCTGAATGAAATCTTATGGGTCGTGTCTTTTTATCTTTTTCTAAAAGGTGATAAGAAGACAGAAACAAGCAAATCCCCCACAGAGCCCGAAAAAACCCAGTCAGAAGAGGTGGTGGTCAACGGAAGGGAGGACGAGCAGACAGCAGAGGAAATCCTCAGCAAAGGCTTGAGTCAGATGACCACCAATGCTGACACCGATGTCGATACCTCCAAGGACAAAACTGAGTCTGTCACCAGTGGCCCCATGTCCCCAGAGGGCTCACCTTCCAAGTCTCCCTCAAAGAAGAAAAAGAAATTCCGAACCCCATCCTTCCTGAAAAAGAGCAAAAAGAAGGAGAAAGTGGAGTCCTGATTCCTGACACTCATGGGCTCCCATCTGCATCCTCTCTTTCCTCTCCCCCCCTTCTCCCATTTCTGTCCCTGGAAGCACAGGGCCAAGGAGGGGTAAGATAGCACCCTGGATCACACTCTGAGGGGAATCTTAGAGGTGACCTAGCCAACCCCTCATTTTACAGTTACCCCAGAGAAATCAAGTGGTATGTCCAAGGTCACACAGCTGGTTAGTGGCAGAGCCTGCACTAGAATTCAGGTCTCCTGACTCCCAGTCCAGTGCTCTTTCCACTATACAACACTGCCTAGTTGTGGGCCATCTTTGTGAGGATGTTGCCCATTCACCTGAGCCCAGGGCACGAAGGCCAGAAATGGGTCACAAGCTTTCACAGGCTCAGGCTAAATCAGAGTGGTTAAGGTTTCTCCTGAGCAAGATTCACTTTCTTTGAGAGAACCCAATCTCCATCTGATGGAGAGATCACCGTGTTTAGAAGCCTTTCTCCTCTTTTCTATTTAGGGTCCTGCCCTGCTGCTCAAAATAACCATACAAATTGACCCCAATAACAGAAGTTAACCTTTGCTCCCAAGGGCTGATGGCTTAGCTTGTACTTCCCCAACCACTGACCCTGAGCTTTCTTCATGGAACCTCTTAAGTGACAGGTGGAAAGTTCTAAGAGTTGACAGACATAAGGGAAGGCCAAGTCAGACTAAGGATTGGGGATGGCTTAATTGATGTAAAGATGCCAGGAACTTGACCCATTCCAGTTGTGCATCTCAGGCACTTCAAAATTAAACCAAATTTAGCATAGATTAAAAGTTGTCTTATGCTTAGGGCATAAATTTGGGGAAATCTGGATTCTCTGTTGGCTTTGGGTTGTATAAGGAAGGCCAAAGCAGCAGGAGAATGCTGCGCCTTTCTAGCTTTGCATGACACACAGAGCAATGCAGCTTTCTTTGCTCTTGTCCTACAGTCAGGTGTCCCTGACCTTCCCTTAAATCCACGACCATTAGCTTACAGACCAGAACTGGTGTCCTCCTGCCTTCAGCACCTGGATCTTGGCTCCTTTGGGGTTTTGATCCTCACCTGGGGTCCAGCAGAGAAGGATCAGAGATGAGCCCTTCAGGATTAATCTCTTTGGACCAGCTATCAGAGAAATGCTTGGGTGTCTGTGGCCCTGTCCATCCTTGGGCCTGGTAATGGCCACAACTTTTGTTTTAAATGCCAGTGTTATCTTTTCGTATTCCTCCATGGGCACTGATTAATAAGCACTGTTACTCCTAAAAATTAGACAATCCATTCTCTTTAAAGCACAGTGTTGTCAAAGAATATTTTTCCCCTTTTGTGCTGAGTAATGTAAAAATATTTTTGAAAGCTCTTAATCATAGTTTTCCACTTTTTGAACATTTGCTAGGTATAAGCACTATGTGGGCTTTACATACATTGTGTCTCTTAGCCCTCCCAATTATCCTGTGAGGTGGATATAATCATTCCCATTTTATGGGTGAGAAACTAAGGCCCAAAAGGATAATTGACTTGCCCCAGATGACTTGGCTAGTAAGAGCCAGAGGCTGGATTTGAACCTAGACCAGACTGAGTCTAGAGCCCTTGCTTTTAACAGCTATTTAATCCCCAAGAGTGGTTGTTTTAGTTCAGAACCCATTTCCATGACTGGATTTCACTGCAAAATATTAGCGCTTAATATGGCGGTAAGATGCTACCTGTGCTTACCCTCATTGCTATAATGGTAGCACTTAAAATGGAGGTAAGACGCTACCTGTGCCTATTCCCATCGCTGCATGTTAAGTTCCTGATTAAGTGGGTTGTGGCGATGCCAGTGTGGCCCTCAGACACAGGAGCGGCAAGAGCCTCTGGCTGGGGCTAGGAACACCACCCATAGTTTGGCAATTTCTTGAGAAGAAAGGAAACTTACATATGCTGAAGGAAAACCCAGTACTCTCTCTAGCACAGATCCCTATCTGTTGCCCTATGCCCCTTCCCTCTCTGTCCCACTTCCTGATGGGACAACCCCATGGTCAGGAGCACTGATGCCTCAGAAAAACTTTTGATGTGGGAAATGCCTTTTAAAGCCAAGCCTTGATGCCTTCTTTAAAAAAAAGATTTCGTATTCATTCATCCTTTCACAATATTTGTTAAGCATCCATTAAGGGTCACGCGTTATGCTGACATGAAAAGAAAACAATTACTGTGGCTAGAATAGTAAGTGGCAGGCGATGTTGTGGGAAGTGTGGCGTGGACACAGCCCCTGATGCAGCTTTTTGTATTTGTGTGGTTGTAGTTCAGAAATGACATTGATTGGTTCCTTGTAGTCAAAAAAATCCTCTTTATTTCCTTTAGAACAGTGAGGCCTCATTTAGGTGAAAATACCAGTGCCTTGCTAGAGCATCATCCTTGGAATTTGTCATGGGTCCATCTTATGTTTATCAATTTGTTCACTACTCATCCATTCAAAAAGCACGCATTGAGCTTGGCTCATGGGCCAGGTGTGAGGCTAGGGCATAGCTCCTACCCTCAAGAAGTTTCTAAGAATAGCAGGCGTGTAGACAAATCACAAAGCAGGCATAGGATATAGAGGTGGCATAAGGAAGCAACAGATAACTGTCTTGGGGGTCAGAGAAAACTTCCTGAAAGAAATGATGGCTAAGTTAGATTGTCAAAACAAAGAGGAAGTTTTCAGGAAGACGAGGGGTTAAAAGGCCATTCCATGATGCAGAAAGAGCATGCGCTAAGGCAGGGAAGCAGGAAACACCATGACATGTTCATGGAGCAATTTGGTATTGCCGGAGCACACTGTATAAAGCAGGTGGCAGTTCTCTTCAGAGGTGCACAGGGCTGGGTCATAAAGAAACTTGTATAAAGTACTGGGGAGCTAGCCTTTGTCACGTAAGGGGTTTGGAGCTGCAGAAGGCTTTAATTTTCAGGATAGTCATGATCTAACTTGGATTCTTACATTTTAGAAAAATCCCTCTGGTGACTGGAGAATGGATCGGAGCGGGCTGGGCTGGGTTGGAGACTTGGGGCTTTCCTCATAACGAGGCTTTCTGAAGTGTCAGTACTAAGACATCTTTGATGGCCTGTCTTACACTACATTTTACATTATAGCGAATAGTGAGTGTCCAGCACAGAGCTCCTTTCTGTAAAATTCTTTGGATAAAGCATCTTACAATAGATTTTTGAGAGGGAGAGGGAAATATCCCAAGAGTTAATGTGTAGTGCAGTTTCTGGTTCTATTTTGTCTCGGTGTAGAATTGTTGGGAGAGCTGTTGAGTAATTCTGGAAATTTATTCTCCCTTTGTACATATAGGGTGTGGTGTGCGTAGCTCCAGGCTTGAGGACGTGCACCGAGGGCTGCTGAGACAGATACACAGTCCAAGCAAAACCACAGGCTTTTAGGGTGAGGGGAAGGGGCATTTTCTTAGGCTCTGGATAGAAGGTGGCCGAAAGCTTTGACCACTGTCAGTCTGGAGAAATGTATGTATGGAGAGCTCAGAACTGGTAGGCAGTGGGTTCATTTCTAGTAAAGCCACTGTGCCTGCATATGCATCAGGAAAGAGAAAAGAAAATTGAACCAATCTGCTCCAAAGTTGCATTACGGCTGGCTGAGCTGGGAAGTGGAGAGGATTCTGAGCTTCTTACCCTGAGGAGATGGGTGGGGTGACAGTGGGGAGGCAGAGAGAGAGGTGGTTGTAGAGAGACAAGCCTGGCTGTAACCCAAGTACACATCCACACATGACGTTTACCCAAACTTTGCAAAAGGTGCTGCCAGGAGACAACCCTTAGCCCAGGTCAGGGCTCTGTAAGAGCCTCCTGGTCTGCAGGTAGCCAGGTTGTACACAGATATAAATGAACCCTCCTCCCAACACTCCCATTACTAAAATGGGATTCTTCCCCTACAGAGGAAGAACTTGGGGGGATTTAGATGAGGAGCCTGATCCAATAAGGGCCCTACTGTAAAGCACTGCCCTTATGCCGCTGAATCTGGGCCTCGAATCCTGTACCCTGTGTGTATACAATACTGTGTCGTTCATTTACGATAGCCTAGCAAGACGTTATCCAGCACTGCTGTATCAGGGCTACCATTCCTACCTACACGGGAGGAGCTCTCTAAAGCTGCTTCCTCGGTTGCTGTGGATTTGAAAGAACCATCCATCCAGCAGCAAAGCTCACTTCTGAAAATTCAAAGATTAAAAATAAATGTGGGCGTTTCCGTGGATGTATGCAGAGGGGTAGAGACACACATAGATTACCACAGGCTTGTGCATCATGCTTTCGTGCATGTGTGAATTTTGTGATATTTCAGGCCAAGGGTCTTCAGGTTTTGACGATGGAACCAGTGAGAACACGTTCCGCCCTCGCTGATTTTACACGTGTGGCTCAGCAGAAGCCCTTTATTTGGCGCAGCTCCAGTTGATTCTCTGAGCGTAAAGGAAACAGGTGTTCTTACATCTTCTCTGACCACTCAAGTCCAACAGAACTCTCTAAAACAATAAAATTCAGAGCCTGAGGAGATGCGAAGTAGGGGATAAACCTGTTTGCTCCCACAGAAAGGACAAGGCACCCCAGAATTCAAAACCTGACGGGATGTCATAGCACCACTGTCCTACCTCTATTCTGAAAGGAATAATTGAAAACGGAAGAGGCCTGAACTGACTAGTTTCCTGAAATGTGCTCATTGGTTATTCATCTGTGCACCCCTTGCGTCACACTGTGAAAAAGCATATATAGCAGTGTGATTATTTCCAACTGCCCTGCCTAACCAACCTTTCCACTTGGTAGTGGCATACTTTTTTTGCAAGAAATGAGAACACATGGCTCTCGCGGCCCCATTTTGCCTCTGACAGTGGGAAGCCACCCTCACCCAGGGTCAATGGAGATTTCAGGTGGGTGTCCTTCTGTAGCAGAGAAAGCTCCTTCCACGATTTTTATGTGGAATTTTGGCACTTTTAGGAACAATTAGAATCCCCAGTTGGGAGTTTTCTCACTAATCCAGAAGTCATGGTTAGCACCAGTTCATCCTTAGGGCATATTAAGCTTTGCTAAATGGATGCTTAGTGTCGCTTGCCTTCAAGATTTCCCCCAAAGCTGGGTCATCGCTTTAAGAAATTGGGGCCTGCAGGTGGAGGAGAAATGATCACTACTTGGGACACGGGAGGGAGGGACTTGGCTGTGGCTGTAGTCAGAGCCTCAGGGTGGGAGAGTGCAGCCGGAGGCACAATCTCTCGGTGTAGTCAGCGCAGTCAGCACCCTTGGTTCCTTTCCTCACCCACTACTTCCCAAGCAGCAGGATAAGGCCAGCTGTACCATGACAAAGCCCTCATTTCTAAATAAACCAGCTGCTATCAAGTCAGCTCCAACTTATGGTGACCCCCTATAGGTCAGAGTAGAACTGTGCCCATAGGGTTTTCAATGGCTGATTTTTGGGAAGTAAATTGCCAGGCCTTTCTTTTGAGATGCCTCTGGGTGAATTCCAACCTCCAACCTTCTGGTTAGCAACTGAGTGTGCTAACTGCACCACCCAGGGACTCCTTATTTCTAAATAGTGTAAAGAAAAAATTGCAAGGAAGTAGGGGGTGGTGGGAGAATAACTGTAGAGAAGTCTGAAATCCTTATCCTCTCTAGAAAATCATATTTTGTGACTTTTAGGAGCCCAAAGTCCAGATCTTCCCTTTAAAAATGAATCAGAAGGACAGCAGTTGGACCAAGGACAGAGGGGCCACACTTAACAAAAACGTCAAGGCCTTTTATAAAATGGAAATATATTTTGGCGAGCCCCACCCTACGTTTCAGCTCCACCTTATGTCTATTGGTCATTCTCTGTAGGTGATTGTTTGTTATTCTTGGACTGCTCCGCCTTTAAATCCCTGCAATCTATGCTACAACTGCTGAGTTTCAGTGTTTCCCAAGAAAAGGTAGGGGTCCAGAGCTCGGGTTGCCTGGCCGGTCTGGGTGGAGAGCAGTATTTTCTGAAGTTATTTGGATGGTTTTGGTGAGGTACCTGTGTCTGACAATCGTCATGCGAGAGTACTGTCTTCCCTTGTACATAATTGTCTGTGATTAGCTTTTCCTAGTATTGTGAGGTTTCAAATAGAGGTTCCATGTAAATACTCTTTCTTCTACTGAAATGCCAGCCCCCTGGACCACGCATCATCCCAGCAAATGGTTTTGCCTTTCTCTATGCTAACACTTTTTGAGCCACTGATGTGCAGATTGATGGTTAGTCTCTTGGGCTTTTATTTTGCAATTTTATATATATACACACTATAATATATATTTATGGGTTGGTTTTGTATAGTTTTCTGTTTGAATCTCTGAGCACCAAAGCTGCCCTGTGATTTTCAAGAGAACTTTCCAAAGCCGCTTCCTGAGCCCTCTTGCTGCTTTGGTGTCTGACTGTGTTGCCAGGGTGGGAATCTGCCCGGGGATTTCTGTATGTATGTGCTGTTACCTCACCTGCAGATATTAACCTAGTAAATCTAATGTGCTTGGCTTCCTGGTGTGTGACCCATCTCTGTCAACCATGCAGTTCTTCCGGCAACCAACCACACGGTTCTCCTGACAACCAGGGGAGCAGAAACCAGAAAGGAGGCTCATTTATGGAAACACCTAACCATACAAAAAGTGTTTACCCTATAAACCATTGGTCACACGTGAACATATGTATAACTAAATTCTGGCTAGGAGAGGGAGGTAATAAAACTCTGAAGTCTTTTGAAAAGGGAAAGACAATGTAGATTTGATAACAGCTTCATAGAGGAAGATGGATTCACATGGGTTGGATTGGGGACATGTGGACCATCTCTGTAGGGAAGCGGCAGCAGCAGATTTGCAGGCTGGAGTGGGAAAGGTGTGTAAGATAAGAAATAGAGGGCTGGGGAGACCAAAGAGTGAAAGGGAAATGGCGATTTATCTGGAGGGGAGAAAGAAGAGAGAAAAAGAAGAGGAAAGAACCCATTTTGCACCTTCCCAGCTCTTCTTCCTTCAAATAAGAAGCCCAGTGTTTTTGAGCACCCACACATAAGTGTCAGGGGCTCTTTTAAGCATATTACACATCACCAGTTGCCACTGAGTCAGCTCCGACTCATGACGACTCCCTGAGTGTCAGAGTAAAACTGTGCTCCATAGGGTTTTCAGTGGCTGATTTTTCAGAAGTAGCTTACCAGGCTTTTCTTCTGTGGTTTCTATGAGTGGTCTCAAACTTCCAACCTTCTGGTTAGCAGCTGGACATGTTTACCGTTTGTAACATCCAGGGGCTCCATCTTACAC
The DNA here is from genome assembly GCF_024166365.1 of Elephas maximus indicus. Classification (NCBI taxonomy): domain Eukaryota; kingdom Metazoa; phylum Chordata; class Mammalia; order Proboscidea; family Elephantidae; genus Elephas; species Elephas maximus. The sequence continues at coordinate 65,443,362 of NC_064835.1, forward strand.
ATAGCACCTTGTTTAATCCCGACAAAACCCAGGGGCGTCCTATTACTACTACCCACTTTATAGATGAGGAAAGAGGCTCTGAAATAAGGAAGCTTTTTGTGGGTTACAGGCTAATACATGGTGAAGCCCAAATTCAAACAGATCTTTTAGGTAACCAAGCCTTTGCTCTTTCTGCTACACCCCACTGCCTGAGTGCCCTGAGCAACACTCCACAAAAGCAGTCCAGGTCATCACTGCTTCCTGGAAAAACCTGTTCTCCCAATGCTGCCTACCTCCAAGGTCAGAGCCCCACCTCCTCCTCCACCCAGGTGCCCAGGAGTTCCTATGGGCCCCTGTGGACCTAGCAGTAAAGAACCCAGGCCTTTACCTGCCCCAAAGCCAACAGTTTCTCCTTTCCTGATGCCACCAAGAAAACCACCTATAAGGAACAAGGCCACAATTATGTACACTGATCAGGTGGGGAGTATAATGAATGTGCTGATAATACTTTATAAAGCTTGTTGTTTAAGATGGTGATTCAAATCCACAAGTTGGACTCTTCTTCCTCCTTCTAAATTTCCACTGTGATGACTAAAGGGATACAAACATGGGAGCACAGCGTCCTGCCAGAAATGTTGAGAAATTTCTCCAAAGCAGAGCACAGGATAGAAGAGATTAAGTCTAGGAATAACCAACTAGCAATTCACTGCATGTAAAAGGAGAGCCTCCTGGAGCAGAAGTGGGAAGTACCCACAGTGGAAGGCAGCTCTCACATGAAGCCAGCTGACAGCAGTGAGGGGGCACTGGGAAGATCTGGTGGGGGCTCAATGATGGCCTCAAGAGCAGCCCATAAGTGTGCCAGGTGCTGGGGTTCACATTGCAGAAACCCTATTTGCAAAGTCTAAGTAAAGAGAAATGAGGGTGGTGGTGGAGGATGCTTCAGCACCAAGACCCTGACAAGGGTCAGAGAAGAATGCCATGGCCCTAGCTAACTCCGGACTACCCCAATAAATGCAAAACGGAAACCATCAGCCAAGTTATTATAAATCCCACCACTGCCGCATAGATAACTAGGTCTCTAATCTAACAAAAATGTAACCATAACAAACATACATCTTCCCCTTTCTCTTCCTTTGGGCTTTTGGACAGGGACCCACACAGAAACCATCTTTAATCTGGATAGAGATATCACTCTGTTAAGAATGAGCATAGGAAAAATAATGTGGTAATGATTTAGCAGTTCAAAAGGAAACCAATCTAAAAATTAGAAAGCATACTCCTTGATGAAACTGAGTTATTCATTGTTAATATGACAAACTATCCAAATGTTTAAAGAGTACTTTATGACTTAAGATATATGATAAATTTCAAATAATAATTTCAAGCAACAAGGAGGCAAGAGATGCCAAATTTCTCATTATTGGGAGGAAGATTTTAATAGATTATTTTTTTTGAAAATTGTTAGAAGGAAACTGGTTCAATTACATATAAAGTTGTGAACTTAAAAGTGATTTATAGAAATTGAAAGACAATCTTCATTAAAAGGCTATATAGCCTCTAAATCATTAAAGAGAAAAATAACAGAGAGAAATTAATCAATAGAAATCCTGCCAATGTGGAGTAACAGAGACCAGATAAAATATTTCAAATAATAGTTTTCAAGACGCTTGACATCTGACAACTAAGGGCAGTGATCCCAGGAAGGTGAGATATAAATGAGGCGAACTCTTTGATGATCCCAGCTTACTGATTTAAGAGAATTTCTAGGCCACAGTGGAGGGAGGGTGAACCAGACAGAGCCCGACAAACTCTCTTAGTTAAAGAGTTGAAGCTGAGAGTTCAGGGAGACCAAGATAGCTAGAGTTTCCAGGATAGAGTACCAGAAAGAGAGCGTTGGAGATATAAGAGAGTTCCCCTTCAGTATTCAGTTGAGTTCCAATCAGTACATATATATAAGAAAACTACTCAAAATCTAGGAAAGAACCACCCAAAAGGATTAGAATTAACAGTGCCCAATGCTCACACAGGGCCACAGTGCCTGTTCCCACAAGACTGACTGGAAAACTTCGTGGTTCATAAAGCATTGGATATAGTACACAGAAGAATACTCTATCTTGCCTCAATAAAAAAAAAATTTTTTTTTTTTTTTTTTTTTAGTGGGGAATAATTAGTCCTAGATTGACTCCTGCTCTGGTCCTTTTTAATAAATCTTAAAATCAAGACCTGAAAGGATCAAGTTTTTTCTTGGGAATTTAACTGCATCCCAGAGCTAAGGTCAAGATTATTTGTGGAAATAGAAAAATATCTCGCAGCCAATATGGTAAAATTTACAATGTCTGACATCGAATCAAAGATTACCAGGCATGCAAAGAGGCAGAAAAATGTGCTTGATAATGAGAAGAAAAATTAATCAATTGAAATTTATCTAGAACTGACTCAGATGTTAGACTTGGCAAACGAGAACATTAAATCAGTTAGTATGCTTGTATTCTGCGTGTTCAAAAGTTAAGTAAAGGCACGGAAGATATAAAAAAGACACAAATAAAACTTCCATAGGTGAAAGCTACAACATATGAGATGAGAAATAGACTGTATGGGATTAACAGCAGATGAGACATTACAGAAGAAAAGATTAGTGAACTAGAAGAACTAGCAATAGAATGATCCTAAATGAAACAGAGAATAAAGCAAAAATTTACAGAGCATTAATGAGCTTTGGACAACTTCAAGCAACATAATACATGTGTACTTGGAGTTCCCAAAGGAGAGGAGGGGAAGGCAGAACTATACGACGAAATAATGGCCAGGATTTCTCTAAATTCCCCAAATCCACAGATCCATGAAGCACAAGAAACATGAAGAAAACTACTTCAAGGCACATCACAAGCAAATTGCTCAAAACTAGCAATAAAGACAAAATCTTAAAAGCAACCAGAGAAAAAAGACATATGTACAGACAAAGACAAGGATAATTGCAGATTTCTTGTAAGAAATGCAAGGTTGGTTTACAATGTAATTCACAATATTAACAAACTAAAAATTAAAAAAAGTCATATGATCACCTTAATTAAAAAAAAAGTATTTCAAAGAATCCGTCACACATTCCTGGTAAAGACCCTTGCCAAAGAATAAATATAAGGAAACATCTTCAGTCTGCTAAAGTGCATTTACAAAAAGCCTGAAGTTAATAGTGGAAGACTTTACCCCTAAGATAGGGAAGCTCACTGTCACCACTCCTATTCAACATTATACTAGAGGTCCTGGCTAGTGCAAAGCAAGATAAAGGAATAAAAGGCATTCGCATTGGAAAAGAAGATCGTAAAAATGACTTGGCATCAGAAGTTCTGTAAATTCACAATGGGGGAGGAGAATCAAGATCAACATCAGCACAAAGCTGATTCCTTTGAGGTAGAGGTCAGACATACCTCCACTCTCCAACCTTTTTACTAATTCTGATACCAGTTATCCCTCCCATGGCACTCTCTACTTCTCTACTGAGTTTGATAATTTATTTTAGTGGCCACACAGAACTCACAGACCATACTCACAGTTATGGGGTTTATTAGGGAAGTAATAGGCTGTAATTCAGGATCAAGATCAACTTAGAAGTAACATGAACAACTCAGGATACAGTTAGTTGATCAGGACAGATCCTTCTCGGCAGTGCCCTCAGGCAGGCCTCTGCCAATGGCCCCTGCTCAGGTTGGCCTCTGCCCTGCCCTGGCCAGTGTTACACTTTTTCGGCTCCACCAAGTGCCCAGAGGGACTCCACTCTCCCAGCAAACCTCCTGCCCAAAGGCACTCAGCTTTCTCAATTCTGTGGGTCAGCATGCCCACTATAGCCTCCTGGCTCTGTGGGCCAGGAAGCCGACAGTGCCATCTCATGCCAGTTTCCTGGTTCTACTGCTGCTGTTTCTCTGCCACTGGACTCTACTGTTCTTGCCACCGTCTCATGTTGTCATAGTCATCTAGTGCTGCTATAACAGAAAAACCACAAGTGGATAGCTTTAAAAAAGAGAAATTTATTTTCTCACAGTCTAGTAAGCTACAAGTCCAAATTCAGGGTGTCAGCTCCAGGGGAAGGCTTTCTCTGTTGGCTCTGGAGGAAGGTCTGTGTCATCAATCTTCCCTTGGCCTAGGAGCTTCCCATACAATACTGGGAATTGTGATCTAGCCGAGTTGACAGATATTTTGGGGGGACACAATTCAATCCATGACATATGCCATCTTGCACCGTCTTGCATTGTCTCCTGTGTTCAGCTCTTTCTGTCACCTGGGTCTAGATGGTTCTCAGTGCAGGGCACCCAGGTCCAAAGGACATGCTCCACTCTTGGTTCTTCTTCTTGATGGTAGTGAGGTCCCACTGTAACCTCTGGGATTAGTTTCTTTCAAGTCAAGCAGGATGGCAAAAATGACCAATCCCCTGCAAGGGTTCCATGCACCTTATTTGCATGGTCCCACCCCTACAAATATTCCATGCACTTTATTTGTGTGGTCTCACCCTTGCGAGAGTTTCATGCACCTTATTTGCATTAGTGAAACTGTCCAATCCCCTTGGTGGGCTATGAGCCCCTTATTTGCATAGTCCTACCCAATCATTTTTTTTTTTTTACCCAATCATTTTACCCAATCATTTTGTGGAAGTTATGAGACCATGGCTAGAAGGACCATATTATAGTAATTTACTGCAACTGCAAAGATATAAAACTGTTTTTGTTCTCAGACAACATGATTATCATATGGAAAATCTGAGAGAAAAGGCTAGTGGAGTTAATAAGTGAGTTTGGCAAGGCTGAAGTATATAAGGCCAATATACACAAATCAGAGCCCTGGTGACACAGTGGTTAAAAGCCCGGCTGCTAACCAAAGGTCGGAAGTTTGAATCCACCAGCCGCTCCTTAGAAACCCTATGGGGCAGTTCTACTTTTTCCTATAGAGTCCCTATGAGTCAGAATCGACTCAAGGTCAACAAATCAATTATGTTCCCATATATTAGCAACAATCAGAAATTTAAATTTAAAAACTGTATCACTGACAATAGAATAAAATATGTGATACTTACGGGGAAAAATGACAAAAGTTGTGAAAGAACTGTACACTTAAAATTACAAAACATTGCTGAGAAAAATTAATGAAAATCTAAAGGAATTATGAAATATGACACTTTCATAGACTTAATATTGTTAATATGTCAGTTCTTCCCAAAGTGATCTATAGATTCAAAGCCTTCACAATCAAACTCTTAGCAGACTATTTTATCGGAACTGACAAACTGATTCTAAAATTCACATGAAAATGGAAAGGACCTAGAATAGTCAAACCAACTTTGAAAAGAAGAACAATGAAGACAGTGTGGTATTGGCATAAAGATAGAAAAATAGATCAATAAAACAGAATCCAGAATCTAGAAACAGACCCACATGTATGTAGACAACTAATTTCTTAAAAAGATACAAAAGGAATTTAGTAGAGAAAGGATAGACTTTTCAACAAATAGTACTGGAACAACTGAGTATCTACATGCAAAAATAAAAAATGAACTTTGATCCATATTGCACATCATATATAAAACAGATCATAGACCTAACTGTAAAACCTAAAACTATAAGACTCTAGAAGAAAACAGAGGAGAAACCCATTGTGACTTTGGGTTAGGTAAATATTTTTTAAATACAACACCAAAAGCTCAATCTATAAAAGAAAATATTGATAAATCGGACTTCATCAAAATTGAAAACTACTATTCTTCAAAGCACTGTTAAGACAATGAAAAGATAAAACACAAACTGGGAGAAAATATTTGCAAAGCATGGATTTGCTAAAGCACTGTATCCAGAATATATAAAGAGCTCTCAAAACACAATAATAAGAAAATAGACAACCCAATTAAAAAATGACAAAAGATTTTAACAGACACTACACCAGAGAAGATATATGGAGGGCAAATAAGCATACGAAAAGATTATCAACATCATTAGTCATTTGGAAAATGCAAATGAAAGCCACATTGGATCCCTCCACACACCTATTAGAATGGCTAGAATTAAGACATGAAAATGTGGAGAATGGAAGTTTCATACACTAGTAAAATCAAAAAACCAAACCTGCTGCCATCAAGTTGATTCTGACTGATAATGACCTTATAGGACAGAGTAGAACTGCCCCATGGAGTTGCCCAGGAGCGCCTGGTGAATTCAAACTGCTGGCCTTTTGGTTAGCAGATGTAGCTCTTAACCACTATGCCACCAGGGTTTCCATACACTACTAGTGGGAACATAAAATGGTGCAATTATTTTGGAAAAAATTTGGCGGTTTCTTAAAAAGTTAAACGTATACCTACTGTCTTAATTATCTAGTGCCATTATAACAGGTGGAAATACGTATATATGTATATGCACAGAAACCCTGGTGGCATAGTGGTTAAGCGCCATGGCTGCTAACCAAAAGGTCAGCAGTTTGAATCCAGCAGGCACTCCTTGGAAACCCTATGGGGCAATTCTACTCTGTCCTATAGGTCGCTGGGAGTCAGAATTGACTTGATGGCAGTGGGTTTTGGGTTATGTATACACACACACACACATATATATATATAATGTATACGGGGGGTTGAAGAATGTAACAAAAAATAATCTTAATTTAATAGATACAAATATATCCTATAAGCAGAGTGCAAATTCCTTTCAAATGGCCATAGGATATTTACAAAAAAAAAAGAAAAAGAAAAAATCATCCACCGGGACACAGAAAGCTCTCTTGCTTTGTCACCAGCTCCATACCTAAGATTGGTCTCCTACTGTCGTTACCAAAGGTGCCCACCGGGAGGCGGCATTTCCTTTCCACACGTCCACTTCGCAGAAAAAGTCCCAGCAGGACTCATCCATTTTTTTGGGCAGGCAGCCTTCCACACTGTTGTTTGGAACTTTCGCCTCTTTTTGCAGCCAGTAAAGAAATCAAGGATGAGCAGTGAGCCTCCTTACTCATCCAAGACCTAAGAACCTATCTGATTACGACATCTTAGCAGCCCTTGACATATATCTAACTAATATCCAGTAGCCTCTGCCCGGCTTCCTGAGTCCCCGTCTTTGGGACAGCCTGACGGATGGCCCCAGGTCCCCCTGGGTCTGTTCTCCAGGTCAAGAAACCATGCAGAATAGTGAGTAAGAGCCCAGGGCTGTGGAACCACACTGCTTCCTGTAAATTCTGGTTGTGTGGCTTATGAGCTTTGCATCCTTGGGCAAGTCACTTGACATCTCTAAACCACATCTGTATAAAGAGGAAATTATTGCACCTACCTAACCAAAAGGTCAGCATTTCCAATCCACCAGCAGCTCTTTGGAAACCCTATGGGGCAGTTCTATTCTGTCCAATAGGGTTGCTATGAGCGTGAATTGACTCAAGAGCGTCAGGTTTATTTTGGTATATGACTGTGGTGAGCATTGAGTGAATAACGGATATAGAGCGCTTAGCATCGTGCTTGGTGTACAGCAAGTGCTCAATCAGTACTAGCTATTAGGACCTCCTTCTGCCATCACAGAATACAACCTGAGTCCCAAGAGGAGGCTACAGCTCCGTCCCAGCCTACCTGCTGCAGCAAGGATTTGTTGTTGTTGTTATTGTTAGGTGTTGAGTTGGCTCTGACTCATAGTGACCCTATGCACTACAGAACTAAACACTGCCAGGTCCTGCATCATGCTCACAATTGTTATGCTTGAGCCCATTGTTGCAGCCACTGTGTCAGTCCATTTCATTGAGGGTCTTCCTCTTTTTCACTGACCCTCTAGTTATCAAGCATGATGTCCTTCTCCAGGGACTGATCATTCCTGATGACATGTCCAAAGTATGTCAGACTAGTCTCGCCATCCTTGCTTCTAAGGACCATTCTGGTTGTACTTTTTCCAAGGCAAATTTATTCATTCTTTTGGCAGTCCATGGTATATTCAATATTCTTTGCCAACACCACAGTTCAAAGGCGTCAATTCTTGTTCGGTCTTCCTTATTCATTGTCCAGCTTTCGGATGCTTATGACGTGACTGAAAATACTACGGCTTGGGCAAGGCACATGTTAGCCATCAAGGTGACATCTGTGCTTTTCAACACTTTAAAGAGGTCTTTCACAGCAGAGCTGCCCAAGGCAATGCGTCTTTTGATTTCATGACTGCTACTTCCACGGGTGTTGATTGTGGAGCCAAGTAAAATGAAATCCTTGACAACTTCAATCTTTTCTCCATGATGTTGCTCACTGGTCCAGTTGTGAGGATTTTTGTTTTCTTTATGTTGAGGTGCAATCCATACTGAAGGCTGTGGTCTTTGATCTTCATTAGTAAGTGCTTCAAGTCCTCTTCACTTTCAGCAAGCAAGGTTGTGTCTTCTGTATAATGCAGTCTTCCTCCAATCCTGATGCCCCGTTCTTCTTCATATAGTCCAGCTTCCCGGATTATTTGCTCAGCATACAGATTGAATAGGTATGGTGAAAGAATACAACCCTGACACACATCTTTCCTGACTTTAAACCAATCAGTATCCCCTTGTTTTGTCCAAATAACTGCCTCTTGATCTATGTAAAGGTTCCTCATGAGCACAATTAAGTGTTCTGGAATTCCCATTCTTTGCAATGTTATCCATAATTTGTTATGATCCACACAGTCGAATGCCTTTGCATAGTCAATAAAACACAGGTAAACATCCTTCTGGTATTCTCTCCTTTCAGCCAGGATCCATCTGACATCAGCAGTGATATCCCTGGCTCCAAGTCCTCTTCTGAAACCAGCCTGAATTTCTGGCAGTTCCCTGTTGATGTACTGCTGCAGCCGTTTTTGAATGATCTTCAGCAAAATTTTGCTTGTGTGTGATATTAATGATATTGTTCTATAATTTCCACATTAGGTTGGATCACCTTTCTTGGGAATAAGCATAAATATGGATCTCTTCCAGTCAGTTGGCCAGGAAGCTGTCTTCCATATTTCTTGGCATAGACAAGTGAGCACCTCCAGCACTGCATCTGTTTGTGGAAACATTTCAATTGTTATTCCATCAATTCCTGGAGCCTTGTTTTTCACCAATGCCTTCAGAGCAGCTTGGACTTCTTCCTTCAGTACCATCAGTTCCTGATAATATGCTACCTCTTGAAATGGTTGAACATCGACTAATTCTTTTTGGTATAATGACTCTGTGTATTCCCTCCATCTTCTTTTGATGCTTCCTGCATCATTTAATATTTTCCCCATAGAATCCTTCACTATTGCAACTCGAGGCTTGAATTTTTTCCTCAGTTCTTTTAGCCTGAGAAATACTGAGCGTGTCCTTCCCTTTTGGTTTTCCATCTCCAGCTCTTTGCACATGTCAGTATAATACTTTGTCTTCCTGAGAGGCCCTTTGAAAACTTCAGTTCTTTTACTTCATCAATTCTTCCTTTTGCTTTAGCTGCTTGATGTTCGAAAGCAAATTTCAGAGTCTCCTCTGACATCCATCTTGGTCTTTTCTTTCTGTCCTGTCTCTTTGATGACCTCTTGCTATCTTCATGTATGGTGTCCTTGATGTCATTCCACAACTCATCTGGTCTTTGTTCCCTAGTGTTCAATGTGTCAAATCTATTCTTGAGATGGTCTCTAAATTCATGTGGGATATACTCAAGGTCATATTTCGGCTCTCATGGACTTGTTCTGATTTTCTTGAGTTTCAGCTTGAACTAGCATATAAGCAATTGATGGTGTGTTCCATAGTTGGCCCCTGGCCTTGTTCTGACTGATGATATGGAGCTTTTCCATTGTCTCTTTCTACAGATGTAGTCAATTTGATTTCTGTGTGCTCCATCTGGTGAGGTCCATGTGTATAGTCACTGTTTATGTTGGTGAAAGAAGGTATTTGCAATGAAGAAGTCATTGGTCTTGCAAAATTCTATCATTCAATCTCTGCCATTGCTTCTATCACTAAGGCCATATTTCCCAACTGCTGATCCTGACGGCAGAGGGATCCTTCTTTGTTCCCAACTTTCACATTCCAATCACCAGTAATTATCAATGCATCTCGATTGCATGTTCGATCAATTTCAGACTGCAGCAGCTGATAAAAATCTCCTATTTCTTCATCTTCGGCCCTGGTGGTTGATGTGTAAATTTGAATAATTGTCGTATTAACTGGTCTTCCTTGTAGCCGTATGGATATTATCCTATCACTGACAGCGTTGTACTTCAGGATAGATCTTGAAACGTTCTTTGTGACAATGAATGCAACACCATTCCTCCTCAAGTTGTCGTTCCCAGCATAGTAGACTGTATGATTTTTCAATATATCTAGAAGGCCAAAAGTCTTTGCTAATTTATTTTTTGAACCTTCTGATGGGCTCCCCTCAGAGCTGTCATTATTACCCAATTATAAGGGCATTTCGAATCACATGGCTTAGTTTGCACATGCTACTAGTACCCACTGTTGTTTTCCTTAGGGCCTGTGTTTTTATAGTTGCTGATTTTCTCAAATTTTCTGGTTTTTTGGCTACAATATTGAAACCCTGATGCTGTAGTGTTTAAGTGCTACCACTACTAACCAAAAGGTCAGCAATTCGAATCCAGCAGGCACTCCTTGGAAACTCTATGGCAGTTCTACTGTGCCCTATAGGGTCACTATGAGTGGGAATCACCTTGATGGCAATAAGTTCGTTTTGGTTTTTGGGTCACTACAATATTGCTGTAATTAGTGTTTGTGAACCTATATCAATAACTTTTAAAAAATGGAGAAGTAATTAAAGGAAAAGGAGTGATATACTGGAGTTATGATTTACGATTACCGGTACAAAAAACATTACTAAGGAATCTGTATGATCTGGTATGGGAGCAGACCCATGGGGGGTGATACCAACTGTAGCGAGACCACTGGTGGCAGGTGATGGAGAGTTCCCTTTTAGCTCCTTAGGGAGAGAATCAGGGGAGAGCCAGGGCATGAAGAAGTGCTTTGGAAAGTTACACATCATACAGAAGGAACAGGTAGTCTGTGGATGGGACCTGAGAGCCAAAGCCAGGCTGTCATGCTCTAACAGAGAGTGTCATCATTACTTACAAAATCAATAATCTTTTCAATAGCAAAAGGAGGAAGCACACTCCCTTCCCCCAGCTCCAACTTTCACCATTGTCAAATAACATTTCTCAAGCCCTGGGGTAGGGTAGAAAGCAACACACAGCAGGATAATATTTTGATATTATCTTCTCCTGACTTTGACATTGCTGATTTAGGCTGGAATGGTTTGGCTTTCTTAAAGCCTATGATTCTGAAGCTGTTTGAGGATTTTAAAAGGAACAAAATAACATTTTAATCTAGGGCATTCTAGGCTGTTCCTCCGACATAATCAAACCACTAGAAGTCTGACTGAAGCTTGCATAGGCTTTAGCAGGGCAGTTGGGCCTGAGCTATTACAGGCTTTAATGTGGAATGTGTGTTGGTGGGGGGAGGCAGCATGGCAGCCTGGCCCCAGCACTCTGGTCCCATCCACCAACTCCCTTTTACTTCTGTGTAATATGTTACTTTCCATGCTCTGTCTCCTTAGATTTTCTTATGAGCCTGGAAGACAGGAAGACACAAGCAAGCCCTGGCTTTGCAGTTAGCTAACCTGCATTCAGAAACCAGCTGCTCTCCTTACTAGCAAGTCAAGGACCAGCTTGAAGCCTTGGTTTTCTGCCCTGCAAAATGGGTTGTGGCAGCACTGGCCTCCTGAGGTTCTGTGCAGGCCACCTGAGATAAGACAGGTGCAGCCTCCCACAATCCCTGGTATGCAGCAAGTACTCCACAAAGGTCACTGTTTATTAGTATTGTTGCCCTTGTTGTTGTTATTTCTCCCGTTTTAAACATCATGAAACTAAGACTCAGGTTAAGGGATTTGCCTAAGAACCACAACATTGACAGGCTGAGGCTGAGCCCTGCCTCCTGGCTCCTGGCTCCCTGCCAGCACACTCTCCAGTGGGCTGTGATGTCCTCCATGGTGACAACTGTCTGGTTCCTCCTCCTTCAAAAGGGAGGAAGGTGTAATTAACACTTTCCAGAGATCCCAGATGCTCAGATGAAAGGTCCTGGGAAGCTCAGGCATGTCATTACCCAGGCTGTTTGTCTTATCACAGCCTTTGAAGTTTGTTTTGGTGGAAGAACATAATGGTTTCCACTGGGCCCTCCACTGGCCATGGCTCTTGCCAGCCCCGTGCCTTCCACCCCAGGTCCTCCTCTGGGAGAAGGGTTCCTGACGTGAGACCTCCCTGGCCACAGCAGTCAGAATTACTGGTGGGCTAAATGGAAGCCTTCCAACCCCGCAAACTGCCTTCTTGGGACGAGAAGCTCTGTCCTCTGTGTTCCTCTAGTTGCTTTTCCATTAACAGTAAGACGACTCCTGGAACGATGACACCGGTGAACACAAAGGCATGGCTATTGCGTTTAGGACTGGGGCAGTATATGAAAACAAAGGGGAGAGGGGTAGCTGAGAGGGGAACATGGAGGCCCCAGGATCAACTTCTCCCTCACAATTATGGTGAAGGCTGCATCATTAAAGATATGAATCAGATTTACTCCCATGGTTTTTAAAAGAAACACCACAGGGCTGAAATGACCCAACAGCCTGTTCTTATCCAGAGGTCTTTTGTGGCTTCGATTAAAGGAAAATAAAACACATAGCATATTCTAACACAAAAGATTGTATCATCTTAAAAGCGTGGGACTGTCATCCTTGCTTTTGTTTCCACATCATTGTGGGCCTGGTTGGGTCGTTGGGGCAACTGGAGGGAGCAGGCCACTGGGCATTGGCAGCAGAGGCACAGGCCCAAAGCACAGGATGAAGGGGAGCATCTTTTGCCACCTAATTTCTCCAACCTCCAAATAAGTGTGCGTGATCTTGATTACCAGCCATAGTTGAGAACCTTGAGATATAGGGATGCTGAGGTACAGAGAACAGAAGGGAAGAGCTGCCCAAGCATTCCATCCTCTCAGATTTCCATCCCAGAATGCATTTTCTGCATTCTGAGCTTATGAGTGTTGTTAGCTGCCATCAAGTTGGCCACCAACTCACGGCAACCCTACGCACAGCGGAACAACACACTGCCTGGTCCCGGGCTATCCTATGATAGGTTGCAGATTGAACTGTTGCAATCCCAGAGGCATCACTAGGGGGGTCCGGGGGTGTGGACCGCACCGGGTGGCATTGTCAGAGGAGGTGACACCACGTGGTCCAGAGATGCATCCAAGACCAAACTATGCAGGACTTGAGCTTCTCCAGGAAGCCCATACCTGCTTCAGTCATGTTTCAAGGTGCCTGCAGCTGGGGCTCTCGGTGTCTGCTGGGATGATTCATTGCCTGGAGGCACAGCTGGTACTGCTACCAACGTCCCCCCTGCAGCCTGGGGACCTAGAGCCGGCCTGTCAGCCTGCCCACTGTCCTTCCCGGGGGCTCAGGAAATGGCGCATGGGCGCTTTGGCTTCTCCTTTTGATTGCTGCTATCAGTGGGTATTCATCTTGAAACTTGGCAGGGGTGGGGGGTGCAATTTAGATTGCCACTGGGGTGCTTGAATTGGGTGCGTATAGCAATTCAGAGATTTGCCTCTGGGTGGCCCTTACCCTGGCTGTGCCTGTGTGATCCATAAAGTTTTCTTTGCACTGACTGATCTTTCAGAAGCAGCTCACCCGGACTTCCTTCCTAGTCCGTCTTAATCTGGAAGCTCCGCTGAACCCTGTTGTGCATCATAGCAACACACAAGCCTCCAGTGACAGACGGGTGGTGGCTTCGGATTAGGTGCATTGGCCAGAAGTCAAACTTAGATCTCCCTCATGGTAGGTGAGCATTCTTGCCTGAACCAGCGATGTCCTCATGAGCTTACGAGTGGAGAGAGCAGAAACTCGTGAAGAGTGATGGAGGGATTCCAGGAAGGACCCTTCTCAAATATCCCCCCTGCTACCTTTCACTGAGTTTTTACTCTCTTTTATTCATGTGTCTTTTGATCATTTATTCCATTTATTTAGCTTTCAAATGAATCTGGTGGTGTAGTGGTTAAACCGCTCGACAGTAACCAAAGGGTCAATGGTCAAAACCACCATCAGCTCTGGGGGAGAAAGATTTGGCAGTCTGCTTCTGTAAAGATTTATAGCCTTGGGAACCCTATGGTCACTATGAGCTGGAATCAACTCGACAACAGTGGGTTTGTTTTTGGGTTTCCCTAAAAAAGGAAACTCACCTTAGGTAATTTATTAAAGTATTTCTATTAGCAAACTTGGAAACCCTGATGGCGTAATAGTTAAGTGTTGGGCTTCTAACCAAAAGTTCAGCAGTTCAAATCCAGCACTTACTGGAAACCCTATGGGGCAGTTCTACTCTGCCTTATAGGGTGACTATGAGTCAGAATCAACTCAATGGCAGCAGATTTTTTGTTTTTGTTTTTTAAATCAGCAAGCTGGAAGAGCCACCTTTACAAAGCGGTAGCAGGGGTGGAGCTAGGCCATCCTTCCCAGAGAGAGGCAGCCATGTGACCTCCTGGTAAACCTGCCAGGCCGGGGCAGAATGTCTGTTTTCCCCACCTACCTCAGCATCTGTCTAACTCATCGAGTTACCTGAGCAAAGTTGTCTCCTCAATGGGCTTCTACAAAGTGAGTAGTTGGACTAGATAAACTAGGATTCTCCAGCTCTAACAACAGTTTAAGGGTTGTTCTGAGGTTAGGAATAGTTCCTTAATTAAACAAATAATCTTGGAGAATATTTTGTGCAGGCTTAGGGTTATGAGCAGGACACTGCTCTCAGGGAGCTTAGGCTCTTGTCTCTCAAAGGGAAGATGAGCCCATTAGAAAGAATTGAACACAGGCTAAAGTCAGGAGAAGGCTGGACCCCTCAGAGACCCCCAGAGCAGGCTGAGAGAATCTGGGAAGTAAAAGGGGAGGGGAGAATGAAAGATTTCCCAAGAAGTCAAAAAGGAAATTAGCATCATAATGGTTCAAGTTTAGGAAGATGTTTTACTTGTCATAATTTTCTTACCTGTGAATCACTTTGTCCATTTTTTAAAATATTTCCAGTGCTATTCATATAGACTCAATGGCACCTAAGAACAACAACAAGAAATATTTACAACCACCAGTCATCTGTCAGTTTGTCATACTGTAATGTCTTGTGTGTGGCTGTGATGGTGGGGGCTATGCCATCAGTATTTCAAATATTAACAGGGTCGTTCATGGTGGATGGGTTTCAATAAAGCTTCTAGACTAAGACTGACTAGGAAGAAGGGCCTGGAAATTTCTTCCAAAAATTAGCCAATGAAAACTTTATGGATCACAACAGAACAGTGTCTGATGTCGTGCTGGAAGATGCAAACAGACCAATGACTGTGAAGATGGCACAGGACCTGGCAAATTTTATAAGTTCACCATGAGTTAGAGTCAACTTGATGGCAGCTAACAACAATAACAACAACCAGTATTTCCAGTAGGGCATAGTTCTTTGAAATAATAACACTCTTGAAGTAATATACATGTAAGGAAAAATAGGAAGCTGGTTTTGGTTGTTTGTTTTTGGGGGAAAGGTGAGAGATGGGGTTCTTTTCCAAGCGTTACTCTTGGGCCAGGGCGGTTAAAGGAACTATACAGAAATAGCCACAATCCTTGCAAACAAAGATGCTAGGAGAAATTAATCAGTTTTTTTTTTTAATGAATTTTTGTTTTATCAATGCACATAGTTTCAGACGTCAGACTGTACTAAAACACTTATAACAAAATACAATGATTTCCTGATCCACCCCTCCCTACTCCACGTGTTCTCTTCCACAGCGGTACCACTGTTAACTACTGCATTCCTGGGTTCATGCATCTCTGTGTTTCTAAATAACAGGTATATGCTGCTGCCTTTTACTTTATCGATTTTAGATGCTCTCTGCTGACTTCCTATTGTGGTAGATGAAGATCTAGTTCTCTTGCATCACCATCCCCATCCCTCTGCTTCCTGTCCTTCCTTCTCCCCACGTAGTTATATTCCAGTTCTCGATCAGATCAATATTCAGTGTTTACATTATCATGCCTAGAAAAATATTATTCACAGGCAAATGTTGTGGTGTACTATGATTATGTTTCCTTTTTTAATTTTTGTTTTATCTGTAACTAATAATTGCCTAGGAATCCCTGGGTGGCGCAAACGGTGAAGCAGTTGACTACTAGCCAGAAGATCGGGGGTTTGAACCCACCCAGAGGCACCTTGGAAGACAAGCCTGGCAATCTGCTTCCAAAAGGTCACAGTCTTGAAGACCCTATGGAGCAGTTCTACTCTGCACACTCGGGGTCACCATGAGTCCGAAGCGACTCAGTGGCAACTAACTAACTAATCATTGCCTTGCTTTTTATTTGCTTGATTCTTTTTGGTATTTATTGCTAATTCATCTCACAACTTCTAAAAGCCTCTCAGAACAATTTTCCACAAGGCCAACAATGTCAAGCAATCTAACTGTTCCATTTTTTGTTGTTGCTTTTGGAGACATCTGTCATGAAGATCTGCTTGCTCTTTCTGTCTGGGCTGGTTGGTTTCTAAGCTTGCTGCATAGCTGTCTTCCCAGGTCTAACTTCTCTGTGCTGTCATCTTTGGAACTATTTTTGCCTTTCTCTTTGGGTTCAATTCTCTGTTTCTCAGGCGCTTCTTCTTTCTTAGCGTATACCTTGTTTTATGGAATACATGCTCTGGTAATCAGGTAATTTCATCTGGTTGCTGACGTTTTGAGAAATGAATGAGGGAAGTAGTCTCCTGATTTTGGCATTTAATTTGTATATGCTCACTTAACCTCCCGTTTTCTGTACAGTACTCAAGCTTTTACTTTCTTTCTTTAAAGAAAAACCTCCAGTTTTCTGCCAGGGTGGGGAGAGGGCTGTTACCATTGGCAGAGGGCATGGAGATGGTTATCTTCATTATGTCTGTCCTTCAAGTAACGCTGCTCAAATCTGGACCAGTTGCCCTCTTTATCTGATCTACAACTGTTACTTTGGTATCCCCCTTCACCAAATCCCTGGTGATTTTCTGGGTTGAAATTTATTATTATTATTGTTTTTTATCCCATGTCCTTTTTGTTCTTTACTTCCAATAGCTCCCAGCAACTTCCTAAGAAAGGATATGGGAGAGGTAGAATTTTGAGACCTTGAATGTTTTAAGATGTCTTTGTTATGCTCTCACAGTTCACTAGTCTTTGGTTGACTGTAGAATTCTAGGTTGATAGTAAATTTTTTCCCAAGAATTTTGTGGGCATTGCTCCACTGCCTTCTTGTTTCCAATGTTGCCACTGAGAAGCCCAAAACCCTTTAGATTCCATGTCCATTGTATATGATCTTGTTTCTCTGTCTGGAAGCGTGTAGGATCTTCTCTTTTGTCTTTAGTGTTCTGAAATTTCACAGTGATGTGCCTTTATGTAGGTTAATTTTTAACCAGTTTTTCTGGACTCTCACTGGACACTTAGAATCTGGAAAGTT
Organism: Elephas maximus indicus; assembly: GCF_024166365.1. Lineage (NCBI taxonomy): Eukaryota > Metazoa > Chordata > Mammalia > Proboscidea > Elephantidae > Elephas > Elephas maximus. The sequence continues at coordinate 65,460,790 of NC_064835.1, forward strand.
ATGTCTTTCAGTTAATAAACTGTTTTTGTTTTTTAAGCTATTGTTGATTACTTATTTCCCTCAGTTTTCTCTGTTCTCTCTTTGCGAATTCCTATTGGACAGATTTCTGATCTCTTGGACTCACTCTCTAATGTTCTTATGTTGTCTCTCTAGTTTCTATTTCTTGGTCTTTTTCTCCATTTTCCCAGGAAATTTCCTCCAACTTACCTTCCAGTTCTTCTATTGAGTTTCACATTTCTTCCATCATATTTTAATTTTCAAGAGCTTTTTTTTTTGTTGTTGATGTTCTTTGAATGTTTTATTTGTTTTTTTTTAATAACACATTGCTCTTGTTTCATGAATGCCATCTCCCTTCACCGGGAATATTAACGATAGCTTTTTATTTTTAAGTTTTCCTCTTCCTACACTGACTGTTTCCTCTAGGTTGTTTTTCACTACTTATTTGTTTGGGCTTCTTCCATGTTACAAGACTTTCTCAATCTCTTATAAGTCTTAGCTGTTTGCTCTTGACTAAGATTTGGGAATAAAAATCTGACTAAAAGTTCTGAGTGTGCGAAAGCCTTGAAAAGTTAGAGCTTCACTGTGGGGTGACCTGAATGGGTTGTGTGTTGTTGAATCTTCAACTCAGTCTTCTCTCTTAAGCTGGTCAGTTTCCTTAAGGAAGATTTTTCTCCTCCCCTGACTGAGGAAAAGTTTCTGGCTGCTGACCTTTTGAGAAATGAATGGGAGAAGTGGTCTGGGGATCTTGGCATTTAATTTGTATATTCTCACTTAATCTCCCATTTTCTATATAGTACTCAAGCCTTTATTTTCTCTCTTTAGAAAGTAACCTCCAGTTTTCTGCCAGGGTGGAGAGAGGGCAGTTACCAGCAGTGTGGCATAAAGAAAGGGAGTCAGGGATTTACTCACTTCTCAACAGTTTTCATCCCACTTATAATTTGAGCCTCTTTTTCACTCTCTGTTCTGGAGGTACTCAGTGCGTCCATTTCTGAGCCTTTTGAGGATTCTGTGGAATAAATTAGTTTATTCTTTACTTTGTCCACAGCTGGCTTAAGATTCATCCTTATCATTTCTGCTAATTCAGATATCACTCACCCTTCTACTCTCCAGCTTTGAAATTTTTGTAGCTGTTCTCTCTATCCTCATAAGTTTGTTTTTGCTTTTAAATCTCTTTACTGCAGTTTTAGTGGAATTTTTGAAGGGAGAGAAGTTAGACATACATTGTATTCAGTCAGGCATCTTAACCCAGAGGTTCTTAAGGTTAGCTTTCTAAACCCAGTGATAAAAATAGCCAACATTTAATCATTATTTATTATGTTCCAAGCAGTCATCTAAGTACTTTGCATATATTAACTCGCTTAATCCTCGTATCGACCCTAGGAGATAAGTACTATTACTATCAAATGGAAAAACTGAGGCTCAGAGAGGTTGCATAACTTGTCCAAGCTCTCCCAACTAATACATGGTAGAGCTGGGATTCAAGCTCAGGACTTTGGCTCCATAGCCTGCATACGGTCTTACCCAAGGAATACTACTATTCTTCTCTCCTACTCTAAGACCTGGTTACCAAAAAAGACAAAGAGGAATCTGGTTAGGATTACCTTCAGCAACATTCTTCTACTTATATGATACCTTTGTTTGCCCTGCCTCCAATGTGTCAGATACTGTGCCTCATTTGATTCTGTCAATGTTAGTGTATTATAGTTTTAATGGGCATATTATACAGATGAGAAAACTGGGGTACAGAGATGTTAAGTAACTCGCTGAAGCCTCTTGTAGTAACTAGAAGAGCCAAGATTCAAATATAAATCCATTGGCTTCAAAGCCAGTGAGGGCTCTAGGTTATGCTCAGTATTTTGGAAGGTATCTGTGAATAATGGGAGATCAAAGCATATGCCTCCACTTCCTTTCCCAATGCCCAAAATATTTAGCAAAGTAAATATTTTTGTTTCATTATTTTGGTTTCCTTCTTCAGGGACTCCAATTATATGTATGTTGGATCTTTTTTGTCTGCATCTCATGTTTATAATTTTCTTTCTAATTCTTTTTAACTTTTTAATATTTTGCTTGCTTTTTTCATTTCAATCTTTTATGTCTCTCTTATTTGTTTTCCACAGCATTTCTTCTCCTTCACTTCAGTTATGGCTTTATTTGTTTCTTGTGCTTCTCTCTTGAGCCCTGCCAGGTCACTTTTCATCTCCTCCTGTTGTTTTTCCATCTCTTTCCCAAACTCTTGCATCTCTGCTTTGTCTCCCTACTTTATAGAGGTGATTGCATTACTGAATGTTTTTAAAATTCATGGTGAGGTATTTGTGGTCGACACTTTCATTTGTTCCATGACAACATTTTTAAGTTCTCTGTCATTTTTTTCCTGTTCAGTTATTCATCTTTTCTCCTAGTATTTTTGTGTAGATTGTATGCTACTTTGTTTTAGTTACTCATCAATGAAGGAGGTAAGTTTTTCCAGACTAAGTATTTGAGTGAGATTCATGTGCTGGTGGGTCCAGAACCCTGCGAGTGTGTATGTGTGTGTCCATGTGTGTTTGTATTAGCATTTATTGCTTCCCAGCTAATGGAGACAGCCAACTTGTGATATTTTTGTTTGTTTTGTTTTTGTATTGCAAAATCTCTCTTTTCCTTCACTGCTAAAGAGATAGACTGATGTGACTAATTGTGCCATCTTCTTTGCAAGGAGTACAGCTAGAGTACTCCTTAACCATGGTTGGGGAAAAAAGAAGAGAGATTTGGGTTTTGCTCATTAAGGGGGCCTCTAATCTTCAAAATGGGTGCTTTTGCAGTCCTTTTCTGAGATTTGTGGCCATGATGTCCTCTCTTGACAGCCTCCTTTCTGTACACAAACACCATCACTCAATCTCCCCATTTCTGGCAGTCCGTTCACCTGTCATATGGTCTGGTGTTTTATCTGCCTGTAAGTTTCTATGAAAATAGAGTTTGCATTTTTCCATTCTCCTTATTGCTTTTGGATGAATTCAAGGAAGAGAAGTGGGAAAAAGGTAACTTTGAGCAGTGATCTTCAAACTAGATATCCACCCTAATTCCTTTTTTAGGCCTGTTGCACAACTTCATATTTACTGAACTCTGGTTAAATCTGCCATTTATATCTCATGTCTTTATTATGGGTTTATTTTATTTATTTATTTTTGCCTTTGTTTTTTCCTCAAGATGTGTGCATAGGAAAAAATTTTTGCTAGCCTGGTGCTACTGAGAAGCAGATTTCAAGACATAGTTAAATGTATTTGCATCAGGGAAAATAGAGACATACCTGGGGAAGACTGGAAGAACAACCAGACCATGATGCAAATTTGGCCCTGAGTGGTGCAGAGAGGAAGAGAAGTTGGGTAGAAGTGTCCTAGTCTGCTGTTTGGTCAAAGGAAAGGTCTAGCAAAGCCACTGGGGAACCCCCATTTCCCAGGAATGGAACTTCCTTAACATTTCTGCTATACTTAGTCATTGGCTGGGAGCAGGAGGTATGGCCTTGGCACAAATGTGCTGATGAATTTCTAGCATGGAAGTGGGACCATTACACTCCCCATAGACAGAGGTCTGCACTCTCATGGTAGCCACAATTTCTTTGCTTTGCATTTCTGAAAATGTTTTTGTTTCAGCCTGATATTTGATAGTTCAGAGGGGTATAGAATTCTAGATTCCAAATATTTTTCTCTCAAAACTTCAAAGGAATTGGATCTATTGTCTTCTAGAATCCAGTTGCTGATGAGAAGGCTAATGCCAATCTGACTTCCAATTTCTTTCTTTTTCTTTTTTTACTGAGGTGAAATTCACGTAACCTAAAATTAACCATTTTAAAGGGAACAGTTCAGTGACAATTAGTATGTTCACAATGTTGTACAACCACTACCTCAATCTAGTTCCAAAGTGTTTTCGTTACCCCAAAAGAAAATTACATACCTATTAAACAACAACTCAACTTGCACTCTATCTCTATGGATTTACCTATTCTGGATATTTCCTATAAATGGAATCATGCAATATGTGACCTTTTGTGTCTGGCTTCTTTCATTTAGCATAATGTTTTTGAGATTCATCCATGTTGTAGCAAGTATTAGTACTTCATTCCTTTTTAGGTCCACATAATATTCCGTTATGTAGATACTCCACAGTTTACCCCTTTCTCTGTTGATGCACATTTGGTCCGTTTCTACCTTTTGGCTATTGTGAACAGTGCTGCTGTGAATACGTGTGTAAGTGTACTTGTTTGAGAATCAAACAGTTCTTTTGGGTATATATCTAGAAGTAGAATTGCTGGATCATAAGGAAACCCTGGTGGGGTAGTGGTTAAGTGCTATAGCTGCTAACCTAAAGGTCGGCAGTTCAAATCCACCAGGTGCTCCTTGGAAACTCTATGGGGAGGTTCTACTCTGTCCTATAGGGTCGCTATGAGTCAGAATCGACTCTACAGCACGGGGTTTTATGGTAATTCTATGGTTAACTTTTGAGGAACCATCAAACTACTTTTCACAGTGGATGCACTGTTTTACATCTCTATCAGCAATGAGTTGAAATTGACTCAATGGCAGTGGGCTTGTGAGTTATCAGCAATGTATGAGCGTTCCAATTTTTCCACATTCTTGTCAACATTTTTTTTTTAATTTTTAGCCATCTTAATGGGTATAAAGTGGTACCTCATTATCTGACTTCTGATTTTTAAAGAATCTACCTCTCTTTCATACACACACACACACCTTTACATATACTGTCTTCAGTATGCAGAAATTTGATAAAGATGTATGCGACTATCAGCACTATGTGAACTTTTTTAATCTGAAAACTATGTTTCTCTTCTACCCTGGGAAAGTTTTTTTACATTATTTATTTGATGTACTTTCTCTGTTTCCTCTCTCTGGAATGTCTATTGGGCAGATATTTGTGTTTCTGGATTGATCTTTAATGCCTCTTATTTTTTTCTGTCAGGTATTCCTCTCTTTGTTCTTTTGCCTGATATTCTGGGAAACTTCTTCGACTTTATACTCCAATTATTCTAGTAATTGTTTTCTAATTAATTTTATAATTGCTTCTATTTAGTAGCCTCCTTTTCTCTTATTTTTATCCATATTCATATGGCATCCTCAAAAACTCTGAGGACATTAATTAGAAGACTGTTTGTTTTGTTTTCCTCTTTTCACTCAGTTGTCTGTTTCTTTTGGAGTGATTTGTTCTGTTTGTATATCTTTGACATTTTGTACTCAGTTGTTCATCTTTTATCTGCTGTTTGTCAATTTCTATATAATAATGGGGAATGGTGTTGATTTTTCTCCAGAGATCCTTTCTGTTTCCTTTGCTTATGTAGGGATGTGTTTATTTTTTTCCAAGTCTCTCCCAGGAATGTGTTTGCTTACTGGGAGCTTTGCACATAGCATAAGGCAGGGCTCAGCCACAGGCACACTGCTTTTTTTGACTAGCAGGTAGAGAGCCAGCCAGTCTTTAGGCCCCAAATACAGAAATGGAGGGCTTTACTCTCTCCCTCCCCCCACCCCAGGTGCTGAGACTCACCCTGGGAGCTCTGGTTGGTCTCGGGAAGCTTAATGTCTTTAGAGAAGAGGCGCCTAGATTTTAGCCCAAAGGGAAATGCTGGGCTTACTACAATTTATCTTTTGACAAAAGGTATGAAAAGCGTAAGTGAGAGGGGGGTACTTTGAATTAAGTCTTTCATTTTGGGACTCTCCTTTGTATCTCTGCTCTCCTTCATACCTGCCAAGTGTAGCCTGGTTCTGGAGCCTCTCAGGGTTGTCTTGGGGCCATTAGCTATCTCCTCTGCTGCTCTTTCCTTTTGCATATTCTGAGATGTTTTGTTTCACCCTGTTTATTCATCAAGTAGCTTATATTCTCTTTTCATCTGCAAAAAATTTGTTGGAACAGCTCACCTACCAATGGTCCCTGTTCTACTTTTTTCTATAAATTTATTCCCTCACAATCACTTTATTGGAGCCTCAGGTGAAAGGGAAAAAAAAAAAAATTCTGTGTTCAGTCTGCCAATTTGAACTTCAAAATATCCATGCCCATTTGTTTATATGTTGTCTTTGGCTACTTTCATGCTATAAGAGCAGAGTTGAGTACAGGCATTCCCCAGATTATGAACAAGTTCCATTCCTAAATCTATCTTTAAGCCAAATGTGTATGTAAGTCAGAACACTTAGGTACGGTTAGTATCTAACATCAGTTAGTCAAATGTTTGTCTTAGTATATACTATATAGTGTACCTTTCTATTCATAAACACTAAAAAAACACTTCCAGATACACTAAAATATTGTTAACATAATGATACAGTAATAATAATAGTAATGTTTTAATTTAAGTAGTGTCCATTTGTTATTATGAATCATTTTATGTACCTTGAATTTTTAATATAATTGGCTTTACTGGGGTTGATTCGTAACTACGGGTTACATGTAAATCAGACATTTGTAATCCCAGGACTGCCTGTAGTTACAACAGAGACCACAGGGCCTGCAAGCCTAAAATATTTACTATCTGGCCTTTTAAGAAAAAGTTTGCTGACCTTTCCTTTAGAAAAATTATCTTTAAGAGCAATTAAAATAATAATAATGAAAGCACGCCTCTATATTTACCTTTTTTAAAGAAAAAATCATTTCTGGAGCTATTTCTTTCTATAGATCAAAGTTTCTGTCTAGTATCATATTCCTTCTACCCAAAGAACTTCCTCTAACATTTATTGTAGCACAGGCCTGTTGGCATTGAATTCTCTTATCTGTTGCTTTTCTGAAAAATTTTTTATTTTTCCTTTATTTTTGAAAAATATTTTCACAGTGTGTGGAATTCTGGATCGACATTTTTTCCCCCAGTATTTTAAATATGTTGCTTCACTTGCTTCCACTTACATAGTTTCTGACGAGATTCTGCTCTAATTCTTACCTTTGTTCCTTTGTATATAGTGTGCCTTTCTTTCCCTCCTTCTTCTCCCCCCAACGAGCTACCTTCAAGATTCTTTTTATCTTTGTTTTTTAGCAGTGAGACTTTGAGGTATCTAGGTGTTTTTTGTTCATTTTTTGATATGTATCCTGCCTGGAATTCTGAGTTTCTTGAGTCAGGTTTGGAGAATTTTTGGAGAATTTTTGACCATTACCTCTTAAAATATTTCTTCTTCCCTGTTCTCTTGCTCTTCTTCTTCTCAGATTTTTACTACGTGTGGGTGGACCAGAGCCCTGGTGGTGCAGTGGTTAAGAACTTTTTTTTTTGTTTGCTATTTTGTCTCGTTGGTCTTACAAAATTCTGTCATGTGATTTCCAGCATCGTTTCTATCACCAAGGCCATATTTTCCAACTACCGATCCTTCTTTTTTGTTTCCAGCTTTCACATTCTAATCACCAGTAATTATCAATTCATCCTGATTGCATGTTTGATCAATTTCAGACTGCAGAATTTGGTAAAAATCTTCAGTTTCTTCATTTTTGGCTTTAGTGGTTGGTGCATAAATTTGAATAATAGTCATTTTAACTGGTCTTCCTTGTAGGCGAATGTGTATTATCCTATCACTAACAATGTTGTACTTCAGCATAGATCTTGAAATGTTGTTTTTGATGATGAATGCAGTGCCATTCCTCTTCAAGTTTTCATTCCTGGCATAGTAGACCATATGACTGTCTGATTCAAAATGGCCAATACCCGTTCGTTTCAGCTCACTAATGCCTAGGATATCGATGTTTAGGCATTCCATTTCATTTTTGATGAGTTCCAGTTTTCCTAGATTCAACAAAAAGAAAACAAAAATCTTCATGACTGAACCAATAGGAAACATCATGATAAGTGGAGAAAAGGTTGAAGTTGTCAAGGATTTCATTTTACTTGGATCCACAATCAACACCCATGGAAGCAGCAGTCAAGAAATCAAACAAATCTGCCATAAAAGACCTCTTTAAAGTGTTAAAAAGACTAAGGTGCGTCTGACCCAAGCCATGGTGTTTGCAATCACCTCATATGCATGCGAAAGCTGGACGATAAATAAGGAAGATCAAAGAAAAATTGATACCTTTGCATTGTGATGTTGGTGAAGAATATTAAATATACCATGGATGCCCAAAAGAACGAACCAATTTGTCTTGGAAGAAGTACAACCAGAATGCTCCTTGGAAGCATTCTGTACGTCTCACATACTTTGGACATGTTATCAGAAGGGATCGGTTCCTGGAGAAGGACATCGTGCTTGGTAAAGTAGAGAGTTAGTGAAAAGAAGACCTTCAACGAGATGAATTGACACAGTGGCTGCAATAGTGGGCTCAAGCATAACAAGGATTTTGAGAATGGTGCAGGATTGAGCAGTGTTTCATTCTATTGTACATAAGGTCGCAATGAGAAGGAACTGGCTCGACAGTACCTAACAACAACACTTTGTCTTGGTCTTTTTTCTCTTTGTGTTTAAGTTTTGGTAATTTCGGTTGACTTTTCTTCAAGTTCACTCATTCTTTACTCAGCTATGGCAAGTCTACTTTTAAGCCTGTTTAAGGAATTCTTTGTCTCTGATATCATGTTTGTTTGTTTTATTTCTAGCCTTTCCATTAGACCCTTACTTATAGTTCCTATCTTTCTGATGATGTTTCCCATTGGTTTGTGCATATCGTTCACTTTTCCACTATATCATTTAACTTAGTGATCCTAATTGCTTTTAAAGTTCCTAGTTCCAACATCTGGACCATCTCTAAGTTTGGTTTTGTTGAATGCTTTTTCTCTTGACAATGGATTTTTCCCCTTGTTTTGTATTCTCCATAATTTTTTCATCAAATGCCAGACACGTGTAGAAACATAAAGACTAAGATAAACAGCATTTATGCCTGGAAATGGGCACATATTATTATGGAGGATAAGCCTAGTCAGGAGTTGAAACTGGTTTGGGTTTTGTTGTTGCTATGGTTACTATCAGTGCACTCACAGGCTTCCAGTTCCTCTAGTGGTGGGCTACTGTTGCCTTGTGTTAGGTGGGAGCTAGGATATAAGAGGGGTTTTCTCATATAAATGCTTCACTCTCAGCTTTCAGCCATTCCTGCTTGCCTGTACCATTGGGGGTGGAGTCTCTCTTTCCACATGCTTGCTCCTCCCTCAGTGGTAGAGTATTGTTCTTTATTACTCTGTGCTAGGCTTGTGTTAGGGACAGGGAGTAGTTCTCCGTTATTCAGGCTTAGGGAGGGTTTGTTTTTTTTTTTAATTTTTTTAGGGGGACCCTGTGTTCCCAGGCCTCAGAGATAGGGTTTTCTCAGTGTTTCTACTTCTCTTCCTTGTGGCAGCCAAACTCTGTGTTATATCTGTGGGTGGGTATAAAAGAGTTTACTGCCCCTCCTCCAGCTGTAGGAGACCTCTGAGGGGTGTTGGTATAAGATCTTAGACCCAAGATTGTTTCCTGCCTCTCTGCCCAACAGTACAGCTTTTTCTTCTACCCTCCCCTTCCTTTTAAAATGAGTCTGAATCAACTCAACAGCAATGGCAACAGCAATGGGTCCCTTCTTTTTGCCACAGTGAATCTTTATCTGCACCCTAAGTATGACAGCCTTTGTTGTCTCTCCTCTAGCAGCTTAAGGTATATGCTTAGTAGGAGAGAACGTCTGGGAAAGCAGGTAGGCCTTTGTGTCTCTCTCCCCCTGCAGCCTATGACCATCCCTTCTGAGCCCTGTGGGTGTGAGGGTTTGCTGCCCCTCCACCAGCAGCCTAAGGTTTTTGCTTTACACAAGAAGAGGGTCTGGAAACCTGCCACCCCCACAATAATGCTGAGTAACCATCTCCAACTTCAGTGACCTATGACCCTAATGCTGTATTTCTATGTTCAAAGGTCTATGGATTGGTTGTGGTATGGCTGAGGTAGGCTGGATTCCAGGCTTCTGGTTGGGTTTGGGACTGCTCCATGTTTCTCACACTGTCCTCCTTGCTCTTCTTCAACATGCCAGGAGTGCTCCTTAGGGTCTTTGCCTTGCTATTCCCTCTGACTTAAGCACTTTTCCCTCAGATATCTGCATGGCTCACCTCCTCACTTCCTTCATTTGACTCAAGATGAGGATGGATTGATTCTGAGGTATGTGTGTGGTATACAAATTAGCTAATCTTGATGCCTGGTTAAAAAATTAAGAAACCATATTAAATTTAAATGAAAATTAATACAAGCATAGTTCATTACAAATCCAGGGTGGACATTTTTGATTGGTGTACAGCTTTTAATTAACATGCATCTGCTAAATAGAATGAGATAAGACCAAAAGTGCCAACTGAGGTACAAATTATTAATTTCTCATTTTTGCTACTGTATTTGTAGCCCCAAACAGCAACTTCTGCTCCCTTCTAAACTTTTCCAGGTGTCCTATGTTAGTTTAAAAAAAAAAAATTTTTTTTTTTTCATATATATGTGTATTTTGCTTTCTCATAATGGTTGTGTTGTGTTGGACTTTATTGCCACTGATGGAAATTGAAGAGGATGTAATAAGCCTCTTTTGGACCCTTCTAATTTTTTTTAATTCTCTAGATGGTGCAAACAATTAACACGTTCAGCTGTTAATTGAAAGATCGGTTGTTCAAGTGCACCCAGAGGCACCTTGAAAGTAAGGCTTGGAGATTTGCTTTGAAAAATCAGCCACTGTTAAAACGCTATGGATCACAGTTCTACTCTGACACACATGGGGTTGCCATCAATCGGAGGGAGTCAACTCGTTAGCAACTGGTTTTAATTCTCTCAGATTCGATTCCTGCAGACTCCTGCGAAATTGGCATTTAAATTGCTGAAAATGCTCCATGTTGCCAGCAGATGGCGCCCCCACTGAACCCAGGCTTTTCCCGGGGGTGCATTCTGGAGTCCAGTGGTGCTTTGATTTGGGAAACATTTGCCCAGGTTTCCGGTTATCATATTTCCATAACAGGCATCTGTCTGACTGGCATTTCCTGGCATGCACCCACCTTACCATATTTCTTTGTAGGATGCGTTTGGCTTGCAGGAAAGTTTCAGTTATTTATCGTTTCACACCATGAGGTAAATTCAGATTTCCTTAGCTTGGAAATCAAGCTAAGCTGAGTGATGAAAATAAACATGTTCTTGAGTAAGTCTACATGGATATTGCTGTTCTACTAATAGGGTGTTAATTAGTAAAGAGCACTTAACTTTTTTACTGCCAACCTAAACAAGTTGGCTTTTGTTTTTGGCTGTGGGCCCTACAACTGGATCTCAAACTGCTTTGCAAACACTAATTAAATACTTCAGTGCACATCAAAGTAGTAGGAACCACCAAGCCCTTTTCTAGAAGGTGGAAAACAGATGCCCTAAGCCAATTCAGGACTTAACTAAGGCGAGGACCCAGCTGGGCCTGGGTTTAGAGTTCTGTCCGGATCCTAAGACTCGCTGTACCCATTTCCCCAAACCTCTCTAGCGAGTCATCTCGTTTTAGCCAGACAGTGGATGCCTCATCCTTTGCCAGCAACTACAGTGTCTGAATTTTCCAGGATGGTGCTGATTTCGTGCCTTGCCTGTTCGTCCCTATCGATGCTATGACCTGTCCACCCATGTCTCCTAACTCCTACTTCAGAAATGTGATCTCCAAGAGAGAGTGGTTCGCAACATTTGATGCACAGACTCGGCCTAGTTGGGGAGGACATTTCTCAGTAACTACTCAGCTGTAAGTAGATTTCCCACAGTCAGCCAATGTCCTTTTCTTGTCATTTTACCATAGTGGGACTCTGGAGGGCTTGGGGGGCTCTAATGTGGAAAAATTCCAGGCTCTGGGAAGAACAAAAGGCTTATTCCGTTCTTGGAGTGTTTCTCTCTCTGGCTCCAAGAAGTAGAACAAATAGCACAAGGGCGCCTAGAAGCAAGGAGGCTCCCCACCCCCTGCACATTCCATAATGGTGTGCCCCAGGCAAACTGTTCAGCTCTGCTCTACTCTACCCAGGAGCAGTGGCTCACAGATAAGCCGGGCCAGGTTCACGGAGAAGGGGGTGAACCACCTCCCACACCCAGACTGGCCAGGCTGTCAGGAGTGTGCCCAGCAGAGTAAACACATAGTAGTTCCTTTCTATCTACTGCAGACACATCCTAAAGTTACAAATGGGGGTTTTAGGGGGGCCTGCAACCAGCCCTGGATTTCACTACCTGGCTTCCTGGTGTGATGTCAGGCTGACCTGTCCAGCTGTGACAGGCACTGAGAGTGAGTTAATTACTCCACTCTGCTGAGTTGGTAGAAGGTTACCAGAAGAGGTTTCGTACCAGATGAATCCTATAGACTCAGGGTGTGACTAGACATGTGTAGCTCATGACTGACTCCTCCCCCAAGAAAACCCTCTACCTTTTGTTAATCGAGCAAGGGGAGATTGAGAGGAATCCTGATCTCCAGCCTGATGCTCTGGGAGGGCTACCTAACTGAAGTAAAGACTTTTCCTTACACAGAGAGCCAGGAGCCTACTATTAGCTTCCTTTCGTCTGCTCTCATTGCTTTCCTCACTTTCCCAGGGTAGAGCAGAACCCTATAAATAATTAACCCTTCACAAGCTGAGTCACCAGACTTTGGCTAATACAGGATTAGTGAGTTTAGCTGAAGCAGTTCATGTCTATAAATGTCCTTTATTGGTCTCTGGAGCCTTGGGCAATGCCCTGTATGGGTATCCTGAATCATCAGCACAGCATTCGGATAGGTAAGAGGCTCTTTGGGGCTTTCCAGCCTCTGGATGCACTAGCCTTGCTAGAGATGTGAGGCCATTGGCATACACTACACATATCTATAGGGATAGGGGCTGGGCTTGAGTTTATAGTATGGAGCATTGAATGAGATTCAGTTATGGAGGCCACTGGACACCAGCTCATAGGCCAGACATCTTCCTCCTATACAAATCATGAGCAAGCCTTGGTGACATCATGCCACTTCCTCATCCCTATAGCTACTTCTGGGCATCCTACGAGTGTTATACAAGGGATAGAATGTGTTCCATTTATTCTGCTAATATATGTTGGGCCAACTGAAAATGAGGAAGGAGGGAAGAGAAACAGAAGTAGGAGAGGAAAAGAGGCTCCTAGAATTTGGTTAGACCAGAATGTTTATATCCTCCATTCCACTTCATAACACAGCAACCTGAGGATGGCAACAGATGGAGATGGCAGATCTAGGGACAGAACCCTAGGACATACCCAGCTGTATGATTTTTGTGTATTAATTTATAGCCAATCAGAATTTATTGAGTACCTGCTGAATACCACAGTGCTTGGCCATGGTACAAATCATCACTAAATGCTGGATTAAAAAACATTTTCAAATATATGCTGATAAGAAAGTAAGGAAAGTATCTAGAGGCCCCAAACAAACAGGAATAGGAATTCAGAGAGATAAGTGAGAAATAAAGTTAGTGCTAGCTCTAGGGGCTTCCGACAATTCCCCATGACCTGGAACTTCATTTGTAAGGCCACACACAGGGCAGAACATTCTCAATGTGGAACATCACATTGGAGACCCAAATAAGGTGGTGACTTCCAAAGTCTACTCCATCAGTTACAAGAAGCACCAGAGAAAATATTGATCCCACAAGAAAGGAGGCAGCAAGAATACATGTCTGTCAGCCTTTGCTAGGTACCAAAAAACTAAACCAAACCTGTTGCTATCGAGTCAATTCCAACTCATGGTGGCTGTATAGGACAAAGTAGAACTGCCTCATGGGGTTTCCAAGGAGTGGCTGGTGGATTCGAACTGTGACATTTTGGTTAGCAGCCCTATCTCTTGACCACTACATCACCAGGGCTTTAGGTACTGGGGGGAAAAGAATTTATAAATAAAAGCTAGCCTTCCTAAAGTTTGGGGGCTGAATTCAAACTACCCAGGTGTTTTGAAGATTCTTAAGCCTCTCTAATTAATAATATTTTGATGTCTGTAATGTAGTTTGCATGCATCCAAAAATTAAGATGGATTGATGTATAGATGGATATAATCCATTGCCATCGAGTCAATTCCAACTCATGGTTACCCTATAGGACAAAGTAGAGATGGCCCATAGGGTTTCCAAGGCTGTAAATCTTTACAGAAGCAAACTGCCACATCTTTCCCTCACAGAGCAGCTGGTGAGTTTGAACTGCTGACCTTTTGGTTAGCAACACAGTGCTTAACCACTGTACCACTAGTGCTCCCTGTAGCTGAATATACACGTGATAAAGAATTTTGATAAAATGTTAATAGTTGAATCTAGGTAGCAGGTGTATGACATCTTTATGATTTTGAGTTTTCTCATCCATAAATATGTCGTGGACCAAAAGAACCAAGCCTGTCAAGTCATGAGCCCCCACTTTTTTAGGTATTTTTTAGTTTTGTCTTTTTATAAAGTTTGATTATCTTCTCCACGGATATCTTACACATTTTTGGTAGGGATTATTCTTAGGGACCTAATATTTTTAAGCATTATTGGAAATGTACCATGAGGCTTTTTCAAGATAAATAATAGGCTTCCACATTTCCAAAAATTATAGTAGTTTTTTTAAAGGTTTTTGAACTTTTTTTCATAGATTTGGCTGCAACGTGTTTAGTTTATGTTTGAATGTGCCACTTTAAAAATTCATTTTCTAACTGATTATCACTTTTATAATTGTAACTTATATGTCTCAGTCTTTACCAGTCTGCAAGATCATATTTCTATTTATGTTCATACCACAGCTCAGACACTCTGCTTCTGTGATCCTCTGGTTGGGACATGTATAGAGCAAGGCCACATTTGGAAGAATAACTTCGCATTTCCAGAAGACTATGTTCAAAATTAAAATGTTGCAATGACCCTATGATACTTCACTGTAGGAATGCCAGTCTTTTACCTGGTTACCCCCCTGCCCCCAAGGATTTCTGAGGCTCAAGCTGAGATGATTGTATGTTCCACATATCTCTCCCAGGTGATGCTTGCTACTAGAGCCTATGTCTGACTTCTGTCAGCAGGTCCACCAATGAACCTTCACCACCAGGCCACTGCTCACTGCACTGATGTGTTACCCAACACCGTTGTTGCTCTTGCCTGTATCACCTCTTTCCAGGTATGAACATACACTCATCCCTCAATTCATTGGAGTGATGGCTAACCCAGGTCATAACTAAAGATCTGCAGGTAACAGGGGGTGGCAGATGGAAGGAGACAACATACAGAGTAGTGGGTAAAAGTAGCTGCCCCTAAATATGGCCCTGGCCCAGGCCCAGACTCATGCCTCTGCCTGACAGGGGTCACCTTCTCTCCACGAACAGTCTACTCTTGAGCTAAGGCTTTGAGTCCAAATCCAACTCTTCCAAAAACCTATGTATCACTCACTCTGACTCTTTCCTACCCCAGAATAAAACTCTTCACAAGATGATTAACAATGAGAAATTCCACTTCCTTTTAGGGGAAATCGCATAGCATACGAAAGGAATGTGGCCTTGTGCAATGATAACTAACAAGAAAATTGCATCAGTACATAATAATCTATATAGGTATTGTCAAAGAAATAACTCTCTTACTCTGTGTGGAGTAGAAAAGGAGAGTTTTATTGAGGCATAGAACAAACTGCAGTTTAGGCAGCACAAAGGAAGAGGTTTCAAGGGCTCTGAAGTCTGAAAGGGGAGAGGGATTTTTATATATGAGGGCTGTGAATTACACGTGAATCACAGGTAAGCCTTTCAAAATATCGGTTCATCTATTTTCCATCACAGACTTTCCGGGGGCAAAACTGTGTAAGCAATTTCCTAAGAACAATTTTTCATAAATTTTTGGGGGGGGGAACATACTCATCATTTCCTTTCTGGAACAGTCTTGTCGCTTGTTAACCATAACCCACAACACTGTTAGACATCAGCTACAAGCATACTTTTTTTGTTTTGTTTTTTTTAATTTTTATTGTGCTTTAAGTGAAAGTTTACAAATAAGTCAGTCTCTCATACAAAAATGTATATATACCTTGCTGTGTCCTCCTAATTGCTCTCCCCCTAATGAGACAGCACACTCCTTCCCTCCATTCTCTGTCTTCATGTCCATTCTGCCAGCTTCTAATCCCCTCTGCCCTCTCATCTCCCCACCAGATAGGAGATGCCAACATAGTCTGACGCGTCTACTTGATCCAAGAAGCTCATTCTTCACCAGCATCATTTTCAATCCCATTGTCCAGTCCAATCCCTGTCTGAAGAGTTGGCTTTGGGAATGGTTCCCGTCTTGGGCTAACAGAAGGTCTGGGGGCCATGAGCACCAGGGTCCTTCTAGGCTCAGTCAGACCATTAAGTCTGGTCTTTTTATGAGAATTTGGGGTCTCCGTCCCACTGCTCTCCTGCTCCCTCAGGGGTTCTCTGTTGCGTTTCCTGTCAGGGCAGTCATCGGTTGTAGCTGGGCACCATCTAGCTCTTCTGGTCTCAGGCTGATGTAGTCTCTGGTTTATGTGGCCCTTTCTGTCTCTTGGGCTCCTAATTACCTTGTGTGTTTGGTGTTCTTCATTCACCTTTGATCCAGGTGGGTTGAGACCAACTGATGCATCTTAGATGGCCGCTTGCTAGCTTTTAAGACCCCAGATGCCACACCCCAAAGTGGGATGCAGAATGTTTTCTTAATAGATTTTATTATGCCAATTGACTTAGATGTCCCCTGAGTCCATGGTCCCCAACCCCCCCACCCCTGCTATGCTGGCCTTCGAAGCATTCAGTTTATTCAGGAAACTTCTTTGCTTTTGGTTCATTATTGTGTGTTGTCTTTCCATTTACCTAAAGTAGTTCTTATCTACCATCTAATTAGTGCATACCTCCCTCCCTCCCTCCCTCCCTCCCCCATCTCGTACCATCAAAGAATATA